>NC_057807.1:500309172-500624185 GCF_018294505.1 Triticum aestivum | reverse complement strand
GGAGGAGCTTAGGGTTGTCAGTATTTGTAGTTGTGAATTGTGTTTTGTGTTGTGTATTTTGAGAGTACTTTCAGATATGAATGTCTTTTTAATTTCATATTTGAAGTATTGAGCATATGAAGTATTTTATGAATTCTAGACATCTATTTTTAGCACTTAAAAAATGTAGTTTCATAGGAGTATAAAAGTGTAGTCAATGTGATTCTCAGAGAAGAAACTACAAGTTTCAGTTTCAGATAAGAAACTGCAAGTTCAGTTTCAGATAAGAAACTGCAACTTTCAGAGGCAGAGCATTTATATTAACACAGCCTTTTCAAACAGGGTTAACATCATGTTGGAAGTTTTATTCATGGTCGAAAATGGAACTACCAGCCAGTTAACATCATGCTGATCAACATTCATGCATAGCACATCTTCATATGATGCACAGTCAAAAAGATATGCTATTTTCAAAATGCCCACACAATGTCGAGTGTGCGAAAAATAGAGTAAACGAGGGACAAAGTTTTGGCTAGTGTTGGACGTGGTGTGCATAGATGACAATGGGGACCCACATGTCAATAATGGCAGAGGCAAAAAATTTGGAGATATTTTCCCTGCATCAGGTGGAATCGAACCCGGGCGGAATAGCTGTTGGGTAGTGTCACTTGGCCACTAGGCTAGTTCAGTACTTTCATTACAAACAAGGCACTTCCTTAGGTGGTTGGAACTCCTCTTGCACCTTTGTGCACTCGCCGCGGCGCCGCTGTCTGCTGTTGTGAACATCCTGAACAAACGAGAGGAATCTAGAGAAGATTGTACGTGGAGAGGCGGACAGTCGGGACCCACCAGGTCTATGGCGTACGCAAGCAAGTGCCTCATCGAAAAAATACGTCCTCCTAATGCTATACTGACGTTGGGGCCCACGGGTTTGTCAACATAGTTACATTTTTTTAGGTGCTTCAACGTAGTTACTATAGGAGATAAATTCACAACGAAGCCGGGAAGCTGGCAGGTATCATTTATTATCACCGGGGCAGCAAGTATCAGCTGGGTGTTGGGCTGCCCAGTCTAGGCTTTCTTTTTTAACATGCGCAACCCACGACATGCCGATTTGTATTTTCTTGAGGGCCTTTATGTATCAACCGGCCTATGGACCTCCCATCCGAGGTTTTATTCTTCCTGAAACATCGGATGCCCAATTTATGTATTTTTTTGAAGAAAACGCAGAGGTCTGTTCTATTTTTTATATAAGAATAGGAACGCATGGTCCAACTTATGTTTCCCTTCTAACTATATTATATATTCTTAAATTATGTTATTATATATTATTGTTATTGTCATCATATATTTAACAGATACTTACATATGTAAGAAAACAATATCCCACATCTTATTAACTTATAAAAATAATTTCTTAGCAATAAAATCCTGGATTTTTTGGCAACGAAAATCTTGGTGATTGTGTACAAAACCTTGGTAAGATTTAAGGACCAATGTAATAGCAAATCACTTATTATTTAAACATATTTATAACAAAATGCTCAACCCCTATTTATTTTTTGATAACATTGCTGCACCCAACCCAACATTATAATTGGAATCAGCCCAGCAAAATCGTGTATTTCGAGAAAGTGTAAATGGCATGTAGTTTTTTAGAAAAAAATAAATGGGCCGCATGGACGCTGCATTATTTGTTCACCCAGCCCGGCTAATGGACTGTAACTCTAAAAAAAGAGATCAAATTGAGTGTAAATTCTACCCCGCAAAAAAAGACTGTAAATTCTTGAAAAATGGGTTGAATACGTGCCACATTTTTGGAGGCTGAAATGTGGGCCAATAGGTCGAAGCCAACGCAAGTCATTGTCAACTTACTCAACAAATGATTCTGACTTTGTTAGCCGTTGGATTTACATCCAACGGCCGGCATCCATCTTCAATCTCTCGTCTTCTTCCTCCAGCGCCGCCGGGACCACCTGCTCCCGCCTCCTGCTGCTAGCAGCTCTGCTTAGCATGCTTCACTGTGAAGCACTACCCCATCGTTGGCCAGGTCATCCCTCCACCCCTCCACTACTCCCGTTCTTCTCCACCGACTGCCGAACCACATCCCACCAGAACCAGTTAACCCTCGTACACCTCTCCGTCTGTGACTCTACTCCCTCATCTTCCCATCTCCGGCTCATTGTTGTCTAGGGCCTCGTCGTCGTCCACCACCTTGGATGCGCTCGGGGAAGAGTGGTCAACATGGTAAATGAACAACATCCATCAGAAGTAGACTGTGCATGGAGAGGCTGACAGCTAGGTCCACGGCCGCACACAAGGAAATGCATCCTTATTACACGCAAAATAATGATTCCTCCACCTGACAGCTGGGACCCACCAGAAGGGCCTCTGTATTTCGCGAAAAAACATTCCCGCCGCTGACAAGTCGGACCCACAAGCTATATCTTCGCACGCAAGGAAGTGCCTCCTTATTACGCACAAAAAAATGAATACCCCCTGCTAGCTGGGACCCACCATAGTGGGAGGCTGACTTGTGGGACTACTAAGTTGACGGGGACGGAGGGCTTTGTCAACTTAGTCAATATAAACGATTCTAGCTCCAGTGACCGTACAATGTCCATCCAATGGTCATAGTGCTTCTTCAACGTCTCATCTTCTTGCTCCAGCCGCCCAAACTAGCGCCGGTCGTGCCGCGTGCTCCTGCCTCCCGTGGTCGGCTGTGATGCCGCGGAGGCCTCACCACCCCCTACTACTCCCACCGCTGGCCAGGCCATACCTCTACTCACCCACACCCCCTGTTATTTTCTGGCAATGGCAGCCTCACACCGCAGCTGAATCAGTGAACCCTCGCACTCCTCTCCGTGTGGGCATCCACTGCCGCGTCTTCCCCGGCTCCGCATCGTCCCCTTGCTAGGCCTTGTCCTCGTCCATCGCCCTGGCGCTCTTGGCGCGGCATGGTCAATGTGGTCAAGGAACAACTTCCATCGGAAGAGTACTGTACGTGGAGAGGCTGACAGCTAGGTCCACGGCATCCGCAAGGAAGTGCCTCCTTATTATGCGCAAAATAATGACTCCTCCACCTGACAGCAGGGACCCACTGGACGGGCCACCATATTTCGCGAAAAAAACATTCCCCCCTGACTGTTGGGACCCACCAGCTACATCTTCGCACGCAAGGAAGTGCGTCCATATTATGGGTAAAAAACGATTCACCCCCTGGCTGCTGGGACCCACCAGCTACATCTTCGCACGCAAGGAAGAAACTGACATTCGGGACCCACCTGGTCGAAGTGTATAGACCGTTGTCAATTCGGTCGCAAACGTGTACATACATACTGGTCGATGTAGAGGTGTGCATGTGTTGTAGTAGAGGCGCACACGTAGCATGTAGACGTACGTACAACGGCCAAGGTGCAAGAAAGTAAATACGGCCACATACGTACATACGGGCGGGGTCTCGAATGCCTACTTGACATACGTACGACCAGGGCTCGTGTACATGGCTGGGTCGGAACGGAGAAACTGTGTTGTCATCGTGTTCATGGGGAGCCAATCGGCTGGGTCGGAATGGAAAAACTACATCATCGTGTTCATCGGGAGGGCTTGGACGGAACAGCCGATGGAAATGAGGCCTAGCATACCGCAGAACGGAGGAAACGGCCTTGTGTTCGACCGGCCACGGTCGAAACAGGATCCTATTCATCGAGAGGGGTTTGGTGTACCGCAAAACAGAGGAAACGGACTTCTGTTGGACCTCCTACGGTCGAAACAGGGTCATGTTGAGCGGAAGGGGTGTGGTGTACCACAAAACGGAGGAAATGAACTTGTGTTGGAGCGCTATGGTCGAAATGGGGGTCCTATTCATCGGGAGGGGTGTGGCGTACCGCAAAATGGAACTCCACGGGATACTGTTCATCTCCACCGTCGACCTCCTCCAGCCTCCACGGGCTACTGTTCATCCACAGTTGACCTCCTCCAGCCTCCACCTGCTCCTGTTCATCCACGGGCTCTTGTTCATCCAGCCTCCACCGCACGCTCCTCCACCGGCTACTGTTCAACCAGCCCTCTCCACGGGGTCCTGTTCAACCACCCCTCCATGGGATACTGTTCATCCAGCCCTCCACCGGCTACTATTCAACCAGCCCTCCACAGGGTCCTGTTCATCCGGCCCTCCACGGGGTCCTATTCATCCACCCCCAACCGGCTCGATCGGGGTCCTGTTCATCCAGCGGCAACAACCTCTACTACCACGGGGTCCTGTTCATCCAACCCCCCACCAAGAATTGTTCATCCTCCCCCCAACAATGCTCACTGTTCATCCAGAGGCAGCATCGATCAACTTAAGTTAGCAGCAGTAGCGAAGGAATCGCTCGATCGGGTTTAGTTAACAGCCATCGATCGATCACTCCAGTTCAGTAACGCGTAGACTGCAGTGCAATCTCTCGGGTTCAGTTAGGCGACGCCTCCCTCGGGTTCAGTTAGAGCCCAACGCCTCGCACCCAGCGTATGTGTACAAGAGAAATGAGCATCGCTCGGCCCTCGACCACCCATCGTAACCGGGAGCTCCCCGATATTTTCCTCGCCCTTGCTTCTACCACGGGTTTTTCCATCATGCATGGCCCAAAGAATGTCATGCTGCTGTGTCACCAGCCCACCCAGGACGAAAAGCCCATTTTTTGTCATGATTTTTTGTCATAGAAGTAGGAGCCCACCACATCTATGATGATACCGGGTTTTGTCACATTTATCATCATAGAAGTGTCATAAGTATGACAAAAAAATTCGTTCGTCCCAAAATGTCACGGATGTTTCTTTTTTTTGTAGTGTTAGGTTGCACTCGCGCTGGCTGCCGTGGCGGGGACTGTATTGTGGGGACGGCCCCCTCCGTACGGGCAGTAGCATGAGCCGTTGTTGTCGCTTGGGTAGGCCGTCGCAGGTCAGCTCGCCGTGAGCCCCCAGCTTTGGGGAAACCAAGAAGCCTTTGGATGGTGGCACGCCATTCGTCCATCTGCTCAGCCACCGGCGGCAACCTCAGCAGCAGCCGAGCCCGCGGTATGGCCTCCGAGGATGCACTTGGCATGGATGATGATGAAGTCGCTTGCGCTGTCGCTCGGCTTCTGACGGTGCCAGCAGCGGCAGCACCGCGCCCCCGCTGTTGCGGTGCAACCACCAGATGGTAGGGTGGTGCGGTGAAGGCACTCAAGGGCCAGTGGCTCCATTGAGCGCAGCGGCTTGGTCGACTCGCCCGGGGGAAAGTGCACGTGCAGTGGTCGCGCCTGTGACATGGGCGGCAGGAGGGCGGCGGTTCGCCCCAGACCAAGTGCCATCACTGCGGTTGTGCCCATCGGCAAGCAAAGCGTGGCCATCGAGGTGTTTTTGGTGTCACTCTCCTCCGGTGCCTCCTGCTCCTGTGTCGGTCACAGGGGAAGTGGTGGCGGTGCCGCCTGCTCCGACCACATCCCCAATAGTATCCGCATCCTCGCGCTTCTCCGCGCCCCACGCAGCGTTGGATGCCGCGGATGGCGGAGCCTTCGAGGTGGATGGATGAGCCAAAGAAGTGGGTTTCTTCTTGGGTGCCATGGTCAATGGCATCATCGAAGATGCAGATGGCGGCGAAGGTGACGTGTTGCTCACGTCTTCAGGTTCGCGCAAGCGATCCCCCTACCTAGCGTGCCAAAGATGTCGCGGGAAACCACGACCAGGACCAGGAGGCCCCTTGTTGGTTCGGCAGGGGGACGTCGCGTTGCACAAATGGCAGACAAGCGTGAGGCAGCACGGCAGAGATCACACAGGCAGTTTTACCCAGGTTTGGGCCACCGCGAGGCGTAAAACCCTACTCCTTCTTTTGGTGGATTGATGGTGGAAATGTCATGGTGGAGTGTAGTACACTTTCTCGGCAAGGGTTGCCTCAGGGTGGCAGTGACTACACGCGTATGGGGTTGTGAGTTATCCAGCCTTCTAACCTCCTCTACGGTTGCCAAGGGCCTCCTTTTATAGATCAAGGGGTCACCACAATGGCAAATTAGTCATTATGCATTGATATGATAGCAAACAGTGCTATCATACCTAACTTTGTGGGCTGATAGTGCACACTTAATGCACCGCTCAACATCACATTATTGGTTGCCAGGCAAGGCTTGTCGGGCTATCTTGCTAGCTCCATGCCTACTCATTTGACACGCTGCAGGATGGGTGTCATTTGTGGGTTTTTCCTATAGGGAGAGGCTGCCATGTGGCGAATGGTTGCCACTTAATCACTCTGCATCTTGAAACCGCATTGATCAACGACACAAGTCATGGTGAAGTGGTTGGTGAGGCGGTTTAGCCTCCACAAGTCCCGGCAAGCCCTGCCGAGACGCCTTGGTCATCTTCTTCTGGGGGTGGCCTCGTCCCTTGCCGTACTCGCCTGCCCGACAAAGGAGGCCTTTCTCTTGATGATATCTTGCTTCTCTCACTTTGTCTTGGTCCCTCTGATCTGCTTGTTGGTCCTTTGAATCTCTTGGTTTCTTTGTACTCTGTCTTGGGTTGGTGTTTCAATCTTGCTCCCGTGCTTGTGCACAGCCAGGGCAACAGAGCTAGGGTTTGTTGCACCAATAGAAAGCTTCAGGATGAATGAGGTTGATGAGTTTGTTGGATAGAAACTGACAAAGTGGAACAATGAGATGATCATGCAGTTCTAATCCACTATCCATTTCTACCCTGATGGTAAGATTGTGTGGATGACTAAGGGCACCAGATACTAGTCATCGATTCCTGAATGGGACAAGCTTATCAATGCCCTCAAGGAAGAAGAAAATGAATTTGATGTTTATGGCAAACCTAGGAAATATCATAACTCAATGGCCAACATGTACAAGCCTATACCTGATGCAGCTCTGGAGACACACAAGCTAGGATCAATATATTATCTGCTTGCTGGACTGACCACCATGAGCACCATCTTGAGGCATACTCTGTTGCCCAAGTCTGAAGATCACAGGATGATATGTGGTCACTCCATCAACTTACTTCATTTGTTTGATGTTCCTCAGAAGTTTAAAGTCACGAGCTTGATTTTTGAGACAGTGAAGAGGACAACAGCCGACCAGAACAGGTCTTGTGGATATGCCCCACACATTCAAATGTTGATCAACTCCAAGGTTGGAACTATGACATATCTGCTTGACAAAGAGAATCTACCCTTGAGGCCTGATTTTGAGGACAATGAGGTTGTCATGGATGCATCCCATCCTACATGTACTGAGGCCCAGGAAAAGATCGAGAAAGCAAAGGCTGCAAAAGCAGCAAGTGCTCCAGATGCTTCAATAGTGAATCACAAGACCAAGCAAGATCGTCTTAGTTATCTTCTTGAGGCTACCATGAGGATTGAGAAGAGCTTGGCCACCTTGTCTCATAATCAAGAGAGTCTTGAAAGGATCATTGAGACAAAGATGCATGACCTTGATGTGAAGGTCATAGAGATTCAGACCATTGTGGAGAAGATAAGGGATTATGCTGAGGACAATGATGATAGACCCACTACAGACAGGTTCTGGTCAGTGCTAAGGGCACAGAGGTCAGCTACTGAGCCAGTTGCAGATTTAAGGCCTACTCACTCTCCTGCAACCACAGCCCCAGTTGCTCCTCCAGTATCTACTCCTCCAACTCCACAGACTTCAGCAGAAGCATTTGCAGATGGACTCCTCTCAACGCCATCTACGCACACCAGAGCTACAAGCCATAAGACCACTTCAGGAGCTAACGGTGATCGTGCCTAGAGTACCGCATAGCACTATACATTTTTGAACTTTTTGGTAACTTGTTGCCAAAGGGGGAGAAAGTGTATAGATCATAGGCTTCGAGGGAGAGAGTTTCTTTTGCTTTTTTGTTGCTTTCTCTGCCTTGCTACTTTGGTTTCTTTGGTTGTTGCTACTCTTGCTACATTTTTGTTATGCTCGTGATATACTTATGTGATCATGTGTTTGATCATACTATGCTTAATGTACTCACTTGTATCTTTGGTGCATGTTATCCTATTCTTATCATATATGTGACATGGAAGAGTGCCCCATGATCCTAATCGATTGTGCATTTGCATTCAAATGCAAATTTTAAATAATGCACAAATTTAGGGGGAGCTTTTTCTTATCACATACTTCTCAAAGCGACGATGTATTTCATTCATATTATCATTTGTCGAAGCTTTGATATATATGTTGTCATCAATTACCAAAATGAGGAGATTGAAAGTGCAACTAATCCCCGGATGGTTTTGGTAATTCATAACAACATATAGCTCATTGAACTAATATCCATTCAAGTTTAACATTTCAGAAAGTTCAATGAATAGCATGTCATGGACTAGAGAAGTGGACCCCTCAAAATGCTAAGGACACATATTGGCAATAGCTCAGGACTCTTCATTTATATTTTAGTGATCCAAGATCATATTGAGTCCATAGGAAATCCAATACTATTAAAAGGGGGTGAGGAGTTGCTTAATAGTCTACTTTCCTCAAGTGCTAAGTGATATTGCTCCAAAGCCCTCAACCACTTTCTCATTCCAAATATGTCCTTAGTCAAACTCGGCCTCACTGATTCTTTCTATTCGGCTCCACCGAGTTCATATGACATAGCCACTACCAGAAACCATAACAGTTTGGTCTAACCCATACAGATCTCGGTCTCACCGAGATAACCTTGCAAACTCTCTGTTTCCCTTTGTAACATTTTGGTCTCACCGAAATGAGCAATCGGTCCCACCGAGTTTGCTTGACATCTACTTTGTTTGCTCATTGATGCACTTCGGTCTCACCGAGGTGATGTAATCAGTGCCACCGAGTTGATGTTTGCCCTAAGCCCTAGCACATCGATCCCACCGAGTTGTTCTAGCCATTCCCACCGAGATTCCTAATGTTCACACTGAACTAAATCGGTCTCACTGATTTCTTCTATTTGGTCTGACCGAGTTGGGTCAAATCTGTGTAACGGTTGGATTTTGTGTGGAGGCTATATATACCCATCCACACCCTTCTCCATTTGTGAGAAAGCCAAAAGAACATGCCTACACTTCGAGCATACATTTTGTGAGAGAGAACCACATACTCATGTGTTGAGAACAAGATATACCAATCCTACCACAAGAATCTTGATTTCTAGCCTTCCCCAAGTTGCTTTCCACTCAAGTCATCTTTCCACCATATAAAAATCTGTGAGAGAGAGTTGAGTGTTGGGGAGACTATCATTTGAAGCACAAGAGCAAGGATTTCATCATCAACACAACATCTATTACCTTTTGGAGAGTGGTGTCTCCTGGATTGGTTAGGTGCCATTTGGGAGCCTCCGTCAAGTTGTGGAGTTGAACCAAGAAGTTTGCAAGGGCAAGGAGATCGCCTACTTCATGAAGATCTACCCAAGTAAGGTAAGCCCTTCATGGGCGATGGCCATGGTGGGATAGACAAGGTTGCTTCTTTGTGGACCCTTCGTGGGTGGAGCCCTCCGTGGACTGATATGTCTCCAACATATCTATACTTTTTTATCGTTCCATGCTATTATATTATCCATCTTGGATATTTTACTTGCATTTATATGCTATTTTATATGATTTTTGGGACTAACCTATTAACCTAGAGCCCAGTGCCAGTTTCTGTTTTTCCTTGTTTTTGAGCTTTACAGAAAAGGAATACCAAACGGAGTCCAATTGACCTGCCAATTTTTGTGTATTTTAAATGGACCAAAAGAAGCCCCCCAAGTAAAAGAGTTGGGCCAGAAGAGTCCCGAGCCATCCATGAGGGTGGAGGGCGCACCCCCGTACCTCGTGGATGACTCGGAGACCCCCCCTCCCCCCCCCCCCCCCGACATGAGACCGACGCCAAGAACCCCTATAAATACAGAAATCCCCGAAAAGAAACCTAGATCGGGAGTTCCGTCGCCGCAACCCTCTGTAGCCACCAAAAACCAATCAGGACCCGTTCCGGCACCCTGCCGAAGGGGGGAATCAACACCGGTGGCCATCTTCATCATCACGACGCTCTCCATGACGAGGAGGGAGTATTTCATCCTCGGGGCTGATGGTATGTACCAGTAGCTATGTGTTTGATCTCTCTCTCTCTCTCATGTTCTTGATATGGAACGATCTTGATGTACCGCGAGCTTTGCTACTATAGTTGGATCTTATGATGTTTCTGCCCCTCTACGTTCTTGTAATGGATTGAGTTTTCCCTTTGAAGTCATCTTATCAGATTGAGTCTTTAATGATTTGAGAACACTTGATGTATGTCTTGCGTGGGATACCCATGGTGACAATGGGGTATTCTATTGATTCACTTGATGTATGTTTTGGTTATCAACTTGCGGGTTCAGTGACCTTGTGAACTTATGCATAGGGGTTGGCACACGTTTTCGTCTTGACTCTCCGGTAGAAACTTTGGGACACTCTTTGAAGTTATTTGTGTTGGTTGAATAGATGAATCTAAGATTGTGTGATGCATATCGTATAATCATACCCACGGATACTTGTGGTGACATTGGTGTATCTAGGTGACATTAGGGTTTTGGTTGATGTGTGTCTTAAGGTGTTATTTTACTACGAACTCTAGGGCTATTTGTGACATTATAGGAATAGCCCAATGGATTGGAAAGAGTAACTTTGAGGTGGTTTCGTACCCTACAATAATCTCTTTGTTTGTTCTCTGCTATTAGTGACTTTGGAGTGACTCTTTGTTGCATGTTGAGGGATTGTTATATCATCTAATTATGTTATCATTGTTGAGAGAACTTGCACTAGTGAAAGTATGAACCCTAGGCCTTGTTTCGAAGCATTGCAATACTGTTTTTCACGCACTTTTATCGCTTGCTACCTTGCTGTTTTTATAATTTCGGATTACAAAAACTTATATCTACCATCCATATTGCACTTGTATCACAATCCCTTCGCCGAACTAGTGCACCTATACAATTTATCATTGTATTAGATGTGTTGGGGACACAAGAGACTCTCTGTTATTTGGTTGCAGGGTTGTTTGAGAGAGACCATCCTCATCCTACGCCTCCCACGGATTGATAAGTAGGTCATCCACTTGAGGGAAATATGCTACTGTCCTACAAACCTCCGCACTTGGAGTCCCAACAACGTCTACAAGAAGAAGGTTGCGTAGTAGACATCAAGTTCTTTTCTGGCGCCGTTGCTGGGGAGGTTAGTGCTTCAAGGTATATCTTTAGATCTTGCAATTTAATCTTTTAGTTTCTTGTTTTATCACTAGTTTAGTCTATAAAACAAAACTACAAAAAAATCGAATTGAGGGTGCCACATATGCTTCATCTTTTTAATATCTTCCGTCAAATGATAGAAAGGAAAATTGTGCTCAAGTGCTAGAAGAAGAATGCATTAGAATGTTTGGCACTAAATATTTGAATGATGAGCATGATTTTAATGTTGTTTGTATGAATTCCTTGAATATCCATGATGCTAATGATATGCAAAGCCACAAGCTTGGGGATGCTATGTTTAATGAATATGATATTTTTAGTCCCCCAAGTTTTGATGAGCAAATGTACTATGGTGAAAGCATGCCTCCTATTTATTATGATTATATTAATGAAAGTGGCTTTGGAAGAGTGTCAACTTTAGGTATTATTGATCCCACTATTGGAGGGTGTTGAATCTTATTGTGATAATTATGGAAGTGGATTTGGAGAGGTCATGACTTTATTTAGTGATGAATCCACTATTTGGAAGAGGTTCCAATTGATTATGAGGACAAAGTTGCTATCTATGATGACCTATATGCTATAAAGAATAATGATAACCATGAAACTTGTCATCTTAATTTTAATTTTCAATTGGATTATGCCTCACATGATAGTTATTTTGTTGATTTGCTCCCTCTACTATTCATGAGAAGAAATTTGCTTATGTGGAGAGTAATAAAATTTCTATGCTTGTAGATCATGAAAAGAATGCTTTATGTGATGGTTATATTGTTGAATTCATTCATGATGCTACTGAAAAATATTATCAGGGAGGAGTATATGCTTGTAGGAATTGCAATTTCTTTGAAGGAAATATGCCCTATAGGCAATAATAAAGTTATTATTTATTTCCTTATTTCATGATAAATGTTTATTATTCATGCTAGAATTGTATTAACCGGAAACATAACACATGTGTGAATACATAGACAAACATAGTGTCACTAGTATGCCTCTACTTGACTAGCTCATTGATCAAGGATGGTTGTGTTTCCTAACCATAGACATGAGTTGTCATTTGATTAACGGTATCACATCATTAGGAGAATGATTTGATTGACTTGACCCATTCCGTTAGCTTAGCACTTGATCGTTTAGTATGTTGCTACTGCTTTCTTCATGACTTATACATGTTCCTGTGACTATGAGATTATGCAACTCCCGTTTACCGGAGGAACACTCTGTGTGCTACCAAACGTCACAACATAACTGGGTGATTATAAAGGAGCTCTACAGGTGTCTCTGAAGGTACATGTTGAGTTGGCGTATTTTGAGATTAGGATTTGTCACTCCGATTGTCGAAGAGGTATCTCTGGGCCCTGTCGGTAATGCACGTCACTATAAGCCTTGCAAGCAATGTAGCTAATGAGTTAGTTACGGGATGATACATTACTTAACGAGTAAAGAGACTTGCCGGTAACGAGATTGAACTAGGTATTGAGATACCGACGATCAAATCTCGGGCAAGTAACATACTGATGACAAAGGGAACAACGTATGTTATTATGCGGTTTGACCGATAAAGATCTTCGTAGATATGTAGGAGCCAATATGAGCATCCAGGTTCCGCTATTGGTTATTGACCGGAGACGTGTCTCGGTCATGTCTACATAGTTCTCGAACCCGTAGGGTCCGCACGCTTAAAGTTCGATGATAGTTATATTATGAGTTTATGTATTTTGATGTACTGAAGGTAGTTCGGAGTCCCAGATGAGATCGGGAACATGACTAGGAGTCTCGAAATGGTCGAGACGTAAAGATCGATATATTGGACGACTATATTCGGACTTAGGAAAGGTTCCTAGTGATTCGGGTATTTTTTCAGAGTACCGAAGAGTTATGGGAATTCACCGGGGATTATATGGGCCTTATTGGGCCATACGGGAATAGAGGAGAGAGGCCAAAAGGAAGGAGGCATGCGCCCCCCCCCCCTCTGGTCCGAATTGGACAAGGTGTGCAGCCCCCTTTTCCTTCTTCCTCTCCCCCTCTTTTCTTCTCTCCTACTCTAACAAGGGAAGGAGGAGTCCTACTCCCGGAGGGAGTAGGACTCCCCCCTTGGCGCGCCCTCCTCCTAGGCTGGCCGCCTCCCCCCTTGCTCCTTTATATACGGGGGCAGGGGGCACCCCATAGACACAACAATCGATCATTGATCTCTTAGCCGTGTGCGGTGCCCCCCTCCACCATATTCCACGTCGATAATATCGTAGCGGTGCTTAGGCGAAGCCCTGTGTCGGTAGAACATCATCATCATCACCACGCCATCGTGCTGATGGAACCCTCCCTCAAAGCTCGGCTGGATCGGAGTTCGAGGGACATCATCGAGCTGAATGTGTGCTGAACTCGGAGGTGTCGTGCGTTTGGTACTTGATCGGTCGGATCATGAAGACGTACGACTACATCAACCGTGTTGTGCTAACACTTCCGCATTCGGTCTACGAGGGTACATGGACAACACTCTCCCCTCTCGTTGCTATGTATCATCTTCATCTTGCGTGTGCGTAGGAATTTTTTTGAAATTACTACGTTCCCCAACAGTGGTATCAGAGCCTGGTTTTATGCGTAGATGTTATATGCACGAGTAAAACACAAGTGATTTGTGGGCGATACAAGTCATACTGCTGACCAGCATGTCATACTTTGGTTTGGTGGTATTGTTGGATGAAGCGGCCCGGACCGACATTACGTGTGCGCTTACGCGAGACTGGTTCTACCGACGTGCTTTGCACATAGGTGGCTGGCGGGTGTCAGTTTCTCCAACTTTAGTTGAACCGAGTGTGGCTACGCCCGGTCCTTGAGAAGGTTAAAACAGCACTAACTTGACGAACTATCATTGTGGTTTTGATGCGTAGGTAAGAACGGTTCTTGCTCAGCCCGTAGCAGCCACGTAAAACTTGCAACAACAAAGTAGAGGACGTCTAAATTGTTTTTTCAGGGCATGTTGTGATGTGATATGGTCAAGACGTGATGCTATATTTTATTGTATGAGATGATCATGTTTTGTAACTGAGTTATCGGCAACTGGCAGGAGCCATATGGTTGTCTCTTTATTGTATGCAATGCAATCGCCCTGTAATTGCTTTACTTTATCACTAAGCGGTAGCGATAGTCGTATAAGAAATAGGTGGCAAAACAACAATGATGCTACAATGGAGACCAAGGTGTCACACCGGTGACGATGGTGATCATGACGGTGCTTCGGAGATGAAGATCACAAGCACAAGATGATGATGGCCATATCATATCACTTATATTGATTGCATGTGATGTTTATCCTTTATGCATCTTATTTTGCTTTGATTGACGGTAGCATTATAAGATGATCTCTCACTAAATTTCAAGGTATAAGTGTTCTCCCGGAGTATGCACCATTGAGGAAGTTCTTCATGCTGAGACACCACGTGATGATCGGGTGTGATAGGCTCTACGTTCAAATACAACGGGTGCAAAACAGTTGCACACGCGGAATACTCAGGTTAAACTTGACGAGCCAAGCATATACAGATATGGCCTCGGAACACTGAGACCGAAAGGTCGATCATGAATCATATAGTAGATATGATCAACATAGTGATGTTCACCTTTGAAAACTACTCCATCTCACGTGATGATCAGACATGGTTTAGTTGACTTGGATCACGTGATCACTTAGATGATTAGAGGGATGTCTATCTAAGTGGGAATTCTTAAGTAACATGATTAATTGAACTTTAATTTATCATGAACTTAGTCCTGGTAGTATTTTGCAAATTATGTTGTAGATCAATAGCTCGCATTATTGCTTCCCTATGTTTATTTTGATATGTTCCTAGAGAAAAACTGTTGAAATATGTTAATAGCAATGATGCGGATTGGATCTGTGATCTGAGTATTATCCTCGTTGCTGCACAGAAGAATTATGTCCTTGATGCACCACTATGTGACAGACCTATTGCAGGAGCAGATGCAGATGTTATGAGCGTTTGGCTAGCTTAATATGATGACTACTTGATAGTTTAGTGCACCATGCTTAACGGCTTAGAATCGGGACTTCAAAGACGTTTTGAATGTGATGGACCATATGAGATGTTCCAAGAGTTGAAGTTAATATTTCAAGCAAATACACGAGTTGAGAGATATGAAGTCTCCAACAAGTTCTATAGCTAAAAGATGGAGGAGAATTGCTCAACTAGTGAGCACGTGGTCAGATTGTCTGGGTACTACAATCACTTGAATCAAGTGGGAGTTAATCTTCCAGATAATATAGTGATTGACAGAGTTCTCTAGTCACCATCGCCAAGTTACTGGAACTTCGTGATGAACTATAGTATGCAAGGGATGACAAAAACATTTCCCGAGCTTTTCATGATGATGAAATCGATGAAGGTAGAAATCAAGAAAGAGCATCAAGTGTTGATGATTAACAGGACCACTAGTTTCAAGAAAAGAGCAAGGGAAAGAAAGGGAACTTCAAGTAGAATGGCGAGAAAGTTGTCACTCCCGTGAAGAAGCCCAAAGCTGGACCAAAGCCTGAAACTGAGTGCTTACACTGCAAAGGAAATGGTCACTAGAAGTGGAAATGCCCTGAATATTTGGTGGATAAAGAGGATGGCAAAGTGAACAAGGGTATATTTGATATACATGTTATTGATGCGTGCCTTACTAGTGTTTATAGTTGCCCCTGAGTATTTGATACTTGTTCGGTTGCTAAGATTAGTAACTTCAAACAGGAGTTACAGAATAAACAGAGACTAGTTGAAGGGGAAGTGACGATGAGTGTTGGAAGTAGTTCCAAGATTGATATAATCATCATCGCACACTCCCTATGCTTTCGGATTAGTGTTAAACCTAAATAAATGTTATTTAGCGTTTGCGTTGAGCATGAATATGATTTGATCATGTTTATTGCAATACCGTTATTCATCTAAAACAGAGAATAATTGTTATTATGTTTACGTGAATAAAGCCTTCGATGGTCATACACCCAATGAAAATAGTTTGTTGGATCTCGATTGTAGTGATACACATATTCATAGTATTGATGCCAAAAGATGCAAAGTTGATAATGATAGTGCAACTTATTTGTGGCACTGCCGTTTGGGTCATATCGGTGTAAAGCGCATGAAGAAACTCCATAAATATGGATTTTTGGAATCATTTGGTTATGAAACATTTGATGCTTGCGAACCGTGCCTTTTGGGCAAGATGACTAAAACTCTGTTCTCCGGAACAAAGGAACGAGCTACTGACTTGTTGGAAATAATACATACTAATGTATGCAGGCCAATGAGTATTAAGGCTCGTGGCAGGTATCGTTATTTTCTAACCTTCACAGATGATTGGAGCAGATATGGGTATATCTACTTGATGAAACTTAAGTCTGAAACAGTTGAACGGTTCAAAGAATTTCAGAGTGAAGTGGAAAATCATCGTAACAAGAAAATAAAGTTTCTATGATCTGATCGTGGAGATGAATATTTGAGTTATGAGTTTGGCCTTCAGTTAAAATAATGTGGAATAGTTTCACAAACTCATGCCACCTGGAACACCACAGCGTAACGGTGTGTCCGAACGTCATAACCACACTTTATTTGATATGGCGCGATCAATGATGTCTCTTACCGATTTACCAATATCGTTTTGGGGTTATGCATTAGATATAGCTGCATTCACGTTAAAATAGAGTGCCATCTAAATCCGTGAGACGACACCGTATGAACTATGGTTTAGCAATAAACCTAAGTTGTCGTTTCTTAAAGTTTAGAGTTGCGATGCTTATGTGAAAAAGTTTCAAACTGATAAGCTCGAACCCAAATCGGAGAAGTGTGTCTTCATAGAATACCCAAAGGAAACTGTTGGGTACACCTTCTATCACAGATCCAAAGGCAAGATATTTGTTTCTAAGATGGATCCTTTCTAGAGAAGGAGTTTCTCTCAAAAGAAGTGAATGGGAGGAAAGTAGAGCTTGATAAGGTAATTGTACCTTCTCCCGAATTGGAAAGTAGTTCATCACAAAAATCAGTTCCAGTGATTCCTACACCAATTAGTGAGGAAGCTAATGATGATGATCATGAAACTTCAGATTGAGTTACTACAGAACCTCGTAGGTCTTCCAAAGTACAGTCCACACCAGAGTGGTACAATAATCCTATTCTGGAAGTCATGTTACTAGACCATGATGAACCTATGAACTATGAGGAAGCGATGATGAGCCCAGATTCCGCGAAATGGCTTGAGGCCATGAAATCTGAGATGGGATCCATGTATGAAAATAAAGTGTGGACTTTGATTGACTTGCCCGATGATCGGCAAGCCATAGAAAATAAATGGATCTTCAAGAGGAAGACGGACATTGATAGTAGTGTTACTATCTACAAAGCTAGACTTGTCAAAAAGGTTTTTGACAAAGTTCAAGGTGTTGAATACAATGAGATTTTCTCACTCGTATCGATGCTTAAAAGTCTGTCTGAATCATGTTAGCAATTGCCGCATTTTATAAAATCTGGCAAATGGATGTCAAAACTGCATTCCTTAATGGATTTATTAAAGAAGAGTTGTATATGATGCAACCAGAAGGTTTTGTCAATCCTAAAAGTGCTAACAAAATGTGCAAGCTCCAGCGATCCATCTATGGACTGGTGCAAGCATCTCGGAGTTGGAATATACGCTTTGATGAGTTGATCAAAGCATATGGTTTTATACAGACTTTTGGAGAAGCCTGTATTTTACAAGAAAGTGAGTGGGAGCTCTGTAGCATTTCTAAAACTATATCTAGATGACATATTGTTGATGAGAAATGATATAGAAATTCTAGATAGCACAAAAGGATACTTGAATAACGGTTTTTCAAAGAAAGACCTCGGTGAAACTGCTTACACATTGAGCATCAAGATCTATAAAGATAGATCAAGACGCTTAATAAGATTTTTCAATGAAAACATACCTTGATAAGATTTTAAAGTAATTCAAAATGGATCAGTCAAAGAAAGGGTTCTTGCCTGTATTACAAGGTGTGAAGTTGAGTAAGACTCAAAACCCGACCATGGCAGAAAATAGAAAGAGAATGAAAAATCATTCCCTATGCCTCAGTCATAGGTTCTATAAAGTATGCTATGCTGTGTACCAGACCTATTGCATACCTTGCTCTGAGTTGGGCAAGGGAGTACAATTTTTTGATCTAGGAGTAGATCACTGGACAGCAGTCAAGAATATCCTTAGTGAGGACTAAGGAAATATTTCTCGATTATGGAGATGATAAAAGAGGTTCATCATAAAAGGTTACGTCGATGCAAGTTTTAACACTGATCCAGATGACTCTAAGTCTCAATCTGGATACATAATGAAAGTTGGAGCAATTAGCTAAAGTAGCTCCATGCAGAGCATTGTAGACATAGAATATTTACAAAATACACACGGCTCTGAATGTGACAGACCCGTTGACTAAACTTCTCTCACGAGTAAAACATGATCATACCTTAGTACTCTTTGGGTGTTAATCACATGTCGATGTGAACTAGATTATTGTGTCTAGTAAACCCTTTGGGTGTTGGTCACATCACATGTGAACTATGAGTGTTAATCACATGCAGATGTGAATATTAGTGTTAAATCACATGGTGATGTGAACTAGATTATTGACTCTAGTGCAAGTGGGAGATTGAAGGAAATATGCCCTATAGGCAATAATAAAGTTATTATTTATTTCCTTATTTCATGATAAATGTTTATTATTCATGCTAGAATTGTATTAACCGGAAACATAATACATGTGTGAATACATAGACAAACATAGTGTCACTAGTATGCCTCTACTTGACTAGCTCATTGATCAAGGATGGTTGTGTTTCCTAACCATAGGCATGAGTTGTCATTTGATTAACGGTATCACATCATTAGGAGAATGATGTGATTGACTTGACCCATTCCGTTAGCTTAGCACTTGATCGTTTAGTATGTTGCTACTGCTTTCTTCATGACTTATACATGTTCCTATGACTATGAGATTATGCAACTCCCATTTACCAGAGGAACACTTTGTGTGCTACCAAACGTCACAACGTAACTGGGTGATTATAAAGGAGCTCTATAGGTGTCTCCGAAGGTACATGTTGAGTTGGCGTATTTGGAGATTAGGATTTGTCACTCCGATTGTCGGAGAGGTATCTCTGGGCCCTCTCGGTAATGCACGTCACTATAAGCCTTGCAAGCAATGTAGCTAATGAGTTAGTTACGGGATGATGCATTACGTAACGAGTAAAGAGACTTGTCGGTAACGAGATTGAACTAGGTATTGAGATACTGACGATCAAATCTCGGGCAAGTAACATACCGATGACAAAGGGAACAACGTATGTTGTTATGCGGTTTGGCCGATAAAGATCTTCGTAGAATATGTAGGAGCCAATTATGAGCATCCAGGTTCCGCTATTGGTTATTGACCGGAGACATGTCTCGGTCATGTCTACATAGTTCTCGAACCCGTAGGGTCCGCACGCTTAAAGTTCGATGACGGTTATATTATGAATTTATGTATTTTGATGTACCGAAGGTAGTTCGGAGTCCCGGATGAGATTGGGGACATGACGAGGAGTCTCTAAATGGTCGAGACGTAAATATCGATATATTGGACGACTATATTCGGACTTCGGAAAGGTTCCGAGTGATTCGGTTAGTTTTCGGAGTACCGGAGAGTTACGTGAATTCGTCGGGGAGTATATGGGCCTTATTGGGCCATGCGGGAATAGAGGAGAGAGGCCAAAAGGAAGGAGGCGTGCCCCCCCCCCTCTAGTCCGAATTGGACAAGGGGTGCAGCCCCCTTTTCCTTCTTCCTCTCCCCCTCTTTCCTTCTCTCCTACTCCAACAAGGGAAGGAGGAATCCTACTCCCGGTGGGAGTAGGACTCCCCCCTTGGCGCGCCCTCCTCCTAGGTCGGCTGCCTCCCCCTTGCTCCCTTATATATGGGGGGCAGGGGGGCACCCCATAGACACAACAGTTGATCATTGATCTCTTAGCCGTGTGCGGTGCCCCCTCCACCATATCCGACCTCGATAATATCATAGCGGTGCTTAGGCGAAGCCCTGCGTCGGTAGAACATCATCATCGTCACCACGCCGTCGTGCTGACGGAACTCTCCCTCAAAGCTTGGCTGGATTGGAGTTCGAGGGACGTCATCGAGTGGAACGTGTGCTAAACTCGGAGGTGTCGTGCGTTCGGTACTTGATCGGTCGGATCGTGAAGACGTACGACTACATCAACCGCGTTGTGCTAACGCTTGCACTTTCGGTCTACGAGGGTACGTGGACAACACTCTCCCCTCTCGTTGCTATGCATCACCATGATCTTGCGTGTGCGTAGGAATTTTTTTGAAATTACTACGTTCCCCAACAATAATATCAAGTTTCCTCTCTATGTGCTTAAAATCTTGAAGTTTTGCTTGTTTTCCCTTCCTATGCAACTTGATTCTTGTTCCCATAAGTTGTTTGCTCACAAAATCCCTATGCATAGGAAGTGGTTTAGACTTAAATGTGCTAGTCATATGCTTCATGATGCTCCCATTATGTTTCAACTCTTATCTTTTATGTGAGCATCATTGTCATCATGATGCCTAGCTAGAAAGACATTAAAGAAAAGCGCTTGTTGGGAGACAACCCAATATTTACCCCTACTGTTTTTTGTGTGTTCACATGATTAACCTACTGTAGTAATCATGTTTTAAAGCCTTTGGGAAGACTTGGGTGAAAGTTAATGCGATCTTGCTGTAAAGAACAAAAACTTTGCGCTCACGAGATTAGCTGTCAATTTTATAGACCAGTGATTTTAGGTTGATTCTTTTTGCAGAAGATTAATAGATAAATTCCTCACGTCCACAAATTTATTTAAGAATTTTTGTAGTTACAGATTACTACAGATTGTTCTGTTTTTGACAGATTCTGTTTTCTATGTGTTGTTTGCTTATTTTGATGAATCTATGAGTAGTATCGGAGGGTATGAACCATAGAGAAGTTGGAATACAGTATATATTACACCAATATAAGTTTAGAATGAGTTCACAACAGCACCAAAAGTGGTGATTTATTTTCTTTTACTAATGGATCTTACGATTTTTCTGTTGAGTTTTGTGTTGTGAAGTTTTCAAGTTTTGGGTAAAGATTCGATGGACTATGGAATAAGGAGTGGCAAGAGCCTAAGCTTGGGGATGCCTAAGGCCTCCCAAGTTAATATTCAAGGACAACCAAGAGCCTAAGCTCGGGGATGCCCCGGAAGGCATCCCCTCTTTCGTCTTCGTTCATCGGTAACCTTACTTGGAGTAATATCCCAAGATCTGAAATTCTTAAATGTTAGAGAGTCTTGACATAGTTGCGTAATTATTCGACTACTCATTGATCTTCACTTATATCTTTTGGAGTAGTTTGTCGTTTGCTCTAGTGCTTCACTTATATCTTTCTAGAGCACGACGGTGGTTTTATTTTGAAGAAATAGATGAACTCTCATGCTTCACTTATATTATTTTGAGAGTCTTTTAGAACAGCATGGTAATTTTCTTGGGTTATAAAACTAGTCCTAATATGATGGGCATCCAAGAGGGATATAATAAAAACTTTCATATAAAGTGCATTGAATACTATGAGAAGTTTGATTCCTTATGATTGTTTTGAGATATAAAGATGATGATATTAGACTCATGCTAGTGGATTAATTGTGAATTTGAGAAATACTTATGTTGATGTTTGTGATTCCCGTAGCATGCACGTATGGTGAACCGTTATGTGATGAAGTTGGAGCATGATTTATTTTTTGATTGTCTTCCTTTGTGTGGAGGTCGGGATCGCATGATGGTTAACTCCTACCAACCCTTCCCCTAGGAGCATGCGCATAGTGCTTGGTTTTGATGATTTATAGATTTTTTTCAATAAGTATGTGAGTTCTTTATGACTAATGTTGAGTCCATGGATTATACACACTCTCACCCTTTCACCATTGCTAGCCTCTCTAGTGTCGCGCAACTTTCATCGGTACCATACGCCCACCTTATACCTTCCTCAAAACAGCCACCATACCTACCTATTATGGCATTTCCATAGCCATTCCGAGATATATTGCCATGCAACTTTCCACCGTTCTGTTTATTATGACACGCTCCATCATTGTCATATTTCTTTGCACGATCATGTAGTTGACATCGTATTTGTGGCAAAGCCACCGTCCATAATTCTTTCATACATGTCACTCTTGATTCATTGCACATCCCGGTACACCGCCGGAGGCATTCATATAGAGTCATATTTTGTTCTAAGTATCAAGTTGTAATTCTTGAGTTGTAAGTAAATAAAAGTGTGATGATCTTCATTATTAGAGCATTGTCCCAATGACGAAAGGATGATGGAGACTATGATTCCCCCAAAAGTCAGGATGAGACTCCGGACGAAAAAGTAAAAAATAAAAAATAAAAAAGAGGCCAAAAAAAGAGAGGGCCCAAAAAAGAGAAAACAAAAAAATGAGAGAAAAAGAGAGCAGGGGCGATTCTACTATCATTTTACCACACTTGTGCTTCAAAGTAGCACCATGATCTTCATGATAGAGAGTCTCCTATGTTGTCACTTTCATATACTAGTGGGAATTTTCATTATAGAACTTGGATTGTATATTCCAATGATGGGCTTTCTCAAATGCCCTAGGTCTTCATTAGCAAGTAGGTTGGATGCACACCCACTTAGTTTCTTTTTGAGCTTTCATATACTTATAGCTCTAGTGCATCCGTTGCATGGCAATCCCTACTCACTCACATTGATATCTATTGATGGGCATGTTCATAGCCCGTTGATACGCCTAGTTGATGTGAGACTATCTTCCTCCTTTTTTTTCTTCTCCACAACCACCATTCTATTCAACCTATAGTGCTATGTCCATGGCTCATGCTCATGTATTGCATGAAAGTTGAAAAAGTTTGAAAATACTAAAGTATGAAACAATTGCTTGGCTGAAACCGGGGTTGTGCATGATTTAAATATTTTATGAGATGAAGATAGAGCATAGCTAGACTATATGATTTTGTAGGGATAACTTTCTTTGGCCATGTTATTTTGAGAAGACATGATTGCTTTGTTAGTATGCTCGAAGTATTACTGTTTTTATGTCAATATTAAACTTTTGTTTTGAATCTTATGGATCCGAATATTCTTGCCACAATAGAGGAGATTACATTGATAAATATGTTAGGTAGCATTCCACATCAAAAAAATTGTTTTTATCATTTACCTACTCGAGGACGAGCAGGAATTAAGCTTAGGGGTGCTTGATACATCTCCAACGTATCTATAATTTTTTATTGTTCCATGCTATTATATTATCCATCTTGGATGTTTTATATGCATTTATATGCTAGTTTATTTGATTTTTGGGACTAACCTATTAACCTAGAGCCCAGTGCCAGTTTCTGTTTTTTTCCTTGTTTTTGAGTTTTATAGAAAAGGAATACCAAACGGAGTCCAATTGACCTGCCAATTTTTGTGGATTTTTTATGGACCAAAAGATGCCCCCAAAGTAAAAGAGTTGGGCTAGAAGAGTCCCGAGCCATCCACGAGGGTGGAGGGCGCGCCCCCTACCTCGTGGATGACCCGGAGACCCCCCTGACGTGAGACCGACGCCAAAAATTCCTATAAAGATAGAAACCCCCAAAAAGAAACCTATATCAGGAGTTCCGCTGCTGCAAGCCTCTATAGCCACCAAAAACCAATTGGGGCCTGTTCCGGCACCCTGTCGGAGGGGGGAATCAACACCTATGGCCATCTTCATCATCCCAACGCTCTCCATGATGAGGAGGGAGTAGTTCACCCTCGGGGCTGAGGGTATGTACCAATAGCTATGTGTTTGATCTCTCTCTCTCTCGTGTTCTTGATATGGCACGATCTTGATGTACTGCGAGCTTTGCTATTATAGTTGGATCTTATGATGTTTCTCCCCTTCTACCTTCTTGCAATGGATTGAGTTTTCCCTTTGAAGTCTTCTTATCAGATTGAGTCTTTAAGGATTTGAGAACACTTGATGTATGTTTTGCATGGGATACCTGTGGTGACAATGGGGTATTCTATTGATCCACTTGATGTATGGTTTGGTGATCAACTTGCGGGTTCTGTGACCTTGTGAACTTATGCATAGGGGTTGGCACACGTTTTCGTCTTGACTCTCCGGTAGAAACTTTGGGACACTCTTTGAAGTTCTTTGTGTTGGCTGAATAGATGAATCTGAGATTGTGTGATGCATATCGTATAATCATACCCACAGATACTTGTGGTGACATTGGAGTATCTAGGTGATATTAAGGTTTTGGTTGATGTGTGTCTTAAGGTGTTATTTTACTATGAACTCTAGGATGTTTGTGACACTTATAGGAATAGCCCAATGGATTGATCAAAAAGAATAACTTTGAGGTGGTTTCGTACCCTACAATAATCTCTTCGTTTGTTCTCCGCTATTAGTGACTTTGGAGTGACTCTTTGTTGCATGTTGAGGGATGGTTATATGATCTAATTATGTTATCATTGTTGAGAGAACTTCCACTAGTGAAAGTATGAAACCTAGGCCTTGTTTCGAAGCATTGCAATACCATTTTCATTCACTTTTATCGCTTGCTACCTTGATGTTTTTATAATTTCAGATTACAAAAACCTATATCTACCATCCATATTGCACTTGTATCACCATCTCTTCGCCGAACTAGTGCACCTATACAATTTACCATTATATTGAATTTGTTGGGGACACAAGAGACTCTCTGTTATTTGGTTGCAAGGTTGTTTGAGAGAGACCATCTTCATCTTACGCCTCCCACGGATTGATAAACCTTAGGTCATCCACTTGAGGGAAATTTGCTACTGTCCTACAAACCTCTGCACTTGGAGGCCCAACAACATCTACAAGAAGAAGGTTGCGTAGTAGACATCATGGACTCGCGCAACCGTTACCCTTCGTGAGTTGATGTCTCCATCAACGTGGATGTACGATAGCACCAACTCTCGGAACCACGCCAAAAATCTCCATGTCATCATTGCATTTGCACTCTCCAAACCCTTCCCTTTACCTTCATATGCAATGTCTTACTTTCCGCTCCTGCACTCTTAGAATTGCATGTGTAGGTTGATTGCTTGACTTGTGCTAAGTGCTAAAATCTGCCCACAACTAAAATTGGGAAAATGTTAGATTTTTATTTGGTCAAGAAGTCTAATCACCCCTCCTCTAGACCTACTTTTGATCCTACAGAGTCACTTGCTCTGGGAATGGTGATGATGATGACATTTGAAGTCAACCTTGAAGGTGTCCTCTCCTCAGCGGTGTGTGTGGGTCTTGTGGGTGCCCATCTTCATGGGCATGTTGTAATGGTTTTCGACTATGTTTCCATTAATCAATGAGGCAACTCCCTTCTACTTTTTTAACGAATCGGGCCCTAAGGGACCGCATCTAGAAAAAGTGATTATACAAGGTTTCCATATAATTTATGGAAGATTTGTAGGTGAACGTGCTTTAGCAGCCCCCCTCCCCCCCCCCCAAAAAAACATCTTCTCCTAAAATATATTTTTTCCTATTTCTATTTAAACAAGAATACAAATGGCATATGCATGTCTGTACTATAAACATAATAATTCAAATAAGGTTATTTCAAACACACATACTTTATCAACATTTCAAAAAATACAATTTATGACATTAGATTCAAAATTCAAATTCAAAAATATAACAAATTCGATAAATGATTCGAAGTAGACATAACAAATGATCCAAAAACGAAGATCAAACATGCAACATATGGTTCACCTAAACAAGGACAGTAAGCATCAATCATAAAACTGGAAGATTAATCATAGAGCATCACTCCTGACTTCCGTCACCATCACCATTTCCACTTCCATGGCCATCCACACTTGTCGTGGATATGGGACACGGGTACCCTCATGGAGCTAGGCCATGGGCCATCATGGGAGGTGGCCCAGCAGGTCGACTTAAATAGCTTGAATAAGACCAGGACTGCTATCCGGCTTGTAATAGAAAAGGGACTAGTCATAATCCTACTAGATCTTTACATGTAAGCCAACCCCTTCAACTTATATAAGGAAGGGCAAGGCACCCCAAGAGGGACAAGTTAGAAGCTCTAGAATCTCTAAGCCTAGACACAACTAGAGGAGAGCCGGCTCATAACGGCTACTTCCCCATGAGCATGTGAAATAAGACCTCGCCACAAACAGCACGTAGGGCAATTACTGGATGATGTTTCCTGGGGCCCAAAGCTGTCTAAATCTTGTCTCGTCTACTAACCCACCTCGATGATCTCCACACGTATTAATCCCTGCAATCATCATCGGTTGATACCTGCTGGTAAACAACATCGACAACGCTGCCATGTGCACTTGCACTCGCACCCACTACCATCTTCAATGCTAAAATTTGCGCCTTCACCAACTCAAGATATTGAAGTTGAGAGGCGTCAAGTCGTAGAGGCCTCGGAGAAGGCGGGCATGGCCTGCGAAATCTATGTGAAGGACAGCTTTGGGGTCGGCATGAAGGATGACAATGGGGTCAACATGAAGGAAGGAGAAGCGGCTACGACCGCTCCACCTTCTCCGGCGCGATAGTCGAGGGTGGAGTAGGCCAGGATGGTTGGTGGAACAAGGGCCGCGACAGCTAGCCGAGATTGGTGGTGGGGTCGGCGAAGGCCATCGGAAGTGGCATGACCGTGCTCCGGCGGCAACTAGTGAAGGGTACATGAAACAGCACGTAAGAGAGGGATTCCCCCTCCCCCAGGAAGGTTTACAAGAAGAGCTATCTTACCCTAGATGGAGGGGAGGTTGAGTTAATTATATGAGGCCCCCTAACCAAGAATCGTGCATACGGTACTTGTTTGAGTAGTTTTTTCTGCCAACTTTCCCTAAACTAGTTTTTTCTATGGGAAAGTGGACTTGTTGGAGATGCTCTTACTCTGCACCCTGCCTTTCCTCAATGGACCATTCCAGGACTCGATCATGCTAGGTACCATTTCAACTTGTCCATAGCTAAAATCAAGTTGTGCCAACCCTAGCATATATTAATAATGCAAGAATGCATTTTTCTATGGGAGTAAATTAGTTTAGTTAACAAAAAGATGCTAATAAAATTAAGTTCATGCTTCATCGGCCATATGTGCAACCTTCAAACTATACAGTAATTTTGTCTTGATGAAAACCAATGATTATCGTGTCATAACTAGAAATTTCCCTTACACTTGTATTTCTCTGGTTTAAAGATGGAAATAGTTAATATCCCTTACTACATTGTTAGTATACTTGTTGTCTAAATGCATTTCCTCATTGGATTATTTCCAAGAGTTTTCTATAGTTTAGTATACATATATTTCATATATTAGTACGAATATTATAGATAGTATATCTCTGAAGAGGTATTACAAGTATCATGTTTGTGGACATAACTAACATTTTATGCCTAGTGAGGACATACGTATTTTACAACATGTAATGTGTCTATGGGTATAAAATATTTTCCAACACATATACTAAATCTGGTCCCCATATACTCCATTAGAAACAAAATCCGCTAGCATGTCATTAGAAATAAAATCCACTAGCATGTCACTAGAAACGAAATCCCCTAGCATGTTATTGACACTCAATACTGGATCTTCCTTTTGCTAAGCCTACCTTGGTTTCCCACGGTTTGAGGAACATCTTGGAAACTTTCAACGATCGGGAAATCCTTATGTCCAGTGAAGTGAGCTTCACATTGGTTCCATTGAGGCATTTTTCCCTTGCAAGTGATTTCATATCCTGATTCACCCTATCCTTGGAAGGATCACATTTCCTTGCAATGTGGGTCGTACAACCAAGCTTATATCAACATGTAAAGTTGCTAGCCTTGTTATTTTTGAAATGACTGCCCTTTTGAGCTCCATTTTCATGCTACCTCTTGCGCACATCTCCAATTTCCTTTACAGATGACACATTGTTCAACCAATATCCTCGTAGAATGAAAAGTGGACATCATTTTCTTGATGAGGCCTGTATCTGAATTGCACTATAGCAACATAAAAAATTATGTTGATTTGACACATACCTGATTTGTATGTTGCCATGGAATCAAAGTCATGGAAACAAAGAATGTGTCCATTCCATTGCGCTCCATGCATCATCATCACTCGCACCCTTTGATGATCATATTGCTTCTTTATTCCCAAATGTCCATTCCATTGCGCTCCATGCATCATCATCACTCGCACCCTTTGATGATCATATTGCTTCTTTATTCCCTAATGTCACATGATGCTCTTGCATTAGATACTCATGTTTTTCACTAGGGTACAAATGATGTCGGATGAAGGGCAAAGTATCATACTTTGCTATTTTAGCTACAGTGGTAGGCCCTTCAGCAGGCATAGTTATACTGAAACTGAGATGTGACATTGCTCTTGGTAGAGCATAATTGTTGTTAATGCGTGAAGAGACAAAATGCAATGATAATATATGTATGTTTTCTATTGATGAATTGTCATATGGATATTATACCCCAAGGGGCACTTTGTGGAGTCCAAATAACAACTATATGTGGATAGATTCTTGCAAAAAAGAAATTAATCATTTCTAAATATAGTGTTGAGCCACATATGTTATTGCCGCATACCGTGAGTGCATGCACTCACCTAAGGGCCCACGAACTCGTGTCGGCCAAGTCGCAAGACAAGGCAAACAAATTTCTTTGGGTATTGTTTTGCGGCACACATTTTTACTCAACTTCCCTTTTTGTTTTTGGAATAATCGCTTTTCTACCAGTTTTTGGTGTTTTTCCTCTTATTCCTTTTTTTTGTTTTTATGCTTATTTTTCATTGTTCCCATGTTTCTTTATTTTCCTCAATTTTATTTTCCCACTGATTTTCTTTTCCAATTTCTCATTTTAATTTTCTCTTTTTTGTCCTTATAAGAGCAACATATTTTGTTTCATAAAATACTCAATAAACATTTTTGAAATATCTTACAAAGTTTCTTGATACATAACGAATATTTCCGTAGAGATTTAAAATAAAAATATTTTGCTAAATACATATTTTAGTCCAACTCAAAAAAAGAATACTATTTTAGAATATTTAAAAAGGCTGAAAAAGTAGTAAAATCATTATTGGCCTACACTAAGTGATTAGAGGACATAATGGATTGGCCCACCCCCACATGAACATGGGCAAGCACCAGTCCCGCTCGCACGAGGTGTGGTACCGTAGTGCTCGGATCGAGGGATCAAAGAATATCTCCTATCTAAAAAGAACATGGGCACCTCCAATGCTGTTCACCAATGTCTGGACCAGACTATCCGTACAGTTTTTGCCATTTCACGTCATGAAAATTTTCTGGACCGGTCAGGCAAAATCCCACAAACCGAAACCAAATTAAGGGGTGGGTTGCAGTTGTACGTCTTCCATATAGGCCTCTGGCAAGTGAAAAAAAATTGTCTCTCTGCTCTACCTAGAACTTGCTCTGTTCTTCTTGCCGCATTAATGCCAGTCAGAGCGGACGCAACCGAATGAGACGACCAGAAGGATTCCTACACGCATTCATGCATGCTGACCGGCTAAAAAACTTTTCCTGACATTCACGCCTACACGCCACCTGAGAAGCATGCTGGTCCGCTACCCGCATTGAAGAGGAGCCAGTCCGCCTGCCCCAGCTCCATTAGTATATCACATGTGCCAACTTTATTGTCAAAATAGACAATGAAGTGGAATGAAAGTCACCTTCAATGAGAGATGTAAAAAAAATACATGTTTGCATCACAATTTAAATTGAATGCAAGAACATATATGTTGTTTATATGAATGTGTGGAATTAGACTGGTTAGTATTTCTAGCTGATATTGTGAAAACAACAAGCATAATCACTAACATTCTTTGTTCATAGAACTTTGATTTACATATATCTGACTTGTGCACATGGATGGATAACACTATGAAGAAATGTTTTAGTTGACCTATTTGACGTATGATGGGAATTCATGGTGGTGTATGTGAATATCTTAGCCGCATCAAAGAAAAAACGAGAACAAGGTGTGGTGAAGGTGGCTATCACAATGCAAACTTGCGTGCTTTAATCTGAACAAGGGTTCTTTGTGCATACTTGCTTTGATATGTTATGCAAAATTGATGCTAGCTTATATATCTCAATGTTGCTCTAAACAACATGTTTATAAGATGTGCAGAGCTTAACAAGATAATCCATGCCAACAACAAAAGCCAACAAACCTTCTCTCAGAACCGCTTTCTTCATCTAAGCTTAAGTTGATTGTAGTGTCTTGTGATTACTTACCATGTGTTTTTTACGATGATATTTTTTTGAGTTGAAAATTTTATGGCTCATGTGGCAACGCATAAGTACAAACTTAGTAAAGGCAAAATCTTTTTTTTAGAACAGGCAAAAACATTGATTCGTGCACCCTTGCATGCTCATTGATCGGCCCATGTACGAGATGCTACAAGAGGATTTTTTGGGGGGTTTTGTAATGGTTTCTCTCGTTTTATTGTTTTCCCCCTCTGAATCCTCTACTGGTTTTAACCGGTTTTCTTATAGTTTTTATTTTCTATTTTTCTCTTTTCATATTAATTTTTCTTATTTTTGTTTTCCCACCTTTTCTTTTCTCTCTTCATTTTCTATTCATGAATATTTGTAAACCTCGTGAATATTTTTCAATTTCATTTAAACTTTCTTCGATTAGTGGATGTTTTTTAAAATCTCAAAATTCTTAACAAATCATGAACATTTCATAAAATTCCATGATATTTAAAAAGGTTCATGTGTGTAAACATAAGATCGTAGCATTTTAAAATAACGTTCATGCATGTAAACATCTGTTGCCACAATTTTTTTTAATGGTCATGAAAAAAATTCTGACATATTTAATAATGTTCATAGCACTTAACAAACATGCACACGTTTTAGAATAAATCGTGAAAATGTACAACTTTGTTTGCTCGATCTATGTTTGTACACTAAAGCCAGGTGAAATAAAAAACTCAAATATTTGGAAAAGGAAAGAAAGGAGAAAAAGAAACAAAAATAATGAGAACTAACATAAAAAGGGGAAACCAGAATATGAAAAACCGACAAAATAGGTAAAGAAAAATAATAAGAAAAAGATAGACGAAAGGTTAGTAAAACCCCTTAGAAGTTCCACAAAACAGTATGTACAAGGTACACAAAATTGTTAGAGAACTTTGGTAAGCCGGCCCACTTTGCAAGAGATGATAGGCGGCTGCTTCTTTCGTGTAGTAGGAGCTCCTATTCCCCTAAAAGGTGACTCATCTATTTTGAAACAGAGGGAGTAGTTCTTATTTAGAGATCGAACTAGTCCACACTTTACTGTTGGGCGTTGGCCGTTAACCAAGGCCCATTGACCGTTGACTTTACAGAAAAAAAGTTACCAAAGAAAAAAAACTTTATTAATTTGAAAAAAATTAATCTTAAAAAATCCATGAATTTCTTTTTATTTCATAAAATTTGCAAAAGAACACAAGAAAATGTTCATAGATTTGAAAATGTTCGTCAAAATGTGAAAAAATTCATGAATTTGAAAAACTAAAAAAGTTCATGAATTTAAGAAAATTTCACGAAAATTGGGACAAAGTTCACTGGAAAAAGACCACAGATTTGAAAAATGTTCATGAAAAATTGAAAAAGTTCTAAAAAAGTTCACTAAAAATTGCTAGAAAACTGAAACAGTTCACAGATTTGAAAAATAATCACTAAAAATTTCATAAAGTTGGAAAAAGTAAATTTGAGAAATGTTCATGCATTTGTAAAAGTCATTAAAAAGAAAAAAGGAAATAATATAAAAAGAGAACAAACCTCGATTTAGGAAAAAAAGAGAAACAAAATGAAGAACCTAGCCTGGAAGCTTCCAAAAGCTTCACATAACTAGTGTGGAAGCTTCCCAAAACTGCGGCAGAAATCACGTTGCTGCGCTTCTAAATGGGCCGGCCCAGTTTCTGTGATGAGTCGACATGTTCGCCCCTGGGCCGAGTGTTCGCGTATTTCTTTTTCTTCACCTTAAGAGAGAAATTTGTGTCTGACCCAGCAAGAAAACGTATACACGTGTACGGAAGAGTAACGGCTTTCACGCTCATCCCTTACTTCAAAACTACAGGTTTTAGGTCTCCGTTTGCTGGTCGCAAAAAAAGAGAGCTTTGCCTTTGGAGCGCCGGTTGTGTAGGGCGACTGTGCCAGCCGAGAGAAGGGTGTGCACCCGTTTGTGCCAACACCTTTAACCAGCGCAATGGGTGCAAAGTAGGGATTGGGCAATAAGGGAGACACTTCCATGGGAAGAAGGTGAGGAGCAAGGAACTTCGGCACATTGGTAGTTTTGTGAAAATCGAGAAAGGTTGGTAAGCTATGTAGGCTTATGGTTTCGTAGAAGCCCCAATAAGTTTTTGCCCATGAAAATCACCCGCAGCAAGAAGGTGTCCTTGTTTGCCTCTAGCGTTCCTAACTGGGCCAGGCTCATAAGCATTATGTATATATATTTTGAAATATTCTTACCTAGTATAATTCAAAATAATAATTTACAGGAACTTTCAAAAAGATTCTTATCGCAATAACAAAAAATGTTAACATAGTGTAAGGAAATTATTTGTGCAAATTTTGAAAATGTTTGTACCAGCCAAAGAATTGTCCGTAAATTTTTTAAAACTGGTAACCTTTTTCAAAAAAATTATTGTGATATTTCAAAAAATCTTATGCAATTTATAGAAGTTGTTTCCAGTATTTTGTAAAAATGGTTGTGATTTTTTTTAAATGTTGGTAATTATTTATGGATTTTTTTCGTACCAGTATAACAATGTTTGGACATTTTTTTAACAATTTCACGGGTTACAACAATTTGTTCATAACACTTAAAAAATACGTTTATACAATGTAAGAAAAACATCACCTAATTTAAAAAAAATGATTACACACATTAAAAAATAGTGATATTGAAAAAACCACTTATACAATGTAACAAAATATTTACATAATTTTATAAAAATCGTTTCATACATTAAAAAATTGTGGCATTTGAAAAATATTCATGAGTTTCAATAGATATTCTTGAGTTTTTACAAAAAAAATATACAATGTAAAAGTGTTAGATTAAATTAGAAAATGTGTCATATCATTATAAAAACGTTTGTGATATTTGAAAATAGTGTTAATTGTTTTAAGATAGCTCATCACTCATGCCAAATAGTAATAAAGCCCTAATACTTAACAAATTTTTTGCATGTTTCTTTGGGAAAACACCCAATATGTTTTTGAAAAATGTTGACAGCTTTTTGGAAAATGTTAACCTGTATATGAAAAAATGTTCAACCTGTATTGGAAGAAAGTCACCACGTATTTAAAAAATGAATAAAAACAAAGAAAAGGAAAAGAAGCCAAAAACAAAAACAAAAAAAACCATAAAAACTGAAAGAGAAACAGAAAACCGGCAAAGGAAACGCCAAGAGGAAAACTGTGACATGGAACCTTCCACAAACTTCTTTTGAACCTGTCCGGACATTCAAAATCCCACAAACGGACACCAAATTAAGGGGCGGGTTGCAGTCGTTCAGACATCTACCACATAGGCCTTTGGCAAGCGGAACAACGTAAAAAACTCTCTCTACTCTACCTAGATCCTGCTCTGTTCTTCTTGCCGCATTAATGTTGATCAGAGTGGACGCAAATGAACGAGACGACCAGATAGATTCCTACACACATTCATGCTTGTTGGCCGGCCAGGAAACATTTCCTGACATTCACGCTTACACGCCACCCCAGAAGCCTACTCGCCCCGCTGCCCGCATTGAAGCGGAGCCGATCCGCGTGCCCTGGCTCCATTAGTTTATCACACGTGGCAACTTTGTTGTAAAAATAGACATGAAGTGGCATGAAAATCTCCTTCAATGAGAGATGTAAAAAAGGCATACATGTTTGCATCACAATTTAAATTGAATGCAAGAAGAACATATGTTGTTTATATGAATGTGTGGAAATAGACTGGTTAGTATTCCTAGCTGATACGGTGAAAACAACAAGCATAATCACTAACATTCTTTGTTCATAGAACTTTAATTTACATATATCTGACTTGTGCACATGGAGGGCAGACACTGCGAAGAAATGTTTTAGTTAACCTACTGACGTATGATGGGAATTCATGGTGGTGTATGCGAATATCTTAGCCGCATCAAGGAAAAAATGATTTCAAAGAAAAAGTTGTGGTGAACTTGGCTATCACAATGCAAACTTGGTTGCTTTAATCTGACGAAGGGTTCTATTGCCATTTTTGTGCATGCTTGCTTTCATATGTTATGCAAAATTGATGCTAGCTTATATATCTCAATTTTGCTCAAAACAACATGTTTATAAGATGTGTAGAGCTTAACGAAATAGTCCACACCAACAACCAAAGCCAACAAGCCTCCACTCAAAACCGCTTTCTCCTTCTAAGCTTAAGTAGATTGAAGTGTCTCATGATTACTTACAATGTTTTATAATGATGATCTTTTTTTGAGCTCTTGTGGCAACACATGAGCACAAACTGTAAAGGCAAAAGCATTTTTTAGAACAGGCAAATTCATATTATTCATGCACCCCTGCACCCTCGTGGACCGGCTTATGTACGAGATGAAGAGGATTTTTTTGGGGGGGGGGGGGGGGGGGTGTAATGGTTGCTCTCGTTTTATTGTTTCCCCCCTCTGAATCCTCTACTGGGTTTTACAGGTTATATTATAGTTTTTATTTTTTATTTTTTATTTTCATATTCATTTATCTAATTTTTGTTTTCCCACCTTTTCATTTCTTTCTTCCTTTTTTATTAATGAATATTTATAAACCTCATGAACATTTTTTATTTCATCTAAACTTTTTTCGATTGGTGAATAATTTTTTAAATCTCGATTTTTTTAGAAAAATATGAACATTTCATAAAATTTCATGATATTTGAAAAAGGTTCATGTGTGTAAAGATAAGATCCTCGCATTTTGAAATAATGTTCACGAAATGTAAACATCTGTTGCCACAATTTTTTTAAATGTTCATAGAATAAAACAAATTCTGACATTTTTTTAAAATGTCCATCACACTTAAAAAATGTACACACGCTTTAGAGACAAATCATGAAAATGTAGAATTTTGTTCGCTCAATTTATGTTTGTACACTAAAACCGGGTGTATTACAATACTCAAATATTTAGAAAAGGAAAGAAAGGAGAAGAAAAAACGAAAAATAATGATAACTAACAGAAAAAAGTAAAGCAAGAATATGAAAAACCGATAAAATAGGTAAAGAAATTAATAAGAAAAAGGTAGATGTAAGTTTCGTAAAAACCCCACGGAAGTGCCACAAACCAGTACATACGAGGTACCCAAAATTGCTAGAGAACTTTGGTAAGCCGGTCCACTTTGCAAGAGAACATAGGCGTCCGCTTCTTTCATCTAGTAGGAGGGAGCTCCTATTACCCTAAAAAAAGTAGGAGTTCCTATGTAGACGCCAGCCTTATGTCTCACATTAAGCGAGACGGTAGCAGCTCTCGCTGAAGTTTTTCCGTCTCTTCGCATCGTATTGGACCCATTCACTCGTGCGTTGTATGTAAAAAGAGAAATGGAAATGAGAGAAGCAGGGACCGATCTCGTGCTGCGCTAGCCACTCCACCAAAGTCCCATTCGTGGGAAGAACTAGGGGCACGTCCTACATGAGGCTATTTGAGCCGTTTTCTTCGGGTTGTTTTTCCCTTTTTTTTTCTTTTTTTTCTTTTCTTTTTTTCTTTTCCGTCTTCCTTTCATTCTTTTTTGCATTCTTCCCTCTTTTTTTTCTATTTTCAATTTTCTTTGTACTTTGGTTATTATTCTACTTTTTTGTGTGTAATAACATTTTTTTAATGCACGTTTAACATTTCTTCAACACAAGTTATAAATTTTTTGTAATACTTGGTCAATTATTTTTATGCATAGTTTTAACATTTTTCAAAAAAATATTAGAATTTTTTGAATACATGATCAATATTTTTTCTAACTTTTTTTGAAATTCTTGATTAACAATTTTCACATAAAAGTATTAACATTATTTATACATTGTCAACATTTTTTTATACACATTTTCAAACAATTGTTCAACATATACAAAAAACTTTCAACATTTTACAAACAATCGCTCGGTCAAATAGACTAGTGGTTCGATCGCTCACTTAACATCGGCCGACTGATCAACGCTTGACTGTTGACCGTTAACAAAGGCCCATTGACCATTGACTTTAGAGGAAAAAGATTGCAAAGAAAAAACAATCATAAATATGAAAAATGTCGGTCTTCAAAAATCACGAATTTGAAAACAGATCATGAAATTTGAAACAAAACCACCAAAAAGTTCATAGATTTGGAATGAAAAAAGTTCGCAAAAATGTGAAAAAGGTAATGAGTTTGAAAAACTAAAAAAATGCATGGATTTAAGAAAAGTTCATGAAAATTCGAAAAAAATCACTGAAAAAAGTCAACATATTTGAAAAATGTTCATGAAATTTTGGAAAAGTTCTGAAGAAAGTTCACTATAAGAAAAACCCCGGTTTAGGAAAAAAAGAGAAACAAAACTAAAAACCTGGGTTGGAAGTTTCCAAAAGCTTCGCAAGACCAGCCTGGAAGCTTCCCTAAACTGGAGCAGAAATCATGTTTTTGCGCATCTAAATGGGCTGCCCCATTTTTTGTGATCACCCAACATGTTTGCTAGCAGGGCCGAGTGTTCGCCCCTTTCTTTTTCTTCGTTTTCAGAGAGAAATCCCTGTCCGACTCAGCAAGAAAACATATGCTCGTGTAGGGAAGCGCAACGGCTTTCACGCTCATTCCTTACTTCAAAACTATAGGTTTTAGCCCTTCATTTGATGGTTGCCAAAAAGGAGAGCTTCGCCTTTGGAAGCGCTAGTAGTGTAGGGCGACCGGGCTAGCCGAGAGGAGGGTGTGCGCCCGTTTGCGCCGACACCTTTAACCGACACAATGGATCTAAAATAGCGATTGGGCAACAATGGAGACACAACTCCCATGAGAAGAAGGGGAGGAGTAAGGAACTTTGGCACTTAGGTAGTTTTGTGAAAAATCGAGGAAGTTTGGTAAGCAATGTAGGCATATAGTTCCATAGAAGGCCCTGTAAGATTTTGCCGACGAAAATAGTCCGCAGCAAGAAGGTACGCCTGTTTGCCTCTAGCGCTCCTAAGTGGGCCAGGCTCATAAGCACGCACACTACCAAGTATATATCAAAATAATAATTTACATAAAATTTCAAAAATATTGTTGGCACATTAAGAAAAATGTTAACATAGTGTAAGAAAATTATTTGTGCGAATTTCTAAATTTTGTGGATTATTCGTAAACTTTTCAAACATTTCACATGTTTCCAAAATTGTAATCGTGATATTTCCCAAAAATTCATACGCAATTTATAAAAATAGTTTCCAATATTTTATAAAAATGTTTGTGATTTTTTTGAATGTTGGTAATTATTTAAGGATTTTTTTCGTTGCATTACAAAATGTCATGTTTCAAAACAAAAATGACGTGATACAATAATTTGTTCATAACATTAAAAAAATCGTTTGTACAATCTAAGAAAATTATCCCGTCATTTTATAAAAATCATTTCATACAATGAAGAACAATTGTGACATTAAAAAAACCATTTATAAAATAACAAAATCTTTACATAATTTTATAAAAATCGTTTCATACATTAAAAAAATGTCCGTGACATTTGAAAAATATTCATGCATTTCAATAAGATATTCTTGAGTTTTTACAAAAACAATTATACAGTGTAAAAATGTTAAATTAATTTAGAAAATGTTTCTTATCATTTCAAAACAATGTTTGTGACATTTGAAAATAGCGTTCATTGTTTTAGGATAGCATATCACACATGCCAAATGGTAAATAAAGTTTTAACACTTAATTGTTTTGTGCGTGTTTTTTTAGAAAAATGTCCAATCCGTTTTTTAAAAATGTTGACAGCTTTTTGGAAAATGTTAATCTGTAACTAAAAATGTCAACGTGTATTGGAAGAAAGTCTATAGGTATTTAAAAAATGAATGAAAAAAGGAAAATGAACCAAGAAACAAAGAAAAACGTAAAAACTGAAAGAAAAACAGAAAACCGGCAAAGGAAACCCCAAGAAGAGAAAAACTGTGACGTGGAACCTTCCGCAATTTTTTTTTGAGTAACCTCTGCAAGGCTTTATTGATCAATATTCAGAAAACAGGTAAAACGTCATGATCATGCGGAAGACCCAACCGAACATGCCTCCCCTGATCTAGTAAAAGAGTAATGGATTAGGGATGGGTTAGGCCCATATAAGACAATAATCCCTGGTTAATCTCTAAGGCCCATGCATGTGTATGGCAAGTGGTGGGAAGTTTAGTACGATATTGCTACAGTAAGAAGAGTGAGACCTCTTTATAAGGGCTGCTCTACCACTTGCTATTCAGAGCTTGAGAATAGGAGCTGTACACGCGCGCTCCTCCTCCTCCTCCTCCTCCGTCACCTGCCTCGCCATGCCACGCTTCGTCACGAAGCACGCGCGCACCACGGGTTGCGGGAATGAGCCGAGCTGAAGCTTATTTTGCGAGTCAGGATTGGTTAATTAATCTCGGATTAATTAACGAGTCGCTTACGGAAGTGTCACTATCTGATACGTTGAACCGTGGGCTGTTCGCGGACTTGGTCGTGGGCCTGAGCCTAGGCCCATCTACCCGACGGCCTATATAAGAAGGCGCTGGCCAGTGGAGTGAACCCTAACTCAGCTCACTCACTCCCTCTCGCACAACACTAGTCGTCATCTACTGTTTCTCTCACTGTGCTGCTTCCGGTGATCCCATCCCGATGACCGCGTGCATGGTTGGTCTGGAGAGCAGGTGCCTTCGGAACCCTGTCGTTCGAGATCCTGCCCGGGAGAATGGCAATAAGGTTTTTGGGGAGCGTCTCCACACGACTGCTCCTGGTCCATCCCCGTCTTCATCCGCCTTTGCTTCCACTACTTCCCCTGCATCGACTCCTTGGCTAACGACAAACCCGCCAAGAAGAAGGCCTCGGCCGATGCCGAGGCTGCTGCTGCCGCCTGCATTGGCTTGGCCAAACGGAGGGTATGACTCGTTCATCCCCTATTTCCTCGTACATGTGCTGGTCGTATATATGTTGTTCATAGATGTTTCGGGTCTATGTATTGTACGTGCTCACATGCTTAGGTTTTGGTACGAGATGCATATCGTATTTGCCATGTTTACTGTTTACTAGTGGATTAGATTAGTCGGAAAAGTGCTAATGTTTCCAACAATCCAAAAACCTTATTTTAGGCACTTTTCGACTCATGGCTTCACCGCTACTCTAAAACCGGAAAAGTTTACTGGGACGCGTTTTAAGCGTTGGCAGACCAGGACCATCTTGTGGCTCACATCAATGAACGTTCTGGGTTGGTGGTGTGTCTCCCACGGTAACGATTGCTCCTGAACAGGAGAATGCGTTTTGGGAGGCAACCACCATATTTGTGGGAGCCGTTCTTACTATGATCGGAGACAAGCTGGTAGACGCGCATCTCCATATATGTGTTGCCAAAAACTTGTGGGATGTTCTCTAAGCTAAGTTCGGCGCAACCGATGCTGGAAGCGAGTTGTATGCTATGGAGAAGTTCCATGATTACAAAATGGTTGATAACCATTCTGTATTGGACCAGGCCCATGAGATACAATGCATTGCTAAGGAGCTGGACCTCCTGAAGTTTGAGTTACCGGACAAGTTTGTTGCGGGTTGCATTATTGCAAAACTCCCTCCTGGGTGGAGGAACTTTGCTACTTCTCTCAAGCACTTGAGACGTCAATTCTTTGTTGAGGATGTCATTGGTCATCTAAGCGTTGAGCAAGACTCGAGAGCAAAGGACTCACACATGAAAGGGGCAGAGGGTTCTTCCAGCGCCAATGTGGCGCAGAAGAATTTCCACATGTTCAAGGGAAAGAACTCTGTGCAATAGAATACTAGTTTCAAGAAGAAGGGTAAGCAGAAAGACAAAAGGAGAGATGTTTGCTTTACTTGTGGTTCAGAGGAACATTGGGCAAACAAGTTCCCAAACAAGTACAAGAAGCCAAGACATGACTCCAAGTCTGTCAATGTCACTCTAAGCAACAATGATGTGGCATCTGGGTATGTTAATCTGTTTAACATACTTTCAGTTTGTTAGTCCACCGATTGGTGGGTTGACACTGGGGCCAATATTCATGTGTGTGCTGATGTGTCTTTGTTCTTTTCTTACCAGGTCAAATGATATGGTTCCGTCCTGATGGGGAATGGCTCGCATGCTTCTGTTCATGGTGTTGGCACAGTAGATCTAAAGTTTACTTCGGGAAAGATTGTGCAACTGAAGAACGTGCAACATGTCCCCGCTATCAAGAAGAATCTCGTTAGTGGCTCCCTTCTATGTAAACAAGGGTTTAAGTTAGTATTTGAGTCCAACAAAGTAGTCATGTCTCGGTATGGACTATTTGTTGGGAAAAGGATATGATTGTGGTGGTTTGTTCCGCCTTTTCTTGAAGGATTTCTGTAATAAAGTTGTGAACCAAATTCATTCTAATGTGAACGAATATGAGGTTTGACATTCACGTCTTTGTCACATAAATTTCGGTTGTATGACGCGGCTAGCTAAAATGAATTTAATCCCAAGTTTCACTTTAGCCAAAGGCTCTAAGTGCCATACGTGTGTGCAAGCTAAGCAACCTCGTAAGCCTCACAAGCCTGTGAAGGAGAGACACTTTTCACCATTAGAGCTCATACATTCAGATCTGTGTTAGATGAATGGTGTGTTGACTAAAGGTGGAAAGAAATACTTCATGACTTTGATTGATGACTCCACTAGATTTTATTACGTGTATTTGTTCAATACAAAGGATGAGGCTCTACACTACTTTAAAATCTATAAAGCAGAAGTTGAGAACCAACTTGAGAAGAAAATAAAATGAGTCCGGTCTGATCATGGCGGAGAGTACTTTTCTAATGAATTCGATTTATTCTGTGCAGAACATGGTATTATTCATAAGAGGCTGCCTCCCTATTCATCCCTGTCCAACGGGGTTGCCGAACGGAAAAACTGCACTCTAATAGATTTGGTTAACACCATGTTAGATACATCGGGTATATCCAAGGCATGGTGGGGGGAGGCTGTATTGACATCATGTCATGTCTTGAATAAAGTTCCCGCGAAGGATAATGAGACTACTCCCTATGAGCAATGGGAAAAGAAAAGAACTACACTATCTTACTTGCGCACTTGGGGCTGTTTGGCGAAAGTCAATGTGTCGATCCCCAAAAAGCGTAAGCTTGGCCCGAAGAACGTGGACTGCGTTAATTTGGGCTACGCTAAGAATAGTGTTGGCTATAGATTTCTAGTAGTGAAATCCGAGGTACCTGACCAGAAGGTCGGTAAAAATTATAGAGTCTAAGGATGCTACATTCTTTGAGGATATTTTCCCCAAGAGAGATATGCAAAGCAGTTCTAGACTGGAATCTAATGAGATTCCTGAACCTGCCATTCCGATGGAATATTATGAACATAAAAGTGATGAAACTTCATTAGAGGATGATGAGGAAGCTCCCGTTAGGAGCAAGAGACAAAGGACTGCAAAGTCTCTTGGTGATGATTTCCTCATGTACCTCATGGATGATGATACTCCTAGTTCCATTTCAAAAGCTTATGCATCTCCAGATGCTGACTACTGGAAGGATGGAGTCTGTAGCGAGATGGATTCCATCATGGCTAATGGGACATGGGATATCACTGATCATCCTTATGGTTGCCAACCATTGGGATGTAAGTGGGTGTTCAAAAGGAAACTTAGGCCCGATGGTACGGTTGAGAAGTACAAGGCTAGGCTTGTGGCCAAGGGTTATACCCAGAAAGAAGAAGAGGATTTCTTCGTTACTTACTCACATGTGGCTAGACTGACAACCATTCGAATGTTACTCGCTTTGGCTGTCTCGCATGGTCTTCTCGTTCATCAGATGGACGTTAAGACGACTTTCCTTAACGGAGAGCTAGACGAGGAAATTTACATGCAACAGCTAGATGGCTTTGTAGTAAATGGCCAGGAAAGAAAGGTGTGCAAGCTAGTGAAATCTTTGTATGGCCTGAAAAAAGCACCTAAGCAATGGCATGAGTAGTTTAATACAACTTTGACATCTGTTGGCTTTGTTGTTAATGAAGCTGACAAATGTGTATACTATCACTATGGTGGGGGCGAAGGAGTAATACAATATCTCTATGTCGATGACATACTGATATTTGGGACCCACCTCAAAGTCATTGAGGAGGTCAAGGCTTTTCTATCTCATAACTTTGAGATGAATGACCTGGGCGTGGCTGATGTTATCTTGAACATCAAGCTACTAAGAGATACTGAGGGTGGAATTACACTTTTGCAATCCCACTATGTTGAGAAGATTTTGAGCCGTTTTGGATATTCGGACTACAAACCTTTCACAACACCATATGATCCTAGTGTGTGGATTCGAAAGTTCGAAGGCACGGCTATAGATCGATTGAGATATTCTCAAGTGGTTGGTTCATTGATGTACCTAGCTTGTGCTACTTGTACTGAGATCTTATTTGCTGTGTGCAAACTGAGCTGGTTTGTTTCCAATCTGGGAGATGTGCATTGGCATGCTGTTGAGCGAGTGATGCGCTATTTGCAAGGTACTGTGAACTATGGAATTCACTATTCTGGGTACCCGACGGTACTTGAGGGGTATAGTGATTCGAATTGGATATCTGATGTTGATGAGATGAAAGCCACAAGTGGATATGTCTTCACACTTGGTGGTGGTGCTATTTCCTGGAAGTCTTGCAAGCAGACGATCTTAATCAAATCGACTACGGAAGCAGAACTTACATCATTAGACACATAATGCGTCGAAGCAGAATGGCTTCGAGAGCTTTTGATGGATTTTGCCGGTGGTTGATAAACCAGTCCCGGCTGTCCTTATGAACTGTGACAATCAAACTGTGATTGCCAAGGCTAAGAGTTCAAAGGACAATATGAAATCCACAAAGCACATAAGAAGAAGATTGGAATCTGTCAGAAAATCAAGAAACTCCAAAGTGATAGTGTTTGATTATATCCAGACTGCTAAAAAACTGGCAGATCCTTTTACCAAATGGCTATCATGGATTGTGATAGAAAATGCATCGAGGGAGATAGGTATGAGACCCACGTAAGTTGCCATGTGGGTAACCCAACCCATGTGATCAGAGATCCCGTGAATTAGGATATGGGAAAACAATCCAACTGTCAACTAAGGAGAGTATCCTTAATTAACCCACTCCGTTGGAGATGCAATAATACTCTCAAATCTGTAAGGAAGGCTGACTTTTGTCTTAATGTGTTCCAAAGCTTATGTAAGCAAGATGTTAACCTACAGAGCATTCTTTGGAGGAACATGAACGAAATATGCCCTAATAAAGTTATTATTTATTTCCTTATTTCATGATAAATGTTTATTATTCATGCTAGAATTGTATTAACCAGAAACTTAGTACATGTGTGAATACATAGACAAAAAATAGTGTCCCTAGTATGCCTCTACTTGACTAGCTCGTTAATCAAAGCTGGTTATGTTTCCTAACCATAGACACATGTTGTCATTTCATGAACGGGATCACATCATTAGGAGAATGATGTGATGGACATGACCCATCCGTTAGCTTAGCATTATGATCATTATAGTTTCATTGCTACTGCTTTCTTCATGACTTATACATGTTCCTCACACTATGTGATTATGCAACTCCCGAATACCGAGGAACTGTTGGAAATATGCCCTAGAGGCAATAATAAAAGGATTATTATTATATTTCCTTGTTCATGATAATTGTCTTTTATTCATGCTATAATTGTATTATCCGGAAATCGTAATACATGTGTGAATACTTAGACCAAATACGTCCCTAGTAAGCCTCTAGTTGACTAGCTCGTTGGTCAACAGATAGTCATGGTTTCCTGACTATGGACATTAGATGTCGTTGACAACGGGATCACATCATTAGGAGAATGATGTGATGGACAAGACCCAATCCTAAGCATACCACAAGATCGTGTAGTTCGTTTTGCTAGAGCTTTTCCAATGTCAAGTATCTCTTCCTTAGACCATGAGATCGTGTAACTCCCGGATACCGTAGGAGTGCTTTGGGTGTACCAAACGTCACAACGTAACTGGGTGACTATAAAGGTGCACTACAGGTATCTCCGAAAGTGTCTGTTGGGTTGACACGGATCGAGACTGGGATTTGTCACTCCGTATGACGGAGAGGTATCTCTGGGCCCACTCGGTAATGCATCATCATAATAAGCTCAAAGTGACCAAGTGTTTGGTCACAGGATCATGTATTACAGTACGAGTAAAGTGACTTGCCGGTAATGAGACTGAACGAGGTATTGGGATACCGATGATCGAGTCTCGGGCATGTAACATACTGATTGACAAAGGGAATTGTATACGGGGTTGATTGAATCCTCGACATCGTGGTTCATCCGATGAGATCATCGAGGAGCATGTGGGAGCCAACATGGGTATCCATATCCCGCTGTTGGCTATTGACCGGAGAGCCATCTCGGTCATGTCTGCATGTCTCCCGAACCCGTAGGGTCTGCACACTTAAGGTTCGGTGACGCTAGGGTTATTAGGAAGACTTGTATGTGATTACCGAATGTTATTCGGAGTCCCGTATGAGATCCCAGACGTCAAGAGGAGTTCCGGAATGGTCCGGAGGTGAAGATTTATATATGGGAAGTTGTCATACGGACACCGGAAAGTTTCGGGGGCATATCAGTATTGTACCGGGGCCACCGGAGGGGTTCCGGGGGTCCACCGGGAGGGGCCACCCCTCTCGGAGGGCCTCATGGGCCACAAGGGGCAGGGAACCAGCCCCTGGAGGGCTGGGCGCGCTCCCCCCTTGGGCCCATGCGCCTAGGGTTGGGGGGACCCTAGTGGGGGCGCCCCCCTTGCTTGGGGTCAAGCCCCCCTCCCTGGCCGCCGCCCCCCCTCTAGATCTCATCTAGAGGGGGCCGGCCCCCTTCCCCCTTCCCCTATAAATAGAGGGACGAGGGGAGGGCTGAACACCTGATCCAAGGCGCAGCCCCTCCCCTTCCCAACACCTCTGCTCCTCCGTTGAGCGCTTGGCGAAGCCCTGTCGGAGTATTGCCTCTCCACCATCATCATGCCATCGTGCTACTGCTGGAGCCTTCTTCCTCAACCTCTCCTTCCCCCTTGCTGGATCAAGAAGGAGGATACGTCGTTCGCTCCGTACGTGTGTTGAACGCGGAGGTGCTGTCCGTTCAGCACTTGGTCATCGGTGATTTGGATCACGGCGAGTACGACTCCATCATCCCCGTTCCCTTGAACGCTTCCACACGCGATCTACAAGTGGTATGTAGATGCAATCTCTCTCCCATGACTCGTTGCTTAGATGAACTCATAGATGGATCTTGGTGAAACCGTAGGAAAATTTTTAATTTTCTGCAACGTTCCCCAACAATGGCATCATGAGCTAGGTCTATGCGTAGTTCTGTATTGCACGAGTAGAACACAATTTTGTTGTGGGCGTAGATCTTGTCAACTTGCTTGCCGCTACTAGTCTTTTCTTGCTTCAGCGGTATTGTGGAATGAAGCGGCCCGGACCGACCTTACACGTACGCTTACGTGAGACAGGTTCCACCGACTGACATGCACTAGTTGCATAAGGTGGCTAGCGGGTGTCTGTATCTCCTACTTTAGTTGGAGCGGATTCGATGAAAAGGGTCCTTATGAAGGGTAAATAGAAGTTGACAAAATCACGTTGTGGTTATTCGTAGGTAAGAAAACGTTCTTGCTAGAACCCAATTGCAGCCACGTAAAAGATGCAACAACAATTAGAGGACGTCTAACTTGTTTTTGCAGCAATTGTCATGTGATGTGATATGGCCAGAAGTTGTGATGAATGATGAATGATATATTGTGATGTATGAGATCATGTTCTTGTAATAGGAATCATGACTTGCATGTCAATGAGTATGACAACCGGCAGGAGCCATAGGAGTTGTCTTTATTTTTGTATGACCTGCGTGTCATTGAAGAACGCCATGTAAATTACTTTACTTTATTGCTAAACGCGTTAGCCATAGAAGTAGAAGTAGTCGTTGGCGTGACAACTTCATGAAGACACGATGATGGAGATCATGATGATGGAGATCATGGTGTCATGCCGGTGACGAAGATGATCATGGAGCCCCGAAGATGGAGATCGAAGGAGCTATATGATATTGGCCATATCATGTCACTACTTTATATAATTGCATGTGATGTTTATTATGTTTATGCATCTTGTTTACTTAGAACGACGGTAGTAAATAAGATGATCCCTTATAATAATTTCAAGAAAGTGTTCCCCCTAACTGTGCGCCGTTGCTAAAGTTCGTCGTTTCGAAGCACCACGTGATGATCGGGTGTGATAGATCCTTACGTTCACATACAACGGGTGTAAGACAGTTTTACACATGCAGAAACACTTAGGGTTAACTTGACGAGCCTAGCATGTACAGACATGGCCTCGGAACACAAGAGACCGAAAGGTCGAACATGAGTCGTATGGAAGATACGATCAACATGGAGATGTTCACCGATGATGACTAGTCCGTCTCACGTGATGATCGGACACGGCCTAGTCGACTCGGATCGTGTAACACTTAGATGACTAGAGGGATGTCTAATCTGAGTGGGAGTTCATTAAATAATTTGATTAGATGAACTTAATTATCATGAACTTAGTCTAAAACCTTTGCAAAATATGTCTTGTAGATCAAATGGCCAACGCTCATGTCAACATGAACTTCAACGCGTTCCTAGAGAAAACCAAGCTGAAAGATGATGGCAGCAACTATTCGGACTGGGTCCGGAACCTGAGGATCATCCTCATAGCAGCCAAGAAAGCATATGTCCTAGATGAACCGCTAGGTGAAGCACCCATCCCAGAGAACCAAGACGTTATGAACGCTTGGCAGTCACGTGCTGATGATTACTCCCTCGTTCAGTGCGGCATGCTTTACAGCTTAGAACCGGGGCTCCAAAAGCGTTTTGAGAAACACGGAGCATATGAGATGTTCGAGGAGCTGAAAATGGTTTTCCAAGCTCATGCCCGGGTCGAGAGATATGAAGTCTCCGACAAGTTCTATAGTTGTAAGATGGAGGAAAACAGTTCTGTCAGTGAGCACATACTCAAAATGTCTGGGTTGCACAACCGCCTGTCCCAGCTGGAGATCAACCTCCCGGACGAGGCGGTCATTGACAGAATCCTTCAGTCGCTCCCACCGAGCTACAAGAGCTTTGTGTTGAACTACAATATGCAGGGGATGGTGAAGACCATTCCTGAAGTATTTTCAATGCTGAAGTCAGCAGAGGTTGAAATCAAGAAAGAACATCAAGTGTTGATGGTCAATAAGACCACTAAGTTCAAGAAGGGCAAGGGTAAGAAGAACTTCAAGAAGGACGGCAAAGATGTTGCCGCGCCCGGTAAGCCAGTTGCCGGGAAGAAGTCAAAGAATGGACCCAAGCCTGAGACTGAGTGCTTTTATTGCAAGGGGAAGGGTCACTGGAAGCGGAACTGCCCCAAATACTTAGAGGACAAGAAGGCCGGCAACACTAAAGGTATATTTGATATACATGTAATTGATGTGTACCTTACCAGTACTCGTAGTAACTCCTGGGTATTTGATACCGGTGCCGTTGCTCATATATGTAACTCACAGCAGGAGCTGCGGAATAAGCGGAGACTGGCGAAGGACGAGGTGACGATGCGCGTCGGGAATGGTTCCAAGGTCGATGTGATCGCCGTCGGCACGCTACCTCTACATTTACCTACGGGATTAGTTTTAAACCTCAATAATTGTTATTTAGTGCCAAGTTTGAGCATGAACATTGTATCTGGATCTCGTTTGATGTGAGATGGCTACTCATTTAAATCCGAGAATAATGGTTGTTCTATTTATATGAGAGATATGTTTTATGGTCATGCCCCAATGGTCAATGGTTTATTCTTAATGAATCTCGAACGTAATGTTACACATATGCATAGTGTGAATACCAAAAGATGTAAAGTTGATAACGATAGTCCCACATACTTGTGGCACTGCCGCCTTGGTCACATAGGTGTCAAGCGCATGAAGAAGCTCCATACTGATGGACTTTTAGAGTCTCTCGATTATGAATCATTTGACATGTGCGAACCATGCCTCATGGGTAAAATGACCAAGACTCCGTTCTCCGGAACAATGGAGCGAGCAACCAACTTATTGGAAATCATACATACCGATGTGTGCGGTCCAATGAGCGTTGAGGCTCGCGGAGGATATCGTTATGTTCTCACTCTCACCGATGACTTGAGTAGATATGGGTATGTCTACTTGATGAAACACAAGTCGGAAACCTTTGAAAAGTTCAAGGAATTTCAGAATGAGGTAGAGAATCAACGTGACCGAAAGATAAAGTTCCTATGATCAGATCATGGAGGAGAATATTTAAGTCACGAATTTGGTACACACTTAAGGAAATGTGGAATCGTTTCATAACTCACGCCGCCTGGAACACCTCAGCGTAACGGTGTGTCCGAACATCGTAATCGCACTCTATTGGATATGGTGCGATCTATGATGTCTCTTACCGATTTACCGCTATCATTTTGGGGATATGCTCTAGAGACAGCTACATTCACTTTAAATAGGGCACCGTCTAAATCCATTGAGACGACACAGTATGAATTATGGTTTGGGAAGAAACCTAAGCTGTCGTTTCTAAAAGTTTGGGGATGCGATGCTTATGTCAAGAAACTTCAACCTGAAAAGCTCGAACCCAAGTCGGAAAAATGCGTCTTCATAGGATACCCTAAGGAAACCATTGGGTATACCTTCTACCTTAGATCCGAAGGCAAGATCTTTGTTGCCAAGAACGGATCCTTTCTGGAAAAAGAGTTTCTCTCGAAAGGAGTAAGTGGGAGGAAAGTAGAACTCGATGAAGTACTACCTCTTGAACAGGAAAGTAGTGCAGCTCAGGAAAATGTTCTTGTGGTGCCTACACCAACTGGAGAGGAAATTAATGACTATGATCAAGGTACTTCAGATCAAGTTGCTACCGAACCTCGTAGGTCCACAAGGACACGTTCCACACCAGAGTGGTATGGCAACCCTGTCCTGGAAATCATGTTGTTAGACAACGGTGAACCTTCGAACTATGAAGAAGCGATGGTGGGCCCAGATTCCAACAAATGGCTTGAAGCCATGCAATTCGAGATAGAATCCATGTATGAAAACAAAGTATGGACTTTGACAGACTTGCCCGATGATCGGCGAGTGATAGAAAACAAAGGGATCTTTAAGAAGAAGACGGACACGGATGGTAATATTACCATCTATAAAGCTCGACTAGTCGCTAAGGGTTATCGGCAAGTTCAAGGGGTTGACTACGATGAGACTTTCTCTGCTGTAGCGAAGCTGAAGTCCGTCCGAATCATGTTAGCAATTGCCGCATACTATGATTATGAGATATGGCAGATGGACGTCAAAACGGCATTCCTTAACGGGCATCTTAAGGAAGAACTGTATATGATGCAGCCGGAAGGTTTTGTTGATCCTAAGAATGCTAACAAAGTATGCAAGCTCCAGCGATCCATTTATGGGCTGGTGCAAGCATCTCGGAGTTGGAACATTCGCTTTGATGAGATGATCAAAGCGTTTGGGTTTATGCAGACTTATGGAGAAGCCTACGTTTACAAGAAAGTGAGTGGGAGCTCTGTAGCATTTCTCATATTATATGTAGATGACATACTTTTGATGGGAAATGATATAGAATTCTTGGACAGCATTAAGGCCTACTTGAATAAGTGTTTTTCAATGAAGGACCTTGGAGAAGCTGCTTACATATTAGGCATCAAGATCTATAGGGATAGATCGAGACGCCTCATAGGTCTTTCACAAAGCACATACCTTGATAAGATTTTGAAGATGTTCAAAATGGATCAGTCCAAGAAAGGGTTCTTGCCTGTACTGCAAGGTGTGAGATTGAGCTCGGCTCAATACCCGACCACGGCAAAAGATAAAGAAGAGATGAGCGTCATCCCCTATGCCTCAGCCATAGGATCTATTATGTATGCCATGCTGTGTACCAGACCTGATGTAAACCTTGCCGTAAGTTTGGTAGGAAGGTACCAAAGTAATCCCGGCAAGGAACACTGGACAGCGGTCAAGAATATCCTGAAGTACCTGAAAAGGACAAAGGACATGTTTCTCGTTTATGGAGGTGACGAAGAGCTCGTCGTAAAGGGTTACGTCGACGCTAGCTTCGACACAGATCTGGATGACTCTAAGTCACAAACCAGATACATGTATATGTTGAATGGTGGAGCAGTAAGCTGGCGCAGCTGCAAGCAAAGCGTCGTGGCAGGATCTACATGTGAAGCGGAGTACATGGCAGCCTCGGAGGCAACACATGAAGCAATTTGGGTGAAGGAGTTCATCACCGACCTAGGAGTCATACCCAATGCGTCGGGGCCAATCAAACTCTTCTGTGACAACACTAGAGCTATTGCCCTTGCCAAGGAGCCCAGGTTTCACAAGAAGACCAGGCACATCAAGCGTCGTTTCAACTCCATCCGTGAAAATGTTCAAGATGGAGACATAGATATTTGCAAAGTACATACGGATCTGAATGTCGCAGATCCGTTGACTAAACCTCTTTCACGAGCAAGACATGATCAACAGCAGAACTCTATGGGTGTTCGATTCATCACAATGTAACTAGATTATTGACTCTAGTGCAAGTGGGAGACTGTTGGAAATATGCCCTAGAGGAAATAATAAAAGGATTATTATTATATTTCCTTGTTCATGATAATTGTCTTTTATTCATGCTATAATTGTATTATCCGGAAATCGTAATACATGTGTGAATACTTAGACCAAATACGTCCCTAGTAAGCCTCTAGTTGACTAGCTCGTTGGTCAATAGATAGTCATGGTTTCCTGACTATGGACATTAGATGTCGTTGACAACGGGATCACATCATTAGGAGAATGATGTGATGGACAAGACCCAATCCTAAGCATAGCACAAGATCGTGTAGTTCGTTTTGCTAGAGCTTTTCCAATGTCAAGTATCTCTTCCTTAGACCATGAGATCGTGTAACTCCCGGATACCGTAGGAGTGCTTTGGGTGTACCAAACGTCACAACGTAACTGGGTGACTATAAAGGTACACTACAAGTATCTCCGAAAGTGTCTGTTGAGTTGGCACGGATCGAGACTGGGATTTGTCACTCCGTATGAGGGAGAGGTATCTCTGGGACCACTCGGTAATGCATCATCATAATGAGCTCAAAGTGACCAAATGTTTGGTCACGGGATCATGCATTATGGTACGAGTAAAGTGACTTGCCGGTAACGAGACTGAACGAGGTATTGGGATACCGATGATCGAGTCTCGGGCATGTAACGTACCGATTGACAAAGGGAATTGTATACGGGGTTGATTGAATCCTCCACATCGTGGTTCATCCGATGAGATCATCGAGGAGCATGTGGGAGCCAACATGGGTATCCAGATCCCGCTGTTGGTTATTGACCGGAGAGCCATCTCGGTCATGTATGCATGTCTCCCGAACCCGTAGGGTCTACACACTTAAGGTTCGGTGACGCTAGGGTTATTAGGAAGACTTGTATGTGATTACCGAATGTTGTTCGGAGTCCTGTATGAGATCCCAGACGTCACGAGGAGTTCCGGAATGGTCCGGAGGTGAAGATTTATATATGGGAAGTTGTCATATGGACACCGGAAAGTTTCGGGGGCATATTGGTATTGTACCGGGGCCACCGGAGGGGTTCCGAGGGTCCACCGGGAGGGGCCACCCCTCTCGGAGGGCCTCATGGGCCGCAAGGGGCAGGGAACCAGCCCCTGGAGGGCTGGGTGCCCCCCCTTGGGTCCATGCACCTAGGGTTGGGGGGGGGGAACCCTAGTGGGGGCGCCCCCCTTGCTTGGGGGTCAAGCCCCCCTCCCTGGCCGCCGCCCCCCCTCTAGATCTCATCTAGAGGGGGCCGGCCCCCTTCCCCCTTCCCCTATAAATAGAGGGGAGAGGGGTGGGCTGAACACCTGATCCAAGGCACAACCCCTCCCCTTCCCAACACCTCTGCTCCTCCGTTGAGCGCTTGGCGAAGCCCTGTCGGAGTACTGCCTCTCCACCATCATCACGCTGTCGTGCTGCTGCTGGAGCCTTCTTCCTTAACCTCTCCTTCCCCCTTGCTGGATCAAGAAGGAGGAGACATCGTCCGCTCCGTACGTTTGTTGAACGCGGAGGTGTTGTCCGTTCAGCACTTGGTCATCGGTGATTTGGATCACGGCGAGTACGACTCCATCATCCCCGTTCCCTTGAACGTTTCCGCACGCGATCTACAAGTGGTATGTAGATGCAATCTCTCTCCCATGACTCGTTGCTTAGATGAACTCATAGATGGATCTTGGTGAAACCATTGGAAAAATTTTAATTTTCTGCAACATTCCCCAATAGGAACACCTTGTGTGCTATCAAATGTCACAACATAAATGGGTGATTATAAAGATGCTCTATAGGTGTCTCATAAGGTGTTTGTTGGGTGTGCATAGATCGAGATTAGGATTTGTCCTTGTTTCGGAGAGGTATCTCTGGGCCCTCTCGGTAATACTCATCACTATAAGCCTTGCAAGAAATGTGACTAATGAGTTAGTTGTGGGATGAAGTATTACGAAACGAGTAAAGAGACTTGCCGGTAATGAGATTGAACTAGGTATGATGATACCGGCGATCGAATCTTGTGGAATTAACATACCAATGACAAAGGGAACAACTTATGTTGTTATGCGGTTTGACCAATAAAGATCTTCATAGAATATGTAGGAGCCAATATGAGCATCCAGGTAACGCTATTGGTTATTGACCACAGATGTGTCTCGGTCATGTCTACATAGTTCTCGGACCCGTAGGGTCCACACGCTTAACGCTCGATGACGATATGTATTATGAGTAATGTGTTTTTGATCACCGAAGTTTGTTCGGAGTCCCGGATGAGATCACGGATGTGACGAGGAGTCTCGAAATGGTCGTGACATAAATATTGATATATTGTACCATGTTATTCGGACACCGGAAGAGTTCCGGGAAGTTTCGGATAAAACCGAAGTGCCGGAGGGGTCACCGGAACCCCCCGGGGAACTAATGGGTCACCATGGGCCTTAGTGGAGAGAGAGGAGGGCAGCCAGGGCAGGCCACACCTCCCCCCTTGGAGTCTGAATAGGACAAGGGAAGGGGGGCGGCGCCCCCCTTTCCTACTCCCTCTCCCTCTCTTTCCTTCCCCTCTCTCCCTTTTGGTGGAATCCTACTAGGACTAGTAGTCCTAGTAGGACTCCTCTCTTGCGGCGCGCCCTAGGGGCCGGCCAGCCTCTCCCCTTGCTCCTTTATATACAGGGGTAGGGGGGCACCCTAGAACACACAAGTTTCTCTTAACCGTGTGCGGTGCCCCCCTCCATTGTTACACACCTCAATCATACTATGGTAGTGCTTAGGCAAAGCCCTGCGCCGGTAACATCATCATCACCGTTGCCACGCCATCGTGCTAACGGAACTCACCCTTGTCCTCAATTGGATCAAGAGCACGAGGGACGCCATCGAGTTGAACGTGTGCTGAACGCGGAGGTGCCGTACGTTCCGTACTTGATCGATTGGATCGCGAAGAAGTTTGACTACATCAACCGCGTTATTGAAATGCTTCCACTTTCGGTCTATGAGGGTACGTGGACACACTCTCCCCTCTCGTTGCTATGCATCACCTAGATAGATCTTGCATGATCATAGGATTTTTTTTGAAATTACCGCATTCCCCAACAGTGGCATCCAAGCCAGGTCTATGCGTAGATGTTTTATGCACGAGTAGAACACAAAGAGTTGTGGGTGATAATAGTCATACTGCTTACCACCAATGTCTTACTTTGATTCGGCGGTATTGTTGGATGAAGCGGCCCGGACCGGCATTACATGACCGCGTTCATGAGACTGGTTCTATCGATGTGTTTTTGCACACAGGTGGCTAGCGGGTGTCCGTTTCTCCAACTTTAGTTGAATCGAGTTTGACTATGGCCAGTTCTTGTTGAAGGTTAAAGCATCACACTTGACGAAAAATCTTTGTGGTTTTGATGCATAGGTAAGAACGGTTCTTGCTAGAAGCCCGTAGCAGCCATGTAAAACTTGCAACAACAAAGTAGAGGACGTCTAACTTGTTTTTGCAGGGCATGTTGTGATGTGATATGGTCAAGACATGATGTGATATAATTTGTTGTATGAGATGATCATGTTTTGTTAAAGTTATCGGCAACTGGGAAGAGCCTTATGGTTGTCTCTTTATTGCACAAGATGCAAGCGCCATATAATTGCTTTACTTTATCGCTATGCGATGGCAATAGTTGCAAAAGCAATAGTTGGCGAGACGACCATGTGACGACATGATGATAGCATATTTTGATTGCAAAGGCACAAGATGATGATGGCCATATCATGTCACATATTTTGATTGCATGTGATGTTTATCTTTTATGCTTCTTATTTTGCTTAGTACGATGGTAGCATTATAAGATAATCCCTTACTAAAATTCAGGGTATAAGTGTTATCCCTGAGTATGCACCGTTGCAACAGTTCTTTGTGCTGAGACACCACGTGATGAATGGGTGTGATAGGCTCTACGTTCACATACAACGGGTGCAAGCCAGTTTTGCACATGCGGAATACTCGGGTTAAACTTGATGAGCCTAGCATATGCAGATATGGCCTCGGAACACTGAGACCGAAAGGTCGAGCGTGAATCATATAGTAGATATGATCAACATAGAGATGTTCACCACTGAAAACTACTCCATCTCACGTGATGATCGTACATGGTTTAGTTGATTTGGATCACGTGATAATTTAGATGACTAGAGGGATGTCTATCTAAGTGGGAGTTCTTAAGTAATGTGATTAACTGAACTTTAATTTACCATGAACTTAGACCTGATAGTATTTTGCAAATTATGTTGTAGATCAATAGCTCGCGTCATAGCTTCCCTATGTTTTTTATATGTTGCTAGAGAAAACTAAGTTGAAAGATGATAGTAGCAATGATGTGGACTGGGTCCGTAATTTGAGGTTTATCCTCATTGCCGCACAGAAGAATTATGTCCTTGATGCACCGCTAAGTGACAGACCTATTGCAGGAGCAGATGCAGACGTTATGAATGTTTGGCTAGCTCAATATGATGACTACTTGATAGTTTAGTGCACCAGGCTTTACGGTTTAGAACCGGGACTTCAAAAATGTTTTGAATGCCATGGAGCATATGAGATGTTCCAAGAGCTGAAATTGGTATTTCATACTCATGTCCGTGTCAAGAGGTATGAGACCTCTAACAAGTACTTCACCTAAAAGATGGAGGAGAATTGCTCAGCTAGTGAGCATGTGCTCAAAATGTCTGGGTACTACAATCGCTTGAGTCAAGTGGGAGTTAATCTTCCAGATAAGATAGTGATTGACAGAGTTCTCTAGTCACCATCACCAAGTTACTAGAACTTTGTGATGAACTATAGTATGTAAGGGATGACGAAAGCAATTCCCGAGCTCTTTGTGATGCTGAAATCAACAAAGGTAGAAATCAAGAAAAAGCATCAAGTATTGATGATTAAACAAGATCACTAGTTTCAAGAAAAGGGAAAAGGGAAAGCAAGGGAACTTCAAGAAGAATCGCAAGCAGGTTGTCACTCCCGTGAAGAAACCCAAAGCTAGACCTAAGCCTGAAACTAAGTGCTTCTACTGCAAAGGAAATGGCCACTGGAAGCGGAACTACCCCAAATATTTGGTGGATAAGAAGGATGGCAAAGTGAACAAAGGTATATTTGATATACATGTTATTGATGTGTACCTTACTAGTGCTCGTAGTAACCCCTCGGTATTTGATACTTGTTCGGTTGCTAAGATTAGTAACTCGAAACAAGAGTTGCAAAATAAACAGAGACTAGTTGAGGTTGAAGTGACGATGTATGTTGGAAGTGGTTCCAAGATTCATATAATCATCATCGCACAACTCCTATACTTTCGGGATTAGAGTTAAACCTAAATAAATGTTATTTGGTGTTTGTGTTGAAGCATGAATATGATTAGATCATGTTTATTGCAATACAATTATTTATTTAAGACAGAGAATAATTGTTATTCTGTTTACATGAATAAAACCTTCTATGGTCATACACCCAATGTTGATGGTTTATTGAATCTCGATCGTGGTAATACACATGTTAATAATATTGATGTCAAAAGATGCAACGTTGATAATGATAGTGCAACTTATTTGTGGCACTGCCGTTTGGGTCATATCGGTGTAAAGCGCACGAAGAAACTCCATAAAGATGGACTTTTGGAATCACTTGATTATGAATCAATTGATACTTGCGAACCGTGCCTTATGGGCAAGATGACTAAAACTCTGTTCTCCAAAACAATGGAACGAGCTACTGACTTATTGGAAATAATACATACCGATGTATGCGGTCCAATGAGTGTTGAGGCTCGTGGCGGGTATCGTTATTTTCTAACCTTCACAGATGATTTGAGCAGATATCTGCTTAATGAAACACAAGTCTGAAACATTTGAAAAGTTCAAAGAATTTCAGAGTGAAGTGGAGAATCATCGTAACAAGAAAATAAAAGTTTCTACGATCTGATCGTGGAGGAGAATATTTGAGTTACGAGTTTGGCGTTCATTTAAAACAATGTGGAATAGTTTCACACCTCATGCCACCTGGAACACCACAGCGTAATGGTGTGTTCGAACGTTGTAACCGCACTTTATTGGATATGGTGTGGATCTATGATGTCTCTTACCAATTAACCACTATTGTTTTGGGGTTATGCATTTGAGACAGCTGCATTCACTTTAAACAGGGCACCATCAAAATCCGTCGAGACAACGCCTTATGAAATGTGGTTTGTCAAGAAACCAAAGTTGCCATTTCTTAAAGTTTGGGACTGCGATGCTTATGTGAAAAAGCTTCAACTTGATAAACTCAAACCCAAATCGGAGAAATGCGTCTTCATAGGACACCCAAAGGAAACTGTTGGGTACACCTTCTATCACAGATCCGAAGGCAAGATCATTGCTAAGAATGGATCCTTTCTAGAGAAGGAGTTTCTCTCGAAAGAAGTGAGTGGGAGGAAAGTAGAACTTGATGAGGTAATTGTACGTTCTCCCGAATTGGAAAGTAGTACATCACAGAAATCAGTTCCAGTGATTCCTACACCAATTAGTGACGAAGCTAATGATGATGATCATGAAACTTCATATCAAGTTACTACAGAACCTCGTAGGTCTTCCAAAGTACGATCCGCACCAGAGTGGTACGGTAATCCTGTTCTGGAAGTCATGTTACTAGACCATGGTGAACCTACGAACTATGAGGAAGTGATGATGAGCCCAGATTCCGCGAAATGGCTGGAGGCCATGAAATCTAAGATAGGATCCATGTATGATAACAAAGTGTGGACTTTGGTGGACTTGCCTGATGATCGGCAAGCCATAGAAAATAAATGGATCTTCAAGAGGAAGACGGACGTTGATAGTAGCGTTACTATCTACAGAGCTCGACTTGTCGGAAAAAGGTTTTTGACAAAGTTCAAGGTGTTGACTACAATGAGATTTTCTCAACTGTAGCGATGCTTAAAACCGTCTGAATCAAGTTAGCAGTTGCCATATTTTATGAAATCTGGCAAATGGATGTCAAAACTGCATTCCTTAAATGGATGTTTTTTAACGAAGAGTTGTATATGATGCAACCAGAAGGTTTTGTTGATCCTAAAGGTACTAACAAGGTGTGCAAGCTCCAGCTATCCATCTATGGACTGGTGCAAGCATCTCGGAGTTGGAATATACACTTTGATGAGTTGATCATAGCATATAGTTTTATACAGACTTGCGGTGAAGCCTGTATTTACAAGGAAGTGAGTGGGAGCACTACAACCTTTCTGATAAGTATATGTGATTGACATATTATTGATCGGAAATAATGTAGAATTTTCTGGAAAGCATAAAGGAGAGTTTGAAAGGAGATTTTCAAAGAAAGACCTCGGTGAAGCTGCTTATATATTGGGCATCAAGATCTATAGAGATAGATCAAGATGTTTGATAAGATTTTTCAATGAATACATACCTTGACAAGTTTTTGAAAGAGTTCAAAATGGATCAGTCAAAGAAGGAGTTCTTGTCTGTATTACAAGGTGTAAAGTTGAGTAAGACTCAAAGCCCGATCACGACATAAGATAGAAAGAGAATGAAAGTCATTCCCTATGCCTCAGTCATAGGTTCTATAAAGTATGCCATGCTATGTACAAGACTAGTTGTGTGCCTTGCTATGAGTTTGGCAAAGGGGTACGATAGTGATCCAGGAGTGGATCACTGTATAGAGGTCAAAGTTATCCTTAGGGGACTAAGGAAGTATTTTTCGGTTATGGAGGTGATAAAGAGTACATAAGAGTTACGTCGATGCAAGCTTTTATACCAATCTAGATGACTCTAAGTCTGAATCTGGATACATATTGAAAGTGGGAGCAATGAGCTAGAATAGCTCCATGCAGAGCATTGTAGACATAGAATATTTGCCAAAATACATATGTATCTGAATGTGACAGACCGTTGACTAAACTTCTCTCACGAGCAAAACATGATCACACCTTAGTACTCTTTGGGTGTTAATCGCATAGCAATGTGAACTAGATTATTGACTCTAGTAAAACCTTTGGGAGTTAATCACATACATATTTGAACTATTGGTGTTAAATGACATGGCAATGTGAACTAGATTATTGACTCTAGTGCAAGTGGGAGACAGAAGGAAATATGACCTAGAGGCAATAATAAATTTATTATTTATTTCATTATTTCATGATAAATGTTTATTATTCATGCTAGAATTGTATTAACCGGAAACTTAGTACATGTGTGAATATATAGACAAAACATAGTGTCCCTAGTATGCCTCTACTTAACTAGCTCATTAATCAAAGATGGGTATGTTTCCTAACCATAGACATGTGTTGTCATTTGATGAACGAGATCACATCATTAGGAGAATGATGTGATGGACATGACCCATCCATTAGCTTAGCATTATGATCGTTACAGTTTCATTGCTACTGCTTTCTTCATGACTTATACATGTTCCTCATACTATGAGATTATGCAACTCCCAAATACCGGAGGAACACCTTTTGTGCTATCAAACGTCACAACGTAAATGGCTGATTATAAAGATGCTCTACAGGTGTCTCCGAAGGTGTTTGTTGGGTTGGAATAGATCGAGATTAGGATTTGTCACTCCATGTTTCGAAGAGGTATCTCTGGGCCCTCTCGGTAATACTCATCACTATAAGCCTTGCAAGCAATGTGACTAATGAGTTAGTTGTAGGATGAAGTATTACAGAACGAGTAAAGAGACTTGCCGGTAACGAGATTGAACTAGTTATTATGATACCGACGATCGGATCTCGGGCAAGTAACATACCGATGACAAAGGGAACAACATATGTTGTTATGCGGTTTGACCGATAAAGATCTTCGTAGAATATGTAGGAGCCAATATGAGCATCCAGGTTCCGCTATTGGTTATTGACCGAAGATGTGTCTCAGTCATGTCTACATAGTTCTCGAACCCGTAGGGTCCGCACGCTTAACGTTCGATGATGATATATCGAAGTTTGTTCGGAGTCCCGGATGAGATCACAGACGTGATGAGGAGTCTCGAAATGGTCGATACATAAAGATTGATATATTGGACCAAGTTATTCGGACACTGGAAGAGTTCCAGGAAGTTTTAGATAATACCGGAGTGCCGGAGGGGTTACCGGAACCCCCCGAGGAACTAATTGGCCACCATGGGACTTAGTGGAGAGAGAGGAGGGCGGCCAGGGCAAGCCGCGCCCCCCCCTTGGAGTCCGAATAGGACAAGGTAAGGGGGGCGGCGCCCCCCTTTCCTACTCCCTCTCCCTCTCTTTCCTTCCCCTCTCCCTTGTGGTGGAATCCTACTAGGACAAGTAGTCCTAGTAGGACTCATCTCTTGGGGCACGCCCTAGGGGCCGGCCGACCTCCCTGTCAGTGTCAAAACCGGCGGATCTCGGGTAGGGGTTCCCGAACTGTGCGTCTAAGGCTGATGGTAACAAGAGGCGGGGGACACAATGTTTACCCATGTTCGGGCCCTCTCTATGGAGGTAATACCCTACTTCCTGCTTGATTGATCTTGATGAATATGAGTATTACAAGAGTTGATCTACCACGAGATCGTAATGGCTAAACCCTAGAAGCTAGCCTATGATTATGATTGTTCGTGTCCTACGGACTAAACCCTCTGGTTTATATAGACACCGGAGGGGCTAGGGTTACACAAAGTCGGCTACAGAGAAAGGAATCTATATATCCGAATCACCAAGCTTGCCTTCCACGCAAAGGAGAGTCCCATCCGGACACGGGACGAAGTCTTCTATCTTGTATCTTCATAGCCCAACCGTCCGGCACATGTATATAGTCCGGCTGTCCGAGGACCCCTAAATCCAGGACTTCCTCAGTAGCCCCCGAACTAGGCTTCAATGACGATGAGTCCGGCCCGCAGATTGTCTTCGGCATTGCAAGGCGGGTTCCTTCTCCAAACACTTTGAAGTACAAGTTTTAAAGAGCAGTGTCCGGCTTTTCATTTAATGTCACACTCATCGGCTTCTACACCTTCATGATTTCAGCTTCCACGTGTCGAGCGAATGCGAGAGGTCGGGGCATTTTTACACTTGCCACCCTGACCATGTGAGTAAATTGTCTATTTAAAGAGACGCGGATCTTCAGATCTAATCCACACCATCTCCCCCAAACACGAAATCCTCGGATCTTGCACGCAGAAACCACCCCAACATGGCTAGCGCTCCTAGCTCTTCCTCCCGCCTTCACGACCCCAAACAGGGAGATTGGGAAAAATGTTCCGTATCCCATGACCAACTGGTGAAGTTGCAGACCCAGGGATTTCTTCCCCCCGCAGATCTAGTCCCCATTTGAGCCGGATTGGCTTACTTTGACGGTGGGGAGCAGGCCGAGAAGTTCCCCAACCCATCCAGGGGGAACGAGTATGCTTTGTTCCCTATTTGCTGAGAGGTGTCGGATTCCAATCCATCCGTTCCTCCGAGGGCTTCTGGAGCACTATGGCCTCCAACTGCACAACTTCACACCCGCCTCCATCCTGCATATTGCAGGTTATGTCGCTCTTTGCGAGCTATTTCTGGGTTGTGAGGCCCATTTCGAGCTATGGAAGAAGTTGTTTTGCCTCGTCCCTCGTAATCAAGTGGGATTAATATTCCAAGTGGGCGGAGCCGATATATGGCGCATCGCCGGGACCGGATACCTATCCGGCATGACGAAGAAGGCATCTAAAGAATGGCCTTACGAATGGTTCTATGTTGAGGACATCTCTCTTCCTGACCCAATCCGAACGGGTCTCCCTGAATTTTCAAGTGCTCCATTGAAGAAACGCCTTAGCTGGCGTCCCCGGAGCCTCAGGGAGGAAGATAGTATGAAAGTCCATCAATTGATGAGCAAGATAAAGATGCTTGCTCAGTCTGGATTGTCAATAATCGAGGTTATGGCGATATCCATAATGTGAGGGGTTCAACCACTCCAATATCAAGGGCGTCCCATGTGGCACTTCAACGGAGAAGATGATGCCACCCGATCTGGTCGGAAGGGTCCGAACACTCCCGCTGCTTTGGCGAAAATACTGTCCGGATTATACAAAGGGGAGAAAGAAGAGTTCATCCGCATTAAGCCCCGAGATGGATTTTCCATGTACAACCCTCCCAGCTGGGTGAGTTTCCGTTCCACTACTCTACTCTATTTACTCCCTGAGTCATTTTTCATAAATATTAATCCGTCCATTTATAACAGGAATGGCGGAAAATCACTAGGGAGACCCACAGCCCAGCTCCACAGCCAGAGGACAACAACCTGACCCTTGACCCCGGATTCAAAGAGGATCCGGATATATTCGTGGAGCTCGGGGAAGGGGTGTTTTACCAGGCGAGCTATGATGGCACAGAAGTGGCCATCATTGCTAACTATCCCGGCCTCCTCCCTGCATCACATGTAAGTAATCAGGAGACTTGTCCTTCGAGAGGATTTTCTCTTTCCTCCTTACCCACTACACTATATTATGCTCTTTAAGGGAAGGCAATCGGTGCACCATGCTGCACCTAAGGCAACGCACAAGAAGGCGGCGCCTACGACGGGCAGGCCTCCGAAGAGGAAGGCAAATAGAAATATGGCCGAGCCTTCATTGAGGAGGTAAGGTTTTAAATATGCTCCATGGTCGTCATCTTAAAGTATGACACTATCTGTTGTGTCTTATCAGGAAAAATATTTGCCGGACAGTGTCCGGGGATCCTGTCGGTCATGCCTCTACTAGCCGGACTCCCGACCCTGTATCGAGGACTGAAGCTAACACGGAAGTGACACCGGATTGTCCTTCTGCGGAGGATTCGGATAAAGTATCCGCCACAAACTCCAAAGTGGAAAGCACCATGAATCATCAGCGCAGGCGGGCCCCTCTTCGCGACCCTGGTTTTTCAGAAGAGGCTTTTAATGCCTTTAACTCGGGTGATGCATACATCCGAGCTGCTCAAGATGGGCTTGCTCGGGCCACAGACCAATATTTGAAAGATGTTCGGGTAAGGGCCGCAGTTTGTACAAGTCTGATAATCATATACCAGTAGCCCCCGAGACTTGAAGCAGTTAGTAAAACTGATTTAAGGATCATTATACAAACATGTGCTCACAGAGAAGAACAACCTATTGTCTCAAGAGCTGAAAAATTGTCAGGCCCAACTAGCTGCTGCTACCGCCGAACTGGAGAAATCCAAGAAGGCAGTGTCTGGTAATGTTCCCCTCTATCGAGGAAACATAATCTTATACCAGAATTATTAATGCAAGGGCACATTTTATGGCAGATTCGTCACATCATCCGGGAGAGGTACCGGAAGTCACATAAGTGAGAGGTCCAGGAGCTCAAATGCAACTGGCCGTAGGTGAACGTATACTAACGCAGGTCAGGATGGAGAAGAACAAACTCCAAGATGCCAACACCGAACTGGGCATGGAACTAAAAGATGTGCGAGCCCAACTGGCTAACTCTGTGAAGGAGAGTAAGAGGCTGGGAGGCGGCATATTTAGTATGTGTACGGACTTACCTTTACATAGTGCGGCAAGGAAAGTAAATGACAATAATTATGTCTGTAGGTATACTGACGGGCCATTCCGAAGAGGAGGTGTCCGGATCATCGAGCGATCTTCTACAAGAGCTATCGCAAATGCACGAGCGGGCTCGGCAGGCGATGCAAAGTATTGCCAAGGACTTATGGCCATCCGACTCCCCTCCAAGAAGTATGGAGGGGCTTGTACAACTGCTTAAGGGAGCGCGGCGGCACTTCCGACTATGGAAGATATCAGCCTGCCGGGAAGGTGCGCGAGAGGCCTGGGCCATGATAAAGACACGGTATACCAAGCTCGACCTAAATCACATGGCCCGGGTCGGACCTTTAGGGTCAGATGGAAAAGAAATTCCTGTTAGTTTGGTATATGACCAAGTACAAGTAGCCGCCAAGTATTCCCAACATGATTGTAGGTTAAATAGCCTTTTGGATGGCATAGAATAAGAAGTTTTTGAGTCTAAGTGACTATGTACTTCAAATGACAAATTATGTCTCTAGCTGAATTATAAATTAAATGTCATGGCAGATCTTTTCGCTTCAACCTCTGGACCCAAGGGTGTGGAGTGTTTCCGAATACCCGCTCAGTAATATATACCGGGGTATGCATGGAAACCAGGCATAGGGGTCATAGTTGCTTGAACAGACAAGTATCCGGCTAGCTATGTTATATTACATTTTGATCGTAATCAACATCTTCCAGAGAGAATAGTTTCGTTAAGGGTTCCTTTCCCTGGGTCGACATGCGTTAACGTGCACGTCCGGACTGTGATTGAAAAAATTGCAGCATGCTTAACATCTGGGGGTTCATAGTGTAACAAGGAAAGAACATCTTTAGTTTGCCGACCGAATATTCCCTTAAGAACACTAGCTTTCGGCTTCACCCAGTCTGAAGTACACGTCTGGATAACCCAGCAGTAATAATCGCAGAGGTGCTCCCTTTATGCCCTAGCCGAACTATCGGGAACGTAGGGCATAAGCATAGGAGCCAGGCAACCCAGCTTGGCCAAAACTTAAGTCATATCAATGCGTATAATGGCGAAGAAAAGGTATATACGCGGAAAAGTCACGTATGTGGTGAGCTTGATGCTCTAAAAGTAATAATAATAATAATAAGCTTCTGTACGAGAAGCCCCCAGGTATACTTGATGTGCAAATTTTAGAATGTGTGCGTCGAAGGTGCACCTTTATACGCACAAAAGCTTTAAGGCTTAACAAGAAAAAGAGATGAAAAGAGAGGAAAATAAATATGAAAAACAAAAAGGGTGGAAAGGAGACGAATGAAGAGTCCGGCGCTAGGCATAGAATCTTTGGAGTCTCGCTGCGTTCCATGGGTTCGGCTCTAGGCGATTGTCTGACGCATCACGTAGGCGGTACGCTCCTCCGTTGAGGACTTCGTCAATGATGAAGGGACCCTCCCACTTGGGCTTGATTTTGTCCTTTTTCTTCTCCGGTAAGCGTAGAACGAGTTCACCAACATTGTAAGTCTTGGCCCGTACTTCTCTGCTTTGATATCTGCGAGCCTGTTGTTGATAAAATGCGGAACGGGCTTTTGCAGCGTCGCGCTCCTCCTCCAGGGCATCCAAGATGTCCTGCCAATCCAACTCGGCTTCTCTCTCTTCATACATGCGCACTCGAGGTGAGTCATGAATAATGTCGCAGGGTAACACAGCCTCTGCGTTGTACACCATGAAGAAAGGTGTATATCCGGTAGAACGATTGGGCGTGGTCCGCAGCCCCCAGAGTACAGAGTCAAGCTCCTCCACCCAGTGCTTGTCTGATTCTTTCAAAGACCGCACTAGTCTGGGCTTAATGCCGCTCATAATAAGACCATTGGCTCATTCAACTTGACCGTTGGTTTGTGGGTGATAGACGGAAGCATAGTCAAGCTTAATGCCCAGATTAGCGCACCAGGCTTTCACCTCATCGACTGTGAAATTGGAGGCATTGTTGGTGATGATGCTATGTGGAACACCATAACGGTGCACAACACCGGATATAAAGTCTATCACAGGCCCGACTTCGGCCGTTTTAACTGGTTTGGCTTCTATCCACTTGGTGAATTTATCCACCATGACCAACAGATATTTTTTCTTATGGGTTCCTCCTTTAAGGGGTCCGACCATATCAAGCCCCCAGACCACAAAAGGCCAAGTGATGGGGACTGTTTGTAGAGCGGTGGGTGGCATATGGCTTTGGTTGGCGAAAAGCTGGCATCTGACGCAATGTTGGACAAGGTCATGTGCGTCTGCTCGGGCCGTCGGCCAATAGAAACCTGTACGGAAGGCCTTGCTTACAAGGGCCTGAGCCGCGGTGTGGTGACCGCCGAGACCGGTATGAATTTCAGCCAAGAGCTGTCGTCCCTTCTTCCTCAGAGATACATCTTTGAAGTACTCCGGTAGCGCTTTTCTTGTAAAGTTCTCCCTTGTGGACTTTGTAGGCTTTAGAGCGCCGCACAATGCAGGGTGCCTCATTCTGATCCTCAGGGAGTTCTCGCCTATTAAGGTAGGCCAAGAAGGGTTCAGTCCATGGGGCAATGACTGCCATGATGAGATGGGCTGATGGTGTGATTTCGGTGGCTGAGCCCCCGGTGACGTCGGTGTGTTCAGATTCTGGGGTTATAGTCGGATCCGGATTGGTGTTGCTGCTCTCCCCTTGCCACACCATGGATGGCTTGAAAAGCCTTTCCAAAAAGATGTTAGGTGGGACGGGCTCGCGCTTGGCGCCGATGCAAGCAAGGACATCCGCCGCTTGGTTACTTTCTCGAGCCACATGGTGAAACTCGAGCCCCTCGAACCGAGCCGACATTTTGAGAACGGCGTTACGGTAAGCCGCCATCTTCGGATCTTTGGCATCAAAATCTCCATTTATTTGAGATATTGCGAGGTTTGAATCCCCGCGCACTTCCAGGCATTGTATGCCCATGGAGACGGCCATCCGAAGACCATGCAATAAGGCTTCGTATTCGGCTGCATTGTTGGAGTCCATGAATAGTATTTGGAGGACATACTAAACTGTCTCTCTAGTGGGGGATGTTAGGACAATGCCTGCCCCTAGGCCTGCCAGCATTTTGGAGCCATTGAAGTGCATGACCCAGTTGGAATATGTGCCGTACTCTTTAGGGAGTTCGGCCTCTGTCAATTCAGCGACGAAATCGGCCAGTACTTGAGATTTAATGGCCCGTCGTGGTTTGTATGTAATGTCGAATGGGAGGAGCTCAATGGCCCACTTGGCAATCCGGCCTGTGGCATCGCAGTTGTTTATTATGTCATTGAGTGGTACTCGGAGGCCACCGTTATGGAGCATTCTTGAAAGTAGTGTCGTAGCTTTCGGGATGCCATGAAGACCGTGTATGCTATTTTTTGGTAATGTGGTACCGGGATTTGCATGGTGTGAGGACAGTGGATACGTAGTATACCGGCTTTTGAAGAGGGAATTTGTGTCCGTCCTCCTTTCATTTGACGACGAGCACTGCACTCACGACTAGGTGCGTGGCCAATATGTATAATAACATGGGTTTGCCGACATTTGGCGCAGCCAGGATTTGGTTGCTTGCTAGAAGGGCCTTTATTTCTTCCAATCCGGCCGTTGCTGCGTCTGTCCACTCGAAGTGATCGGTGCATCGGAGAAGGCGATAGAGTGGCAATGCCTTTTCTCCTAGTCTAGAGATAAAGAGGCTTAAAGCTGCCACACATACGGATAGTTTTTGGACTTGTTTGAGGTCTGTTGGCATAGCCAACTGTGATAGAGCTCAGATTTTAGCTGGGTTTGCCTCAATTCCTCTATTGGAAACAATGAAGCCCGGGAGCTTTCCGGCGGGAATGCCGAAAACACACCTTTCCAGATTGAGCTTGATGTCGTATAATCAGAGGTTGTCGAATGTGAGACGCAAATTGTCTATTAATGATTTGACATGTCTGGTTTTGATGACTATTTCATCCACGTATGCTTCAGTTGTCTTGCCGATTTGTTTCTCCAGGCATGTTTGAATCATGCGTTGATAGGTGGCACCGGTGTTTTTGAGCCCGAAAGGCATAGTGTTGAAGCAGAAAGGCCCGTATGGGGTGATAAATGCCGTTGCGGCTTGATCAGACTCCTTCATCTTGATTTGGTGTTATCCGGAGTATGTGCCAAGGAAACACAGTGAGTCATGTCCTGCGCTAGCATCAATAATCTGATCAATGCGGGGGAGGGGAAAGGGATCCTTAGGGCAAGCCTTGTTGAGGTCTTTGAAATCAACACATAGGCGCCATGATTTATCCTTCTTTGGTATCATCACCAAGTTTGCTAGCCAGTCCAAGTGTTTTATCTCTCTGATGAATCTGGCCTCGAGTAACTTGGCTAGCTCCTCTCCCATGGCTTGCCGTTTGGGTTCGGAAAAGCACCGTAATGTTTGCTTGACCGGCTTGTATCCTTTAGTATGTTTAGGCTGTGTTCGGCCAGCCTGCGTGGGATCCCTGGCATATCAGAAGGGCGCCAGGCAAATATGTCCCAGTTTTCACGTAAGAACTATTGGGTTCTATGGTAGGGTGCGTCGGCTGCAAATTAAAATTTCCTATGCGCAGAACAACCAGAACATGCTACGAGAGATGGATCACAGTTCCTTACCACTAGACGCGCAGTGCCGTGCAGCGGAAGAAGAGTTGGGGCAGCGCGTCCGCGTGGATCGTCTCCTCCTCGTCCGATCTCCCTCGAACAGCCGGTCATCCGATACCATGTACAAGTTCGCCGGAACAGCGCAAGTGCACCGCCTCTAACAGTATCCGCGCGTGCAGGAGGAACACCGTGTGGCGGACTGCTAGGTCCGATCACACAGTCGGCGGCGAGTGGAGGTGGCTATTCGCAACACATGCAAACCCTAGTGACAGTGTCGAAGCAATCCACCGCATTTGTGCCGCACCTCCACTTTATATAGGCGTCCATCGAGGGCTCAACACTTGGGCCTCGCACGGACCCTAAAGCCCACAAGTCTACTCGGCCACAATCCGTATACAGCTCGGATCACATCCGACTAGTGTCCTTGGATCCGACCTCGTAGGTTCCTTCCCTTAAGTGCGCGACCCCTTAGGTTCAAGTTGGCTTGTTCGCAGTTCGGATCACCTCCGAACCGCACGGTTGGTAGCAGCCTCTAGCAAGGCATGCCGAACACCAAGCAGACTATGAAGCTGATTAGGCGAACCTGTACAATGTGTCACACTTCTGTTGCCTTTGCCTCATGATATATGTTGTCGGTCTCAAGGCGAGATGGTCATCCTTGTGCTAGCCCGACCACTTTCTCGTTCCAGTGATGCCGACCACTATCCGGATTATCTCATAATCCTTGTCATATGGCCATGCTTATCCTGGTCGGATCACACGAGGGGCCCAGAGTATATCTCTCCTGATCAGAGGGGTAAATCCCATCTTGCTCGACCATGTCTCGCAGCATGGAACTGAACAAACCCGAAACCTACCTTTGTAACTGCCCAGTCACAAAGTAGCATTTGGTCGGCCCAAAGCAAGTCTGTCAGCATCCCGAGTACATGCTTCAGCTCAAGTCTTAGGACATAGAACGTATGTTGTACTAGATACTCACATATGACATATCGTTGTGTCTCATAGTTGGGTCTGTCCGACTACTTACCGTACCACGTACCTATGCCTTTTTGGAGTATGGAACATTCTGGAAAGTGTCTCTTATGTATTCCTCAGGGGTTATGGTTTCAATAATATTAGTTTCAACATTGATAGGATTACCTGAAATATAATGTTTAATTCTTTATCCGTTTACCACCCTCGGATTTGTGCCTTCAAAGTTGTTGATTTTTATAGCACCAGAACGATAGACCTCCTCGATAACGTAGGCCCTTCCCATTTTGAGAGAAGTTTTCCTGCAAATCTTAAACGAGAGTTGAACAATAACACATAATCCCCTACGTTAAACTCATGCTTTTGTATCCTTTTATCATGCCAGCGTTTGACTTTTTCTTTGAAAAACTTAGCATTCTCATATGCTTGGGTTCTCCATTCATCAAGTGAGCTAATATCAAATAACCTTTTCTCACCGGCAAGTTTGAAGTCATAATTAAGCTCTTTAATAGCCCAATATGCTTTATGTTCAAGTTAAAGAGGTAAATGACATGCTTTTCCATAAACTATCTTATATGGAGACATACCCATAGGATTTTTGTATGCAGTTCTATAGGCCCATAATGCATCATCAAGTTTTTTGGACCAATTCTTTCTAGATCTATTCACAGTCTTTTGCAAAATTAATTTGAGCTCTCTATTGCTCAACTCTACTTGACCACTAGACTGCGGGTGATAAGGAGATGCAATACTATGATTGACATCATACTTAGCAAGCATCTTACGGAAAGCACCATGAATAAAGTGTGAACCACCATCAGTCATAAGATATCTAGGGACTCCAAACCTCGGAAAAGTAACTTCTTTAAGCATTTTAATAGAAGTGTTATGATCAGCACTACTAGTTGGAATAGCTTCTACCCACTTAGTAACGCAATCAACAACAACTAAAATATGTGTATAACCATTGGAGGCAGGAAAAGGTCCCATATAATCAAAGCCCCAAACATCAAACGGTTCAATAACAAGAGAATAATTCATAGGCATTTCTTGACGTCTACTGATGTTACCTATTCTTTGACACTCATCACAAGATACGGCAAACTTACGAGCATCTTTGAAAAGAGTAGCCCAATAAAAACCAGATTGTAGTACCTTGTGTGCAGTTCTATCTCCAGCGTGGTGTCCTCCATAGGATTCAGAGTGACACTTTCGTAGGATTTGTTCCTGTTCATGCTCAGGCACACAACGTCTAATAATACCATCTACTCCTTCTTTATAAAGGTGTGGATCATACCAGAAGTAATGTCTTAAATCATAAAAGAACTTTTTCTTTTGCTGGTATGTGAAACTAGGCGGTATATATTTAGCAACAATGTAATTAGCATAGTCAGCATACCAACGAGCAGTACGAGAAGCATTGACAACAGCTAATTATTCATCAGGAAAACTATCATTAATAGGCAGTGGGTCATCAAGAACATTCTCTAACCTAGACAAGTTGTCTGCAACGGGGTTCTCAGCTCCCTTTCCATCAATAATATGCAAGTCAAATTCTTGGAGCAAGAGAACCCATCTAATGAGTCTAGGCTTAACATCTTTCTTTTCCATAAGGTATTTAATAGCAGCATGATCAGTGTGAATAGTAACTTTGGAATCAACAACATAAGGTCTAAACTTATCACATGCAAACACAACTGCTAAGAACTCTTTTTCAGTGGTAGCATAATTTCTCTGGGCAGAATCAAGAGTCTTACTAGCATAATGGATAACATTCAATTTCTTATCGACTCTTTGCCCTAAAACAGCACCTACAACATAATCACTAGCATCACACATAATTTCAAAAGGTAAATTCCAATCAGGTGGTTGAACAATAGGTGCTGTGACCAAAGCTTTCTTAAGTGTTTCAAATGCTTCTACACAATCATCATCAAATACAAAAGGAATATCTTTTTGCAATAAATTAATCAGAGGCCTAGAGATTTTAGAAAAGTCTTTAATGAACCTCCTATAAAAACCGGCATGACCAAGGAAACTTCTTATACCTTTTATGTCCTTGGGACATGGCATCTTTTCAATAGCATCAACTTTAGCTTTATCAACTTCAATACCTCTCTCGGAGATCTTGTTCCACAAGACAATGCCTTCATTAACCATAAAGTGACACTTTTCCCAATTCAGGACGAGACTAGTGTCTTCGCATGTCTGCAAAACTCAATCAAGGTTGCTCAAACAATCATCAAAATAGGATCCATAGACGGAGAAGTCATCCATGAATACCTCACAAATCTTTTCACAAAAATCAGAAAATATAGCCATCATGCATCTTTGAAAGGTAGCAGGTGCATTACATAAACCAAAAGGCATACGTCTATAAGCAAAAGTACCAAAAGGGCAAGTAAAAGTAGTTTTAGATTGATCCCCCGCTGATACAGGTATCTGAGAGAAGCCAGAATAACCATCTAGAAAGCAAAAATGTGTGTGTTTGGATAACCTTTCTAGCATTTGATCAATAAAAGGTAAAGGGTAATGATCTTTCTTAGTAGCTTTATTTAACTTGCGGAAATCAATTACCATCCTATAGCCTGTAATAATTCTTTGCGGGATCAATTCATCTTTATCATTAGGGACAACGGTAATACCTCCCTTTTTAGGGACACAATGGACAGGGCTTACCCATTTACTATCAGCAACAGGATAAATAATACCTGCCTCAAGGAGTTTTAGTATCTCCTTTCTCACCACTTCCTTCAATTTGGTATTTAATCGTCTTTGAGGATCTCTAACAGGTTTGGCATCTTTCTCCACTGAAATTTTGTGATGACATAATGTGGGACTAATGCCCTTGAGATCATCAAGGGTATATCCAATAGCAGCTCGGTGCTTCTTCAGAGTTTTCAATAATCTTTCTTCTTCTTTCTCTAAAAGGTTAGCACTAATAATAACATGATATATTTCTTTTTCATCAAGATAAGCATACTTAAGATTATCATGTAATGGTTTGAGTTCAAACACGGGATCACCCTTGGGTGGAGGGGGATCCCCAAGAATTTCAACGGGAAGATTATGTTTTAGCATAGGTTCTTGTTTAAGGAACACTTCATCTATTTCTTCCCTTTCCTTCATAAACATATCATTTTCATGGTCTAGCAAATATTGTTCTAATGGATCAGTTGGAGGAACAGCAATGGAAGCAAGACCAATAATCTCATCCTTACTAGATGGTTCCTTTTCACGATGTTGCCTACTAAACTTAGCAAAATTAAAATCATGACACATACCATCTAAGCCAACGGTGACAATATTCTTTTCACAATCAATCTTAGCACTAGCAGTGTTCAAGAAGGGTCTACCAAAAATAATGGGACAAAAATCATCTTGTGGGGAACCGAGAACAAGAAAATCAGCAGGGTATTTAATCTTCCCACACAAGACTTCAACATCCCTAACAATCCCAATAGGTTTAATGGTGTCCCTATTGGCAAGCTTAATAGTAACATCAATATCTTCTAATTCAACAGGTGCAATATCGTGCATAATTTCTTTATAAAGATCATAAGGTATCGCATTAGCACTAGCACCCATATCACATAAGCCATGATAACAATGATCTCCAATTTTAACAGAAATAACATGCGTGCCTACAACAAGTCTATGTATCTTAGTATCGGGTCTAGCAATATTAGTAGTTTCACCCAAGAAAGAGATAACATGCCCATCTAAGTCCTCATCCAAGAGATCTTTAATCATAGCAATACCAGGTTCAACATTAATTTGGTCAGGAGGTGTATAGGTCCTAGTATTACTCTTACGAACAACAGTCGAAGCTTTAACATGATCTTTTATCCTAACAAGAAAAGGAGGTTTTACAACATAAGCAATAGGAATAATAGGATCACTATATGTAATAGTCTTCTCTTCGACTATAATAGGTGCAACTACTTTCACTTCAACAGGAGGATTATATTTAAACCACTTCTCTTTAGGGAGATCAACGTGAGTAGCAAAAGTTTCACAAAAAGTAGCTACTATCTCAGAGTCAAGTCCATACTTAGAGCTAAATCCACGGAAAGCATCGGTATCCATAAAAGATTTAACACAATCAAACTTAGGTGTCATACTTGACTCCTTACCATCGTCGGAACCCCAATCTTCAGAGTTGCATTTAATTCTTTCCAATAAGTCCCATTTGAAATCAATAGTCTTCAGCATATAGGAACCAGCACAGGAAGTATCGAGCAAGTTGCGATTATCAAGAGAAATCCGAGCATAAAAATTCTGAATAATCATTTCCCGAGAGAGCTCATGATTGGGGCATGAATATAACATTGACTTAAGCCTCCACCAAGCTTGAGTGATGCTTTCTCCTTCACGAGGCCAGACATTATATATGTAATTACGATCACGATGAACAAGATGCATAGGATAGAACTTCTGGTGAAATTCCAATTTCAATCGCTTAGAATTCCAAGATCTCGTATCATCACATAGCCTATACCATGTCATTGCATCTCCCTTCAAAGATAAAGGGAAGACCTTCCTTTTGACAACATCATCGGGAATACCTGCAAGCTTAAATAATCCACAAACTTCATCCACAAAGATAAGGTGTAAGTCGAGATGCAATGTTCCGTCTCCTGCAAAAGGATTAGCTAGCATTTTTTCTATCATACCCGAAGGAATCTCAAAGTGAACATTTTCATAAGGTTCAGTAGGTTGAGGAGCATATCTTTGCTCTTCTGGTTGGGGTGAAGATACCCCAAACAAGCCACTCAAAGGATTAGTTTCCATAGTGACAAGTAAGAAAATTTCAGCACACAATATAAATGTTTCCTTACCAAGTTCCACTCACCAAGAGCGCTACGCTCCCCGCCAACGGCGCCAGAAAAGAGTCTTGATGACCCACAAGTGTAGGGGATCTATCGTAGTCCTTTCGATAAGTAAGAGTGTCGAACCCAACGAGGAGCAGAAGGAAATGATAAGCGGTTTTCAGTAAGGTTTTCTCTGCAAGCACTGAAATAGTAGGTGATAGATAGTTTTGTGATAAAATAAATAGTAACAAGCAAAAGTAAATAAAATAAATAAAGTGCAGCAAGGTGGCCCAATCCTTTATGTAGCAAAGGATAAGCCTGGACAAATCCTAATAATAAGGAAGGAGCTCCCGAGGACACATTGGGAATTATCGTTAAGCTAGTTTCATCACGTTCATAAGATTCACGTTCGGTACTTTGATAATTTGATATGTGGGTGGACCGGGAATTGGGTACTGCCCTAACATGGACAAGCATCCCACTTATGATTAACCCCTATTGCAAGCGTCTGCAACTACAAAAAGGAGTGTTAAGGTAAACCTAACCACAACATTAAACATATGGGTCCATATCAACCCCTAACGATGCAACGCATAAACTAGGGTTTAAGCTTCTGTCACTCTAGCAACCCATCGTCTACTTATTACTTCCCTATGCCTTCCTCTAGGCCCAAATAATGGTGAAGTGTCATGTAGTCAACGTTCACATAACACCACTAGAGGAGAGACAACATACATCTCATCAAAATATCGAACGAATACCAAATTCACATGACTACTAATAGCAAGACTTCACCCATGTCCTTAGGAACAAAAGTAACTACTCACAAAGCATATTCATGTTCATAATCAGAGATGTAATAATATGCATGGAGGTTCTGAACATATGATCTTCCACCAAGTAAACCAATTAGTATCAACTACAAGGAGTAATCAACACTACTCGCAACCCACAGGTACCAATTTGTGGTTTTGATACAAGATTGGATACAAGAGATGAACTAGGGTTTTGAGATGAGATGGTGCTGGTGAAGATGTTGATGGAGATTGATCCCCTCCCGATGAGAGGATCGTTGGTGATGACGTTAGTGATGATTTCCCCCGCCCGGAGGGAGGTGTCCCCGGCAGAACAGCTCCGCCAGAGCCCTAGATTGAGTCCGCCAAGGTTCCGCCTCGTGGCGGCGGAGTTTCGTGTCGTAAGCTTGCCCGCGAATTTTTCCAGGACAAAACCCTTCATATAGCAGAATATGGACGCCGGAGGCCCACCAAGGGGCCCAGGAGATAGGGGGCGCGCCCCTGTCTCCTGGATAGGGTGTGCGCCCCTGGCCTATTTCTTTTGCTCATAATTCCTTAATAAATCCAAAAAGTTGTTTCGTGGAGTCTCAGGTCTTTTGGAGTTGTGCAGAATAGGTTTCCAACATTTGCTCCTTTTCCAGCCAGAATTCCAGCTGTCGGCATTCCCCCTCTTCATGGTAAACCTTGTAAAATAAGAGAGAATAGCCATAAGTATTGAGATATAATGTGTAATAACAGCCCATAATGCAATAAATATTGATATAAAAGCATGATGCAAAATGGACGTATCACCGACTCGGACCTTATCTCGACTCGGATCCGACTATGTTAAATCCGACCAGACCTTTCCAAGTCCATATTATCTGGTTAGAATCCAATGCTCCATGGCTAGTGAGACCGAGCCATCGACCGTGTCATATGCTAGTCTAGTCGGCTGCGCGTCCACACAGCCCTTTCGACTAGGGACCTTTTAGGATAATCATCATACAATGCATAGTCCCACAAAAAAGTCACGTACTTGCTGATACACATCATTGATAATGTCCAAGGACTATCTTTATTCATAAACACATAGGAAATATCATCATACATGATTGCCTCTAGGGCATATCTCCAACAGTCTCCCACTTACACTAGAGTCAATCAAATAGACATCAAATGCCCATAGCTCTAACGTGCCCCTCATGCTTGGGTTGTGGAAGTGGCTTAGTTAACGGATCTGCAACATTTGCATCCGTGTGAATTTTGCATAAGTCTACATCACCATTCTTTACGATCTTTTGTATCAGGTGATATTTCCGATCGATATGTCTGACCTTGTGGTGATTTCTCGGCTCCTTGGCTTGTGCGATGGCACCAGAATTATCACAATAAAGGTCCAATAGTTTCACCGAGGCTGGGAAAATACCAAGATCTTCCAGAAAATGCCGGATCCAAACACCTTCCTTTCCAGCTTCACAAGCCGCAATGTATTCGGCTTCTGTGGTAGAATCGACCATCGTATCTTGCTTGGAACACATCCAGCTCACTGCTCCTTCGTTCATGACATACATGAATCCGGACTGTGATCGACAATCATCTCTGTCGGTTTGGAAACTAGCATCGGCGTAACCCTTTACGACGAGCTCTTCCTCACCTCCATAAACTAGGAACATCTCTTTAGTCCTTTTCAGGTACTTCAAAATAGTTTTTACCGCTGCCCAGTGACTCTCACCTGGGTTGGCCTGGTATCTACTTGTTAGGCTTATTGCAAAAGCAACATCAGGCCTTGTACATATCATGGCATACATGATGGATCCGATTGCCGAGGCATACGGAATCCTACTCATCCTGCTTCGCTCATCAGATGTCGAAGGACTCCGAGTCTCGCTTAGCCTTATACCATGTGAGAGTGGCAAGAACCCTTTCTTCGCCTCACTCATGTTGAACCGCTTCAACACTTTATCTATGTATGTGCACTGGCTTAAGCCGAGCAGCCTCCTCGATCTATCTCTATAGATCTTAATGCCTAAAATATACACTGCCTCACCAAGGTCCTTCATCAAAAACTTGCCATTCAATGACTCCTTGACCGAGTTCAGCATCCAAACATCGTTCCCAATCAACAATATGTCATCCACATACAAGATCAAAAACACTATTGAGCTCCCACTTAACTTCTTGTATAAACAAGCGTCCTCTTTGCTTTTGATGAAACCGAGACCAGTGACGACCTCATCAAAATGAATGTTCCAGCTCCGAGATGCTTGCCTCAACCCATAAATGGATCTCTTGAGCTTGCATACCTTACTAGCGCTAGTCGGATCGACAAATCCCTCGGGCTGTATCATATACACGTCCTCAGTTAAATTTCCGTGAAGGAAAGTCGTCTTGACATCCATCTGCCATATCTCATAATCGAAATATGCAGCTATAGCTAGTACGTTCCTCACCGACTTCAGCATCGCTACCGGCAAGTAAGTCTTGTTGTGGTCAATTCCTTGAACTTGTCCATAACCCTTAGCGACAAGCCAAGCTTTGTGGATCTGAACATTTCCATCCACATGGGTTTTCTTCTTAAAGACCCAATTGCAACCAATGGCCGTTACGCCAGGCGGCGGATCAACCATGTCCCAGACTTGATTCTCATCCATGGACTTTAACTCGGATCTCATGGCCTCCAGCCATGCCTCGGAATCTGGGCTCACCATCGCTTCCGCATACATGGTCGGATCGTCGCTTTCTAGCAAAAATACATCGCGCACTCTATGCAATCTTTCCGACCTCCGTGGTTCCGGTGCCGCTTCCACCACGGGTTCCCTGACTGACTCCGGTATGATCTCATCACCAGCCAAGCTATCCCCGAGTGGTCCTCGAATTTCTTCGAGTCGGACCGTCCTCCCACTGCCTCCTGATTGAGAAACTCTTTCTCAAGGAAAACCCTGTTCTGAGCAACAAACACTTTGTTCTCTTCCCAGTTGTAGAAGCTATATCCCAAGGTTTCCCTCGGATATCCCACGAATATGCATTTATCCAATTTAGGTGTAAGCTTGTCTGACATAAGTCGCTTGACAAATGCTTCACAACTCCAAATCTTTAGAGAAGACAAACTGGGACTCTTCCCGGTACACATCTCATGTGGTGTCTTGTCTATGGATTTTGATGGTACCCTGTTAAGTGTGAAAGATGCAGTTTCTAGAGCGTATCCCCAGAATGACAAGGGTAAATCCGATTTGCTCATCATAGACCGGACCATGTCCAATAAGGTCCTATTCCTCCATTCTGACATGTCGTTTCTGTGTGGCATACCCGGAGGTGTGAGGTGAGGTACTATACCTCGGCTTTTCAGATGTTCATCGAACTTGTCGTGGATTTGTCATGGCAGATGTCCTTGTGAAAGGACTTAGTCGTGGAGCCATCGCTACGGGTTAACTTGAAGGGGTTAAAGCGGACACAAAGACACAAGGGTTTATACTAGTTTGGCCCCTTCGATGAAGGTAAAAGCCTACGTCTAGTTGTGATGGAATTGATGTGGTTTCGATGGCTAGGGAGCAAACAAGCTTCGCCTAGGCTTGAGTTGTTGTTGTCTGTCTTTGAACCGCCGCCGGGTTGTCCCCTTATATACACGGGTGACGCCCGTCGGTCCACAGAGTCCCACACCGGTTCATACTCGTATCCCGGTTGGTCTCTCTCTATTCCTAACTTACAATGCAAGTTTACATATCAAGCCGGTTTATGGCTACAGGTTCTAAACCGACTACAGGCCTTGGGCCTTCATCTGCTTAATCACCTTTATACTACTAATGAAGTTAACCCGGCCCAGGTAGGCCGGTTCACGCCCAGTGGTAATATCCCCAACATTAGGCCCCAGATTGACTTGAACTGGTTCATGTCAATCCTTCACAAAAATCTTTGTCTTCAACATCTTCTGGTAATTGGTAAACCGCCATGTCGTCATCATCTCTGGTTGCTGTAAACCGGCATGACATCATCACGAAGTTTAACATTTATGACGCCTTCTTTCATTGATAGATCTGCGATACCCAAGGCAGCAGCTCCACTTCTGAATTTTGTGGCTCCTGGATTCGCGCGCCTGACACACGTCCTTTGCCTTATAAATAGGACCGAAGGGTCATTTCCTTTTCTCCCCTTCGTCTCTTTCTCTTCGTCTTCCTCGCGTCGCCAGCCTCGGAGCTCCGCCACCGCCATTGACCTCTGCACCGTCTTGGGCCGCTGCATCAACCTGAACGCTCCAGAGCACTGCGGTAGCTTTCCGCGTCTTCCTGGATTCTGGTAAGCCTTCTGCTCTTCTTAACATAGATCTGTTCTAGGGTTTCGTGTTCTTGCCGTGTTCCTCACTTGTTCATGCTCGTACCCAGACTCCTGGATAGATATGTGAAACCCTGCTCTGATTAGAAGTAGCCTTTTAGCATCCACCTGTAGTTTCACGCTCAAGTCCATAGATATCATCTACATACCTGCCCATTGATTCACTTCCGTTCTGCTTTAATCTTTTGAATATTTTCTGTTTTTCTGAACTTGCTTCAGATCCATTACTACAATAGGACCTTGTGAAACCTGTTTCTGCATACTTAGCCATCCGCAACCTCAATTGCTTTCAATGTTTAGATCAGGCGGTTTAAATTAATATAGGAAAAATTATTAAACCGGTATATACCATTAGTCCCCTTGTTGAACCGCCAGACTTCTTCAATCTTATTATGCTACCTCATAGAAATCCGGTTTAAATGTACTGCCTCCGGTTTAACATTGTTCATACCAGCGCATTCTTGAACCGGAATCACTTATTTCTTGTAGATCTCATCATGGCCAAACAAGTATATGAGTGCAACTAGGTTCCTTCTCGCGTCACAGAAACTCAGCTGGATGATTTAGTTTTGATTGGCGCTTTAGACAGTAAAGATACTATCCACTGGAGGGTTCCTGGTGATGAATGTCCTCCCACACCTCAAGAGGGAGAGGTTGTGATTTTTGCGGACCATTTAGCCTGGGGCTTCAAGCCGCCCGGTTCTAAATTTTACCGGGATGTGTTAGCCAATTTTCAACTTCGCCCGCAAGACACTGGCCCCAACTCTGTTACCAACTTATGTCACTTCCAAGTACTTTGTGAAGTATACCTTCAAGAGGAACCCACAGTTGAATTGTTTAGAGATTGTTTCCACTTAAACCGCCGCACATAATTCACTGATGGTCCCAATACCGAATTGGGCGGCATGGCAATTCAGAAAAGGAAAGAAATCACTTATCCCCATGCCAGACTACACAGTCACCCCAAGGAGTGGAATGCAACATGGTTTTACTGCAAAGATACTTCCCCTAATGATGAAAATCCTTTGCCTGGCTTTCGTCCGGAGCGGCTCAGCAATACACACCCCTTCCCACAAAGGTTAAGTGCCAAGGAGAGGAGTAAATATGCTCCGCAATTATCCAAGCTCCGAGCCTTCATGGCCAACGGTTCAACAGGAGTAGATCTCACACGCTGTTGGATATCATGGAGCATACTGCCTCTCAGCCGATGCTCCGGTTTAATGTGCAAGTATACTGGTAGCGTTGATGAACCACTCTGACACACCAACATCCAGCTCTCTGATGATGAAGTCACAAATGCTGTGAAGAAAATGCTGAACGAACCGGAGCACCTCTGCGCTCAAACCGGCCTGCTCCCTTTCTGTGCTACCAACAAACCGCCAGCTGTAAGATTTTGATTGTACTTTTTATTGAACCTGTTATTGCTATCTCTGTCTGACATCAATTGCTGCTTACCCAGGGTGATAATCCGTTTTGGAGCAAGAAGCTTCCACAAGACAAACCGGAGAAAGCAGAACGGTCAACCCGGCTAAAGACCAAGGTCATCAACAAACCTGCTAAAAAGAGGAAAACCACTGCTTCATCTGATCCGGCTGTTGATGATGATGTGGGTAATTCGGACCTTGAGGTAGAACTCGATTCACTAGGCTTACTTTTTACACGCCTTATTGATGATGATACTTGTCAGGACGACGCTGAAGCCAGTAATGCTGATGTCGCTGAGGTAACTATTCTCTCTTCCGATTCAGATCCTTTGCCTTTGCCAAAATTTCGCCAGGCAAACCGGAAAGTTAAATTTTCTCATCCTCTTGCTTACTTGGATCCCAAATTTCTTATGAAGACTCAGCAACATGAAGCTCGCCGCACAACCCGGCACAGCGGCCAGGTAGTTACCTCCGCCGGTTTACCAAACAGTCCGGTTCGAAAACGCCGCTCCGAGGTCTCTGACCTTTTTATTAATTTATATCCTAAAGCGGGTTTCATCCGTCAACCTCTTAATCCGTCCGACTCCGATTATCAGGTTACTTCCCATTCTTCCTCTGGTGAATCGTCGGCCACTCAGCTGCCACCACTAAAAACGGTTCTTGGGTAAGCTAGACTGAACATATGCTTCTGGTATACCACGTTATAACTTATGCTGTTCCTTCTCTTTGTTTCTCTTTCAGGGCTAAACCTAAACCAAGCAAGAAAGCCCGCCTGAATAAAGCGGCCGAGGAAGATGTCGCCCCTGAACAGGATAAAACACCAGATCTTGAAACGTTCGTTTATGAGGATATTCCCAATGATCCTCCCTTGCAAGATGATGCTATTCCTGAGAAAAGGCCTATCAATACCTCAGTCCCTGTTGACCAGCCTGCCAGCTCCGTCCGGATTGATGGGTCCCGCAGTCCTTCAAAGCCTGCCAATAAACCGACCACGCCAATGCAAACCGGTGAGTCCAAGGATGATGACATTGTAATTACCGGCGTAGGTCGCTTTGAACCAGGGAATCCTGTCGCTTTGGCCAAGCATACTGTGAAAGAAGATTTTTCTGCCATGAACAAAGGCAAATGGGATGTTGATCTGGAAACATATGCTGCTCTGAGTGCCCAAGATCTTTGTTCTGGTTACTTGAACCGGCTATATACTAGTCGTGACTGTGAAGCTGGCATGGTAAAGATTATGAGAGATAAATTTGAGGTAACTTCCTTGTGCTTCTTCTTTCTTTAATTACTGCCACTGTATTAATCCTCCTAGCCCCCAAGGGCCGGTTTATAACCTTCTTCAAGCCGGGACTTGAATATAGTCCTCAATACTTTGAAATCCATCAATGTAGCCCCCAAGGGCCGGTTCAACTTAGTATAGTTAAACCGGGACTCCAATAAAGATTCTAACATCAGAACATAACTGAGCAAATAGCCATTAGCCCCCAAGTGCCAAGTTGAATACCTGTATTGAGCTTGGGACTTTGCGATTTAGTAATAGATGAAAATTGAAGGTGCATTAGCCCCCAAGTATCAAGCGTATAACTTGTTATGTGGTTGGTACTTCAAATTCTTGTACCGTTTGTTGAAAGCCAAGCACTGTCTTTATGCAGGCTGAAGTGAGGATCAAAGAGGACCGGATTACTGATCTGCAGGAAATTTTGAAAACCCAACAAGCTGAAACCGACAAGGCAAGGGAAGAAATAACCAGCGCTTTGAGCATCACAGAACAGCTGAAAGAGGGCTTCAAGAAGGAGCGGACTGATTGGGCCACTGAGAAGGCCGATTTAATAAAAAGAGCTGAAAACGCTGAAGCTGCCCTTAAACCGGTGGTAGATGAGCTGACCGCCGTAAAGCGGCAAGTACATTCCATGACTGCTGCTATCTTTGGTAAGTTCCTTTTGGTTTCCTGGACAACTCTGGCCTGCTTATAGTAGATCCGGTTTGTGATCTTTCTTGTATTGTTACAGGTACACGCATTGGTCACTTAGGGTCAGATGTTCGGAAGAAGTTGAAGGCTGCCTACACTTTAATTGAACAGCTGTATACCGGAGCGCAACGGATCATCACCACTGCATCTCATAACAATCCGGCACCCACTTTAATCCAAGACACTCTTAATAGATTGTCAATGCTTCCTGCTCGGATTGAAGAACTGAAAAAATCTGCTGCTCGAACCGGAGCCATTAACGCCTTAATCCGGGCAAAAGCATGGGTGCCGGATTTCGATCCTGTTGAAGCAGCTCAAGGCTATCCCAGCTTGAAGGAAGATGGCTTAGAGTTCAATGAAGATGATTTGAGGGCGATAAACCGTGCAGTACGCCCTCTGGCTTGTCAATTGGCTGAAGAGGCCGACTTGTCGCATTATCAAGCTCAGTACAATGATCAGAACAAAAGAGTGGCCACACCAATTCCTGAAGCGGAGAATCTGGTTCCTCCAATCCGTAAGCATACTTACGCTCCTGATATTAAACCATCTTCTCTGATCCATGAAGAGGCTGTCTTTCAAGCTTTAATGGGAATCGACTGGTCCACTGTTGATTTCCAGCCAATGGATAGAGATGAGGAAGCTGAAACAGCGCGGGACGACCCACAACCATCAGACCGGTTTGATGAGCAGGCTTGAACCGGAAGCCGGTTTAAACAACTGCCTTATTATGATCCGCCAAAATAACAATGATCTTATTTGGGCACCGCATTGCCTTGTAATAGAATAGCCAATACTTCTACTTTAAATATGCCTTCGTGCATACGTACTGATGCTTTTGCGTGAAATCCTCAATTTATATTTCCTGCAATCAGAAAATCTTGAACTGCGGTGGTGGTTATACCGCCAACCGGTTTATAACCTTGATATATATATATCAATGTATTTAAAACATATAATCAAATATGCAATACAAAATACCTGCCATCGCTGGGCATGAAGTTGGCTTAGCCAGGCTTGAAACAGAGGTTCTATAAACCATTACCATCAAAGGGGAGAAAACAACTCCCATGTAAATCGTGCTGGGTCATTATGAGCCCCCCTGCTACTTCATGATGTTAACAGGAAAGTTAAACCGGGCATATTTCTCCAGAGTACAAATGAACCGATTTCCGTCAGCTGAACTGGTAAAAAAGTGTTGTTGGTTTAAAGGAAACACAACAAAAATTGAAGAATAGTCATAAAAGAAATATGGAAGCAAAGGCAATGATAAAAAACCGTTTGCAAAAACATGCTTTACTGAGCTGATCAGATGGTGTTACCACGGTCGGACAGGACCAAGCCCCCAATAGGAGTGACAATGGTTCAAGTCAGCCAGGTCCCCAAATGAAACCGTGGCATTTATGCCGATCAAAAGGCGTGGCAATGGTTCGGGTTCGACCAAGCCCCCAAGTGATTCTGTGGCCTTAGGCCGATCAAGAGGCGTGACTGGTTCAGACTTGACCATGTCCCCAAGTGATCTGGTGGCTTTCGCCTATCAAAAGGTGTCGCATTGGTTCGGACACGACCAAGGCCCCAAGTGATATCACAAAGCTTTTTTGAAAAGCAAATTTCAAGGGGTAAACCGGAGGCCGCTTTAAAACAGAACCACTCCATGTAACCACACATGATATGAAAGGACAGAGACCCCGCTTTAGCTGAGGCTCCGGTTTTATTATATCAATGATAATATATACACTGCCATAATATGTACATAGATAGAGCCGATGGCTCAAGTGTAGTAAGGCCGAAGATGAGCTATATTCCACGGCCTGTTGGTCTCCTCCTCTGATGTGCGTGAGTCTTTATGCTCTCGAATATCAATCAGATAGTACGACCCGTTGTGCAGATTCTTGCTGACCACGAAAGGTCCCTCCCAAGGTGGGGATAACTTGTGCATATCCGTCTGATCTTGGATGAGCCGAAGCACCAAATCTCCTTCTTGAAAAGTTCTGGTTCTGACCCGGCGACTGTGATAGCGACGAAGATCTTGTTGATAAATCGCCGAGCGGGCAGCCGCTATGTCACGCTCCTCATCTAATAGGTCCAAAGCATCTTGCCGTGCTGTCTCATTGTCCGCTTCAACATAAGCCGCCACACGAGGCGAATCGTGCCGGATATCACTAGGGAGAACCGCCTCTGCTCCGTAGACCATAAAAAACGGTGTGTATCCTGTAGATCGGTTGGGCGTAGTGTTGATACTCCATAGCACAGATGGTAGCTCTTCAACCCAACATCCCGGTGTTCTTTGCAATGGAACCATAAGCCGGGGTTTGATGCCTCGCAAGATCTCTTGATTAGCTCGTTCTGCCTGCCCATTGGACTGGGGGTGAGCCACTGATGATACGTCAAGTCGGATGTGCTCACGTTCACAGAATTCCTTCATAACGCCCTTGGATAAATTGGTACCATTGTCCGTAATGATACTGTGTGGAAAGCCAAACCGGAAAATCACCTTTTTAATGAACTGCACTGCTGTAGCTGCATCACACTTGCTGACAGGCTCCGCTTCAACCCACTTGGTAAATTGTCAACTGCCACCAAAAGGTGGGTTTTCTTATCCTTGGATCTTTTAAAAGGTCCGACCATATCCAGCCCCCATGTTGCAAACGGCCAAGTAATTGGAATCATCCTCAATTCTTGAGCCGGCACATGAGCACGCCTTGAAAATTTCTGACAGCCATCACACCGTTTAACCAAGTCCTCCGCATCAGCATGAGCTGTCAACCAGTAAAACCCGTGACGAAACGCCTTAGCCACCAGAGACTTTGAACCGGCGTGGTGACCACAATCCCCTTCATGGATTTCGCGTAAAATTTCACAGCCTTCCTCAGGAGAGACGCAGCGTTGAAACGCCCCTGATACACTGCAATGATGCAATTCGCCATTGACAATTGTCATAGACTTGGATCGCCGGACTATCTGCCTGGCTAGAGTCTCATCCTCTGGCAACTCTCCCCGGTTCATGTACGCAAGATAAGGAACTGTCCAATCCGGTATAACATGCAGGGCTGCCACCAATTGAGCCTCCGGATCAGGAATAGCCAAATCCGCTTCACCTAGGAGCTTGACTGACGGATTGTGCAACACATCAAGAAAGACATTAGGCGGGACCGGTTTACGCTGAGAGCCCAACCGGCTTAAAGCGTCCGCTGCTTCATTTTTTCGACGATCCACGTGATCCACCTGATAACCCTTGAAGTGACCTGCAAAAATATCCACCTCACGACGATATCCCGCCATGAGTGGGTCTTTAGAATCCCAAGTGCCATACACCTGTTGAGCTACGAGGTCCGAGTCATCGAAGCACTTAACCCGACTTAGATTCATCTCTTTAGCCATCCGGAGACCATGGAGCAAGGCTTCATACTCAGCTGCATTATTAGTACAAGGGAACATTAAGCGGAGAACATAACAAAACTTATCACCTCGTGGGGAAGTTAACACGACTCCAGCCCCCGAGCCTTCCAATTGCCTGGATCCATCAAAATGGATAGTCCAATATGTGTGATCCGGCTTCTCCTCTGGTGCTTGCAACTCAGTCCAATCATTGATGAAATCAACAAGTGCTTGAGACTTCACCGCCGTCCGGGGTACGTACTTCAATCCGTGCGGCCCAAGTTCTATAGCCCACTTGGCAATCCGGCCGGTCGCCTCCCGGTTCTGTATGATATCGCCCAAGGGAGCTGAACTGACCACTGTGATAGGGTGCCCTTGGAAATACTGCTTCAACTTCCGGCTTGCCATGAAAACTCCATATACCAGCTTCTGCCAATGCGGATACCTTTGCTTGGATTCAATAAGCACCTCGCTGATATAGTAAACCGGCCGCTGAACCGGATACTCCTTGCCTGCCTCCTTGCGTTCTACCACAATAGCCATGCTAACTGCACGAGCATTGGCCGCTACGTATAACAATAACGGCTCCTTGTCGACCGGAGCTGCAAGAACGGGCGGATTGGCTAATTGCCGCTTCAAGTCCTCCAACGCTTCATCAGCAGCTGGACTCCAGATGAATTGATCTGTCTTTCTCAACATCTGGTATAAAGGGATGGCCTTCTCTCCGAGGCGGCTGATAAACCAGCTCAGTGCGGCGATCCGACCCGCCAAACGCTGAACATCGTTGATACACTTCGATTTAGCCAGGGAGGTGATAGCCGTAATCTTCTCCGGATTAGCCTCAATTCCTCTGTTGGACACAAGAAAGCCCAGTAACTTGCCTGCCGGAACACCAAAGACACATTTGGCAGGGTTAAGCATCATCTTATAAACCCGCAAGTTATCAAAGGTTTCCTTTAAATCATCAACCAGCGTCTCCTTCTGCCTTGACTTGACTACAATATCATCCACATAGGCGTGCACATTGCGGCCGATCTGTTTATGCAGGCAATTCTGTACACACCGTTGATAAGTGGCTTGGGCGCTCTTGAGCCCAAAAGGCATAGATACATAGCAGAAGGCTCCAAAGGGAGTAATAAACGCCGTCTTCTCCTGGTCCTTAACCGCCATTTTGATCTGATGATACCCAGAATACGCATCCAAAAAACTCAAACGCTCACAACCCACCATGGCATCAATAATCTGGTCAATGCAGGGGAGGGCAAAAGGATCCACTGGAGAAGCCTTGTTAAGATCCGTGTAATCCACACACATACGCCAAGTGCCATTTTTCTTAAGAACCAGCACCGGATTAGCAAGCCACTCTGGATGGAACACTTCAATGATAAAACCAGCTGCTAAGAGCTTGGCCACCTCCTCCCCAATAGCTTTGCGCCTCTCTTCGTTAAACCGGCGGAGAAATTGCTTTACCGGTTTATACTTGGGATCAACATTAAGAGTGTGCTCAGCGAGTTCCCTCGGTACACCTGGCATGTCAGAAGGCTTCCATGCAAAAATGTCCCGATTCTCAAGGATGAACTCGATGAGCGCGCTTTCCTATTTAGGGTCCAAGTTGGCACTGACAGTGAACTGCTTCGACGAATCGCCGGGCACGAAGTCAACAAGCTTGGTCTCAGCCGCTGATTTGAACTTCAGATCTAAATCATGCTCCGTAGTTGGCTTCTTCAAAGGGGTCATGTCCGCCGGATCAACATTGTCCCTATAATATTTTAACTCCTCCGTGGCACAAACCGACTCTGCATAGGCCGCATCACCTTCCTCACATTCCAAAGCAATCTTGCGGCTCCCATGAACCGTTATTGTCCCTTTGTGACCCGGCATCTTGAGCTGCAAATAGATATAACAAGGCCGTGCCATGAATTTGGCATAAGCCGGCCACCCAAACAAGGCGTGATACGGGCTCCTGATCTTCACCACCTCAAAGGTTAGTGTCTCGGATCGGGAATCATGCTCGTCCCCAAAAGCCACCTCCAGGGCTATCTTACCAACAGGATATGCTGATTTGCCAGGCACCACACCATGGAACACCGTATTAGACGGTCTGAGATCCTTGTCTGTTAGCCCCATGCGGCGGAATGTCTCATAGTACAGGATGTTAATACTGCTCCCTCCATCCATGAGTACCTTGGTGAATTTATAACCTCCCACCTGAGGGTCTACCACTAATGCCAACTGGCCCGGATTGTCAACCCGGGGGGGGGTGATCCTCCCTGCTCCACACGATAGGCTGCTCCGACCAGCGTAAATAACGCGGTACGGCCGGTTCAACAGAGTTCACCGCTCGCTTATGAAGTTTCCGGTCGCGCTTATCCAAGCTAGTTGTGAAAACGTGATACTGCCCATTGTTCAACTGTTTTGGCTGGCTCTGATAACCCGACCGCTGCTTCTGCTGCTGTTGGTTGTAACCCCCTTGACCGTTCTGATTATCCTGGTTATTATTACCGCCCTGATTGAAACCTGAACTGGAAGCTCCATCGTGACCCGGCCCATGGAAACCGGATCCTGAGCCACCACCTGACCCACGGTCATACCGGAAGGCATTAGAGTTTTTAAATTCCTGGCATAATGTAACAATCCTTCCAAAGGTGGTTAGCCGGCGCCTCCTTCGTCCCGTGTTTGGGCAAGGCTGATTCAGCAAATAGTTTAAGCATCCGGGTTAGGATTTGGAGCCCCATTACGATTCGCCGCTTTACCTCTGCGCCGCTGACCCTTGTCCTGCGCATTAGTGTTAGCCACAAAGTCCATGCTGCCATCCGCCTTACGCTTGCCTCCATTTCCATGGCCCGCCAGTTTGTATTGATGCCCCTTAGAGTTGCTATTCTTTTTTCCCTTCCCTGCTTCGTCATCGTCAGTCTCGGGATCCTTGGTACTATCAGAATCAGCATACTTCACTAAAGCGGCCATGAGAGTTCCCATGTCATTACAGAACCGCTTCATATGCCCCAACTTCTGCTTTAGAGGCTTAAACCGGCAGTTGCCCTCCAGGGTTAAGATTGCAGAGTCAACATTGATCCTGTCAGACGAGTGCAAGACTTCAGAAACGCGGCGTACCCAATGGGTTGTTGATTCTCCGTCCTCCTGAACACAAGCTGCCAAGTCTACTATGGACTTAGGCTACTTACACGTATCTTTGAAATTCTGGATAAACCGGGTCCGCAACTGGGCCCATGAACTGATAGAATTAGGCGGCAGGCTTTTCAACCAAGTACGGGATGTGCCTTCAAGTATCATGGTGAAGTACTTTGCACACGCGGTCTCATCCACATCCAGCATCTCCATTGCCATCTCATAACTCTCTACCCACGCTTCTGGAGATAAATCAGCGGTGTAATTTGGCACCTTGCGCGGGCCCTTGAAGTTCTTGGGCAGGCGTACATTGCGTAAAGCGGGGACTAAACAGGGCACTCCCAAGCTAGATGCGACCCCTAGCCCGGCAAAGGTGGTAGGACGAACCGGTGTAAGCTGATCCGCCTCGTTCTGTGCTGCTAACTCGGCCTCCCTTCGTGCTCGGGCCCGGTCCACTACATCCTGAGCATCGTGAACACCACCGGCCGGGTTATTGCCACGGGCCGCTTCACGGCCCCGCGCATTGCTTGATATGGACGGTTCATCCAAGCACCTACTATAGCTCCGGCTTGGACGAGGTGTGGAATGAATCCGATCGCGGCTGTATGAATATGCCTCCTGTTGAATCAAAGCGGTCCAGAGAAGTTCCTTAACCCGGCGCGTCTCTATTGCTTGCGGAGAGTCTCCTTCGACCGAGATAGCTTCTAATCGCGCAACAGCTGCGACAAGATTGTCCATAGGATTAGAATAATGACCCGGAGGTGTCTGGACCGGCGGAGGAATCACAATGTTCTGCCGAGGAGGTTCCATCAGGCGGGGTTAGACTGTCGCTCCTGGCCCTAGTGCCTCGACCCAGTTTATCTCCAGGTGCCCCGGCGGATTACTGGTTCCAGCACCCGGAGTGTGAAAGAGATTTCGAGGGTCGAACCCTAACGGCAGGAGTGATCTGTGCTTCCGCTTCAAGACTTCCTGTGATGCGTTCTGGTCGAGCATGAGCTTATAGGCCTGGGCGTCCAAAGCGGCCCGCTCTGCGGCCATCCTGTCCTTCTCTACTGCCAGGTCGGCTTTGGCTTGTGCGATCTGCTCTCTCACCTTTGCAACCTCTGCATCATGGGCCTCCTGATCCGCCGGATTGGCCTCTGCCATAAGTACACTAGTGCATCAAACAGGTCAGACAGAACTTGAACCGGTGGGCGCACTAGGCCTCCTGCTCCTGCTGCCGCTGCCGCTGCTGATCCGGAGAACATTGCTGCTGCGGTCGAGGAGTGATTCGCCGCCTGCGTACCGGCCATGAATATTCCAACCCGGTTGATCTGCTCAGGGGGGTCCGGAATACTGTCGCCATCGGAACAGCCCCTAATCTGGTCGTCTTACAACTGGTACAATGATTCGGTCTCTCCGGTTGAGGACCCGTCGCCGGAATAGACGACGGTCTCTCTACCGTATTCTGACTCGTCCCCATGCTCTCCTCTGTGGATGACTCCCACGAAGGCACGCTTCACGGCCGGTTTAACCTGGGTAGATCTCGCACACTGAGCCGTCTCGACGAGGTCGGTGCGGATGTCTGGCTCAGGCCCAGGCTCACCAATCTTGCCGATAAAAACGTGTATGCCACCAAAGGGGACCCGGTACCCGTACTCGATCGAGCCGGCTTCGGGACCCCATCCTGCATCGTCGATGTAGAGCTTGCCATGATGACTCTTGGTCATCCGGCCCACAGCATAGCCTTCGAGTCCTTTGAGCTTGCCCTCCAAGATCATCAAACCGTCGTGCGATAGCCCCACGGTGGGCGCCAACTATCGTGGATTTGTCACGGCAGATGTCCTTGTGAAAGGACTTAGTCGTGGAGCCATCACTACGGGTTAACTTGAAGGGGTTAAAGCGAACACAAAGACACAAGGGTTTATACTAGTTCGGCCCCTTCGATGAAGGTAAAAACCTACGTCTAGTTGTGATGGAATTGATGTGGTTTCAATGGCTAGGGAGCAAACAAGCTTCGCCTAGGCTCGAGTTGTTGTTGTCTGTCTTTGAACCGCCGCCAGGTCGTCCCCTTATATACACGGGTGACGCCCGTCGGTCCACAGAGTCCTACACCGGTTCATACTCGTATCCCGGTTGGTCTCTCTCTATTCCTAACTTACAATGCAAGTTTACATATCAAGCCGGTTTACGGCTACAGGTTCTAAACCGACTACAGGCCTTGGACCTTCATCTGCTTAATCACCTTTATACTACTAATGAAGTTAACCCGGCCTAGGTAGGCCGGTTCACACCTAGTAGTAATATCCCCAACAAAACTCCTGGCTCATGTACTCACCTCCACGATCAGATCGTAGAAGCTTTATAGTCTTGCCGAGCTGATTTTCAACCTCGTTCTGAAACTCTTTGAACTTTTCAAAGGTTTCCGACTTGTGCCTCATCAAATAGATATATCCATATCTACTCAAGTCGTCGGTAAAATTCACGAAGTACTGATAGCCGCCTCTGGCAGTTGTGCTCATTGGACCACATACATCACTATGTATAAGTTCCAACAGCTCAGACGCCCTCTCGCAACTCTTTGAGAAAGGATACTTAGTCATCTTGCCGAGCAAGCATGATTCACATGTCTCGAATGACTCGAAGTCGGACGAAGTTAGGAGCCCATCATCATGGAGCTTCTTCATGTGTTTCAGACTAATATGTCCAAGCCGGCAATGCCAGAAGTATGTTGGATTTATCTCATTAGGCTTATGCCTCTTGACATTCACGTTATAGACCAGTTCCTGCTCTGTATTCAATATAAATAGCCCATCAACAATGGGTGCATAGACGTGGAACATACCATTCAAAAATATTGAACAACCATTGTCCTTTAAATTGAATTCATAACCTTGACTCATCAAACATGAGGCAGAAATAATGTTCCGACTAAGTGCAGGAATGTAATAACAATTATTCAATTCCATAATGAATCTGGAAGGAAGCTGGAGCTGCATCGTGCTGACCCTCAACGCAGTAACTCTTGCTTTGTTCCCGACCCTGATGTCAATCTCCCCTTGTGCCACACGCCTAGTTCTTACCAGCCCCTGCATCGAGTTGCAAATATGAAAAACCGATCCGGTATCAAATACCCAAGAGCTACTAGGTATGTCAGCAAGGTAAATGTCTATAACATATGCAACAAGTGTACCTTTGCCAGAAGAAGCATTTTCGGCCTTCTTGCCATGCTCTGCAAGCCACTTGCTATAGTTCCTCTTCCAGTGACCGATCTCCTTGCAATGATAGCAAAAGGTCTTCGAGTCCGGTCCAAACTTCGGCGCAGCGGCGGAGGTTAGCGTCTCCGTGCCCTTTGCCTTAGCCTTTTTCTTGGACCAGCTCTTCTTGAACTTAGCCGATTTCTGCACCATCAACACTTGATGCGTGCCTTTCTTAATATCCTGCTCTGCCACTTTGAGCATCCCATGCAATTTAGTGAGCTTCTTATCCATGCCATGCATATGATAGTTCGAGATGAACGTCCCATAGCTGGGCGGAATAGAACCCAGAACAGCATCAATAGCCAGCTCATCCAAGAGCGGGAAGCCCAAATGATCCAAAGCTTGCACATATCCGATCATCTTGATCACATGCGGCCTCAGTGGATCACCTTCCTTCAGCTTGCAATCCATCAAGGATCGCCAGACGTTGAACCTTTCGGTCCTAGCCTGTGTCTGAAACATGCTCTTGAGACTCTCGATCATATCGTAAGCCTCAACATTTTTGAAATGCTGTTGCAAATTGGGCTCCATACAAGCCAGCATCAGATAGCTGATCTCCATTGATTCATCAACGAGTTTCTGGTAGACATTCTTAGTTGTGGCATTAGCATTATCGGCGGGTTCCTCTGGAAGTGGATCCTCTAGAACATGTTCCTTTTTATCGTGCTTGAGAACAATTCTCAGATTTCTATACCAGGTGGTAAAGTTTGTTCCATTCAGTTTATCCTTTTCCAGAATTGATTTAGTGCAAAGTTGGGTTGAGCAGGTGGTGCCATTGATCTACAACAGAAAATATGCAATCACTAAGCAATGTGTTTATGTAGAGTATTTCTAGCCTAAACAGAAATACTCCCACTAAAGTCAGCATCCCTCCGCAGACTCTCAGTGACTCAGGATCCGACTAGCGCATGCAACTAGTGAGCTTTAGCATCACTACTAGCCAACATACCTATCCGGTAAGCAACTCCTTGCTAATCGCATCTCTATACGACTCCTGTCGGTCGGGAAGTTATCTTATACCCCGGCTCCCAACCTTCTTTGCCACAAGGCCCAAAACCGTTTTGATAGCCTTGTCAAGTTAACCTGATGCAGTGCATGTCCGTGTCCGACACGAACCCTTCAGTTCAAGGACACCCAGCAGCACCCCAATTTTATGAGCCCACTACTAGACGTACTTGACGTGCGAAGGTGCAACATCGGGGATGGAAATTCACTTGATATTCATGAGGGATCATTCTACCATTCTAACATGCATAGAAAACAAGAAGCATAACAATCACAAATAAACACATATTGTGAAATAGTATGGCTCCTTCATGTTTGTTCCTCTAGGTCGGCTCTGACTCCGATGACCATCTAGGAACTCCATCTTGTTTGTCACGCCGGGACACCAAGCCACCAACCTGATCTCTATTATCCAACTACTACAACTAGCAATAAATTTTGCATAGAGTCACAAGTCGACACGCAGGTCGTTATACATTATAATGACAACACTTTGGCTCCTGTTGGCTGACAAACATGACACGCATGCCATGTATAATTTACACACATGCATCACATACACATGAGCCATACTATTCACATCAAAACCTGCCAAATAAAGTCATGCATAGAATCGCATTCTACCGGTTTGAGTGATTATGTACGAAATACAAGGCGCTACGCACATGGCGGTCGTGATGGTGAGTTCAATTCGGATTTACGTTTCACTGTTAACCCCGATGGCGGATACCGATCGGTAGGGGTAGGTTGTGTCATGACCTCATCGACTCCGATCAACAGAATACATAGCCACTTCAATCTCCATGTGCAATTGATCTCATCAACCATGCACATAGCCGATTTCACAAACAACAACATATCTCATCTGCCGTCTCCACATATCTAATATGCATACGATCTGAATCCAAATCCTATAGCAGAGGCTCTGATACCAGTGTTGGGTTCTATGGTAGGGTGCGTTGACTTCAAATTAAAATTTCCTACGCGCAGAACAACCAAGAACATGCTACGGGAGATGGATCACTGTTTGTTACCACTAGACGCACAGTGCCATGCAGCGAAAGAAGAGTTGGGGCAGCGCGTCCATGTGGATCGTCTCCTCCTCGTCCGATCTCCCTCGAACAGACGGTCGTCCGATCCCACGTACAAGTTCGCCGGAGCAACGCAAGTGCACCACCTCTAACGGTATCCACGCGTGCAGGAGGAGCACCGTGTGGCGGACTGCTAGGTCCGATCACACAGTCGGCGGCGAGTGGAGGTGGCTATTTGCAACACATGCAAACCCTAGTGACAGCGCCGAAGCAATCCACCGCATGAGTGTGCCACACCTCCATTTTATATAGGCGTCCATCGAGGGCTCAACACTTGGGCCTCGCACGGACCCTAAAGCCCACAAGTCTACTCGGCCACAATCCGAATACAGCTCAGATCACATCCGACCAGTGTCCTCGAGGATCCGACCTTGTAGGTTCCTTCCCTTAAGCACGCGACCCCTTAGGTTCAAGTCGGCTTGTTCGCAGTTCGGATCACCTCTGAACTGCACGGTTGGTAGCGGCCTCTAGCAAGGCATGCCGAACACCAAGCAGACAATGAAGCTGATTAGGCGAACCTGTACAATGTGTCACACTTCTGTTCCCTTTGCCTCACGACATATGTTGTCGGGCTCAAGGGGAGACTGTCATCCTTGTGCTAGCCCGATCACTTTCTCATTCTAGTGATGCCGACCACTATCCAGATTATCTCATAATCCTTGTCGCATGGCCATGCTTATCCTGGTCGGATCACACGAGGGGCCCAGAGTATATCTCTCCTGGTCGGAGGGGCAAATCCCATCTTGCTCGACCATGTCTCGCAGCATGGGACTGAACAAACCCGAAACCTACCTTTGTAACTACCCAGTCACGGAGTAGCGTTTGGTCAGCCCAAAGCAAGTCTGTCACCATCCCGAGTACATGCGTCAGCTCAGGTCTTAGGACATAGAACATATGTTATACTAGAGACTCATAGATGACATATCGTTGTGTCTCATAGTTGGGTCTGTCCGACTCGGACCTTATCTCGACTCGGATCCGACTACGTCAAATCCGACTAGACCTTTCCAAGTCCATATTATCCGGTTAGCATCCAATGCTCCATGGCTAGTGAGACCAAGCCATCAACCGTGTCATATGCTAGTCTAGTCGGTTGTGCGTCCACACAGCCCTTTCGACTAGGGACCTTTTAGGACAGTCATCATACAATGCATAGTCCCACAAACAAGTCACGTACTTGCTGATACACATCATTGATAATGTCCAAGGACTATCTTTATTCATAAACACATAGGAAATATCATCATACATGATTGCCTCTAGGGTATATCTACAACAAAAACACCCACAGTGCAGCATCGACCGTGGGCTCCAGCTGTGCCCCGATGGATGCTGTCTTAGTGGAGTCTGTTGGGTGGACCTGAATTTTGACTATTTCATCTGCTGGTTGGAATGAGGTGGATTTGGAACATTTGTCTAGTATCACGTCGTCCCTATCCACCGTGGAGCGCAGTGTAGTTAATTCTTCGGCCGCGAGGGCTTCAGACAATGCCTCGAGGGCCAAGGCGGCGGTTTTGTTTTCGGCAGGAGTGCTATGTCCGGATCACTGGCGAGAGTGATGATTCCATTGGGCCCAGGCATCTTGAGCTTCATGTACCTGTAATGGGGTATGGCTTGGAAGCTTGTAAATGCATCTCGCCCTAACAGGGCGTGATATCCACTGTCGAAAGGGGCCACTCGAAAGGCTATCTCTTCGGACCGATAATTCTCCGGCGTGCCGAATACCACATCGAGTGTGAATTTTCCTGCACATCGTGCCTCCCGAATGGGAATAATCCCTCAGAAAGTCGTGCTACTTTGCTCAATGCGGCTCCTGTCTATTTCCATTTTGTTGAGAGTTTCCTCATAAATGAGGTTTAGTCCGCTGCCGCCGTCCATGAGCACTTTGGTAAGCCAAAAGCCGTCCACAATTGGACTGAGGACCAATGCAGCAGGTGCCCGGACTGTTCTGAATTTTGGTTCGCCACTGACGTTGAAAGTTATGGCCGTGTCGTTCCAAGGGTTTATTGCTGCAGCTTGGTAGACTTCAGTGAGGCCGCGGAGTGCCCTTTTGCGCCTATTGTTTGAGGCGAAAATCTCAAAGACTACCAGTACTGCATGGTTGTTGTCTTCCGCGGGATGTTGCTCTACGGTATTTTTAGTGAGGAGATCCTCGCCGCTCTTGGCCACCTGCCGGAGTATCTAACATGATCTAAGGCTATGGGTTGGTATGTTATCCAGTGGTGTGTTTATTTTGCATGGCCTATCGAGCCATCCCTCTAGAACGGTTCCGCACCTGATATGTTCATTTTGCATCATGCTTTTATATCAATATTTATTGCATTATGGGCGGTTATTACACATTACATCTCAATACTTATGGCTATTCTCTCTTATTTTACAAGGTTTACCATGAAGAGGGGGAATGCCGGCAGCTGGAATTCTGGCTGGAAAAGGAGTAAACGTTGGAAACCTATTCTGCACAACTCGAAAAGTCCTGAAACTCCATGTAACAACTTTTTGGATTTATTAAGAATTTATGAGCGAAAGAAATAGGCAAGGGGGCCCACACCCTGTCCAGGAGACAGGGGGCGCCCCCCTGTAGGGCGCGGCCCCCTTCTCCTGGGCCCCCTGGTGGGCCTCCGGCGTCCATCTTCTACTATATCATCACCCCTGAAAAAAATCGTGGGCAAGCTTACGGGACGAAACTCCGCCGCCACGAGGCAAAACCTTGGCGGAATCAATCTAGGGCTCTGGCGGAGCTATTCTGCCGGGGAAAGTTCCCTCCGGGAGGGGGAAATCATCACCAACGTCATCACCAACAATGCTCTCATCGGTAGGGGGTCAATCTCCATCAATATCTTCATCAACACCATCTCCTCTCAAATCCCTAGTTCATCTCTTGTATCCAATCTTGTATCAAAACCACAAATTGGTACCTGTGGGTTGCTACTAGTGTTGATAACTCCTTGTAGTTGATACTTATTGGTTTACTTGGTGGAAGATCATATGTTCAGATCCTTTATGCATATTATTACTCCTCTGATTATGAACATGAATATGCTTTGTGAGTAGTTACGTTTGTTCCTGAGGACATGGGTGAAGTCTTGCTATTAGTAGTCATGTGAATTTGGTATTCGTTCGATATTTTGATGAGATGTATGTTGTTTTCCTCTAGTGGTGTTATGTGAACGTCGACTACATGACACTTCACCATTATTTGGGCCTAGAGGAAGGCATAGGGAAGTAATAAGTAGATGATGGGTTACTAGAGTGACAGAAGCTTAAACCCTAGTTTATGCGTTGCTTCGTTAGGGGTTGATATGGACCCATATGTTTAATGTTGTGGTTAGGTTTACCTTAATACTCCTTTTTGTAGTTGCGGACGCTTGCAATAGGGGTTAATCATAAGTGGGATGCTTGTCCAAGTTAGGGCAGTACCCAAGTGCCGGTCCACCCACATATCAAATTAACAAAGTACCGAACGCAAATCTTACGAACGTGATGAAACTAGCTTGACGATAATTCCCAATATGCCCTCGGGAGCTCCTTCCTCATTATTAGAATTGCTACATAAAGGATTGGGCCACATTGCTGCACTTTATTTACTTTATTTACTTTTTGCTCGTTACTATTTATCTTATCACAAAACTATCTATCACCTACTATTTCAGTGCTTGCAGAGAAAACCTTACTGAAAACCGCTTATCATTTTCTTATGCTCCTCGTTGGGTTCGACACTCTTACTTATCGAAAGGACTACGATAGATCCCTACACTTGTGGGTCATCAAGACTCTTTTCTGGCGCCGTTGCCGGGGACTATAGCGCTTTTGGTGAGTGGAACTTGGTAAGGAAACATTTATATAGTGTGCTGAAATTTTATGTTACTTGTCACTATGGAAACTAATCCTTTGAAGGGCTTGTTTGGGGTATCTTCACCCCAACCAGAAGAGCAAAGAGATGCTCCTCAACCTACTGAACCTTATGAAAATATTCACTTTGAGATTCCTTCGGGTATGATAGAAAAAACTGCTAGCTAATCCTTTTGCAGGAGACAAAACATTGCATCCCGACTTACACCTTATCTTTGTGGATGAAGTTTGTGGATTATTTAAGCTTGCAGGTATCCCTGATGATGTTGTCAAAAGGAAGGTCTTCCCTTTATCTTTGAAGGGAGATGCAATGACATGGTATAGTCTATGTGATGATACAAGATTTTGGAATTATAAGCGACTGAAGTTGGAATTTCACCAGAAGTTCTATCCTATGCATATTGTTCATCGTGATCATAATTACATATATAATTTCTGGCCTCGCGAAGGCGAAAGCATCGCTCAAGCTTGGGGGAGACTTAAGTCAATGTTATATTCATGCCCCAATCATGAGCTCTCTCGAGAAATGATTCTTCAGAATTTTTATGCTCAGCTTTCTCTTGATAATCGCAACCTGCTCGATACTTCCTGTGCTGGTTCCTATATGTTGAAGACCATTGATTTCAAATGGGACTTATTGGAAAGGACTCAGGTTGAAACCTAATTTCGATTGTGTTAAATCTTTTATGGATACCGATGTTTTCCATGGATTTAGCTCTAAGTATGGACTTGACTCTGAGATAGTAGCTACTTTTTGTGAAACTTTTGCTACTCACGTTGATCTCCCTAAAGAGAAGTGGTTTAAATATAATCCTCCTGTTGAAGTGAAAGTAGTTGCACCTATTACAGTCGAAGAAAATACTATTACATATAGTGATCCTATTATTCCTACTGCTTATGTTGAAAAACCTCCTTTTCCTGTTAGGATAAAAGATCATGTTAAAGTTTCGACTGTTGTTCGTAAGAGTAATACTAGGACCTATACACCCCCTGAGCAAATTAATGTTGAACCTGGTATTGCTATGATTAAAGATCTCTTGGATGAGGACTTAGATGGGCATGTTATCTCTTTCTTGGGTGAAACTGCTAATATTGCTAGACCCGATACTAAGACACGTAGACCTGTTGTAGGCACGCTTGTTATTTTTCTTAAAATAGGAGATCATTGTTATCATGGCTTATGTGACATGGGTGCTAGTGCTAATGCGATACCTTATGATCTTTATAAAGAAATTATGCACGATATTGCACCTGTTGAATTAGAAGACATTGATGTTACTATTAAGCTTGCTAATAGGGACACCATTAAACCTCTTGGGATTGTTAGAGATGTTGAAGTCTTGTGTGGGAAGATTAAATACCCTGCTGTTTTTCTTGTTCTTGGTTCCCCACAAGATGATTTTTGTCCCATTATTTTTGGTAGACCCTTCTTGAATACTGCTAGTGCTAATATTAATTGTGAAAAGAATATTGTCATTGTTGGCATAGATGGTATGTCTCATGAGTTTAATTTCGCTAAGTTTAGTAGACAACCTCATGAAAGGGAATCAACTAGTAAGGATGAAATTATTGGTCTTGCTTCCATTGCTGTTCCTCCAACTGATCCGTTAGAACAATATTTGTTAGACCATGAAAATGATATGTTTATGAAGGAAAGGGAAGAAATAGATGAAGAGTTCCTTAAACAAGAACCTATGCTAAAACATAACCTTCCCGTTGAAATTCTTGGGGATCCCCCTCCACCCAAGGGTGATCCCGTGTTCGAACTCAAACCCTTACCTGATAATCTAAAGTATGCTTATCTTGATGAAAAAGAAATATATCCTGTTATTATTAGTGCTAACCTTTAAGAGAAAGAAGAAGAAAGATTATTGAAAACTCTGAAGAAGCACCGAGCTGCTATTAGATATACTCTGGACGATCTTAAGGGCATTAGTCCCACATTATGTCAACACAAAATTTTAGTGGAGAAAGATGCCAAACCAGTTAGAGATCCTCAAAGACGATTAAATCCTAAATGAAGGAAATGGTAAGAAAGGAGATTCTAAAACTCCTTGAGGCAGGTATTATTTATCCCGTTGCTGATAGTGAATGGGTAAGCCCTGTCCATTGTGTCCCTAAAAAGGGAGGTATTACCGTTGTTCCTAATGATAAAGATGAATTGATCCCGCAAAGAATTATTACAGGCTATAGGATGGTAATTGATTTCCGCAAGTTAAATAAAGCTACTAAGAAAGATCATTACCCTTTACCTTTTATTGATCAAATGCTAGAAAGGTTATCCAAACACACACATTTTTGCTTTCTAGATGGTTATTCTGGCTTCTCTCAGATACCTGTATCAGCGGGGGATCAATCTAAAACTACTTTTACTTGCCCTTTTGGTACTTTTGCTTATAGACGTATGCCTTTTGGTTTATGTAATGCACCTGCTACCTTTCAAAGATGCATGATGGCTATATTTTCTGATTTTTGTGAAAAGATTTGTGAGGTATTCATGGATGACTTCTCCGTCTATGGATCCTATTTTGATGATTGTTTGAGCAACCTTGATCGAGTTTTGCAGACATGTGAAGACACTAATGTCGTCCTGAATTGGGAAAAGTGTCTCTTTATGGTTAATGAAGGCATTGTCTTGGGGAACAAGATCTCCGAGAGAGGTATTGAAGTTGATAAAGCTAAAGTTGATGCTATTGAAAAGATGCCATGTCCCAAGGACATAAAAGGTATAAGAAGTTTCCTTGGTCATGCCGGTTTTTATAGGAGGTTCATTAAAGACTTTTCTAAAATCTCTAGGCCTCTGACTAATTTATTGCAAAAATATATTCCTTTTGTCTTTGATGATGATTGTGTAGAAGCATTTGAAACAATTAAGAAAGCTTTGATCACAGCACCTATTGTTCAACCACCTGATTGGAATTTACCTTTTGAAATTATGTGTGATGCTAGTGATTATGTTGTAGGTATTGTTTTAGGGCAAAGAGTCGATAAGAAATTGAATGTTATCTAGTATGCTAGTAAGACTCTTGATTCTGCCCAGAGAAATTATGCTGCTACTGAAAAAGAGTTCTTAGCAGTTGTGTTTGCATGTGATAAGTTTAGACCTTATACTGTTGATTCCAAAGTTACTATTCACACCGATCATGCTGCTATTAAATATCTTATGGAAAAGAAAGATGCTAAGCCTAGACTCATTAGGTGGATTCTTTTGCTCCAAGAATTTGACTTGCATATTATTGATAGAAAGGGAGCTGAGAACCCCGTTGCAGACAACTTGTCTAGGTTATAGAATGTTCTTGATGACCCACTGCCTATTAATGATAGTTTTCCTGATGAACAATTAGCGGTTGTCAATGCTTCTCGTACTGCTCCTTGGTATGCTGATTATGCTAATTACATTGTTGCTAAATATATACCGCCTAGTTTCACATACCAACAAAAGAAAAAGTTCTTTTATGATTTAAGACATTACTTCTGGTATGATCCACACCTTTATAAAGAAGGGGTAGATGGTATTATTAGACGTCGTGTGCCTGAGCATGAACAGGAACAAATCCTACGCAAGTGTCACTCTGAATCTTATGGAGGACACCACGCTGGAGATAGAACTGCACACAAGGTTTTACAATCTGGTTTTTATTGGCCTACTCTCTTCAAAGATACTCGTAAGTTTGTCTTATCTTGTGATGAATGTCAAAGAATAGGTAACATTAGCAGACATCAAGAAATGCCTATGAATTATTCTCTTGTTATTGAACCATTTGATGTTTGGGGCTTTGATTATACGGGACCTTTTCATGCCTCTAAAGGTTATACACATATTTTAGTTGTTGTTGATTACGTTACTAAGTGGGTAGAAGCTATTCCAACTAGTAGTGCTGATCATAACACTTCTATTAAAATGCTTAAAGAAGTTATTTTTCTGAGGTTTGGAATCCCTAGATATCTTATGACTGATGGTGGTTCACACTTTATTCATGGTGCTTTCCGTAAGATGCTTGCTAAGTATGATGTCAATCATAGAATTGCATCTCCTTATCACCCGCAATCTAGTGGTCAAGTAGAGTTGAGAAATAGAGAGCTCAAATTAATTTTGCAAAAGACTGTGAATAGATCTAGAAAGAATTGGTCCAAAATACTTGATGATGCATTATGGGCCTATAGAACTGCATACAAAAATCCTATGGGTATGTCTCCATATAAGATGGTATATGGAAAAGCATGTCATTTACCTCTTGAACTTGAACATAAAGCATATTGAGCTATTAAAGAGCTTAATTATGACTTCAAACTTGCCGGTGAGAAGAGGTTGTTTGATATTAGCTCACTTGATGAATGGAGAACCCAAGCATATGAGAATGCCAAGCTTTTCAAAGAAAAAGTCAAACGCTGGCATGATAAGAGGATACAAAAGCGTGAGTTTAACGTAGGAGATTATGTGTTATTATTCAACTCTTGTTTAAGATTTTTTGCAGGAAAACTTCTCTCAAAATGGGAAGGTCCCTACGTTATCGAGGAGGTCTATCGTTCTGGTGCTATAAAAATCAACAACTTCGAAGGCACAAATCCGAGGGTGGTAAACGGTCAAAGAATTAAACATTATATTTCAGGTAATCCTATCAATGTTGAAACTAATATTATTGAAACCATAACCCCTGAGGAATACATAAGAGACACTTTCCAGAACGTTCCAGACTCCGAAAAGGCATAGGTACATGGTACGGTAAGTAAACCGACTCCAAAACAACTCTAATGGCAATTTTTATCAGTTTTGGATTATTTAAGAATTTTAGGAAGAAAGAAGTAGTCCTAAAGGGAAACGAGGCTCCCACGAGAGAGGAGGCCCCCCCCTGTAGGGCGCGCCCCCTGTCTCGTGGGCACCGCGTGTGCCTCCCGGACTCCATTTTCTTGTATGTTACGTGTTTTGGTCGGTAAAAATTCATTATATATACTCCCGAAGGTTTTGACCACCGTATCACGCAAATATCTTCTGTTTTTCGTTTCGAGCTGTTTCCGTTGCAGATTTAGAGCACCATGACTTCTCCCTCCTCCAACAACAAAGGCAAGGATGCTTGGCTATTGAAGATAGAGTTGAAAAGAGAGGAACCAGAAGAGATCAACAAGGATGAAGGGATCAAGAAGGCCTTGAAGGTTCAAGCTCCGGTTGTGAAAGAAGAAGACATCCCTCAACCTTTACCTAACCTTTTCACTCCCACAGAGATTGAAGCTTTCAAGATGATTGAGTTAGCCCGCATACAGAACAAGTATCTCACACAGGAGAATATTTTGTTGAAGGATCATATTGCTGGACTCAAGGGCATTATCCGCAAGTTGGAGGAGCTTTTACACTCGATGTGCGATTATCCACCGTCATCATCACCACCTCCATCACCTCTGAAGAAATAATCACACGGGTATGGGCACTCCCCTTGGCAACTGCCAAGCTTGGGGGAGGTGCCCCGGTATCGTATCACCATCACACTCCTATCTTTACCGCTTTATTTAGTTCGATCCTTTAGTAGTATCTTGATCTAGTAGATTGAAGTTTTGATATCAAGTAGTTTTGAGTTTTGCATTGTGATCTCTTTATGTAAGCGAGTCCGTGTGCTATCTATAATAAAGATTAGTGTTGAGTCAAGGGCTTTGCTGTGTTGCTATGATCTTGTGAAAGTAGAAAGAACAAAAAGAGTTCATATTAATCTTATGGATAGTGATAACTTCACACATAGAAAGTATGAGGCATAAAAATTGTTGAGAGTTGATGAACGTAGCCTTGGTCATCGTTCCAATTAATATGAAGTGATAAGGAAAGAGGGGTTCACATATAGATATATTATCTTGGACATCTTTTATGATTGTGAAGCACTCATTAAGTATGACATGCTAAAAGAGTTGATGTTGGACAAGGAAGACGGCGTAATGGTTTATGTTTTCTGACATCTCAGTTAAAGTATATTGTCATTGACCTTCCAAACATGTTGAGCTTGCCTTTCCCCCTCATGCTAGCCAAATTCCTAGCACCAGGTAGAAATACTACTTGTGCTTCCAAATATCCTTAAACCTAGTTTTGCCATGAGAGTCCACCATACCTACCTATGGATTGAGTAAGATCCTTCAAGTAAGTTGTCATCGGTGCAAGCAATAAAAATTGCTCTCTAAATATGTATGACTTATTAGTGCAGAGAAAATAAGCTTTGTACGAACTTGTTGTGGAAGTAATAAAAGCGACGGATTGCATAATAAAGGTCCACATACAAGGGGCAATATAAAGTGACATTATTTTGCATTAAGATTTCGTGCATCAACCCTAAACGCGCATGACAACCTCTGCTTCCCTCTACGAAGGGCCTATCTTTTACTTTATGTTTTTACTTTATGCTTGAGTCAAGGTGATCCTCACCTTTTCCCTTTTTCATTTTATCCTTTGGCAAGCTCCTCGTGTTTGAAAGATTGTGATACATATATCCAATTGGATGTAAGTCGGCATAGGCTATTATTGTTGACATCACCTAAAGGTGAATACGTTGGGAGGAAACACAATAAGCCCCTATCTTTCTCAGTGTCCGGCTGAAACTCTATAACCACAAGTATTGCGTGAGTGTTAGCAATTATGGGAGACTACGAGATAGTTGAGTATGTGAGCTCGTTGAAAAGCTCTATTATTGACTCTTTCTGATGTTACGATAAATTGCAATTGCTTCAATGACTGAGATTATAGTTTGTTAGTTCCCAATGAAGTTTATGAACCATACTTGACATTGTGAATTGCTTATTACTTGATCATAGGAAATCATATGACAAAATCTATATATGTTGTTGTTATTAGAATGATCATGATGCCCTCATGTCCGTATTTTATTTTTATCGACACCTCTATCTCTAAACATGCAGACATATTTTCGATTTTGGCTTCCGCTTGAGGACAAGCGAGGTCTAAGCTTGGGGGAGTTGATACGTCCATTTTGCATCATGCTTTTATATCAATATTTATTGCATTATGGGCTGTTATTACACATTATATCTCAATACTTATGGCTATTCTCTCTTATTTTACAAGGTTTATCATGAAGAGGGGGAATGCCGGCAGCTGGAATTCTGGCTGGAAAAGGAGCAAACGTTGGAAACCTATTCTGCACAACTCCAAAAGTCCTGAAACTCCACGAACAACTTTTTGGATTTATTAAGAATTTATGAGCGACAGAAATAGGCCAGGGGGCCCACACCCTGTCCAGGAGATAGGGGGCGCGCCCCCCCTGTAGGGTGCGGCCCCTATCTCCTGGGCCCCCTGGTGGGCCTCCGGCGTCCATCTTCTGCTATATCATCACCCTTTCCCTGGAAAAAATCGTGGGCAAGATTATGGGACGAAACTCCACCGCCATGAGGCGGAACCTTGGCGGAATCAATCTAGGGCTCTGGCAGAGCTGTTCTGCCGGGGAAACTTCCCTCCGGGAGGGGCAAATCATCATCAACGTCATCACCAACGATCCTCTGATCGGGAGGGGGTCAATCTCCATCAACATCTTCACCAGCACCATCTCCTCTCAAAACCCTAGTTCATCTCTTGTATCCAATCTTGTATCAAAACCACAAATTGGTACCTATGGGTTGCTAGTAGTGTTGATTACTCCTTGTAGTTGATACTAATTGGTTTACTTGGTGGAAGATCATATGTTCAAATCCTTTATGCATATTATTACTCCTCTGATTATGAACATGAATATGCTTTGTGAGTAGTTACGTTTGTTCCTGAGGACATGGGTGAAGTCTTGCTATTAGTAGTCATGTGAATTTGGTATTCGTTCGATATTTTGATGAGATGTATGTTGTCTTTCCTCTAGTGGTGTTATGTGAACATCGACTACATGACACTTCACCATTATTTGGGCCTAGAGGAAGGCATAGGGAAGTAATAAGTAGATGATGGGTTACTAGAGTGACAGAAGCTTAAACGCTAGTTTATGCGTTGCTTCGTTAGGGGTTGATATGGACCCATATGTTTAATGCTGTGGTTAGGTTTACCTTAATACTCCTTTTTGTAGTTGCGGACGCTTGCAATAGGGGTTAATCATAAGTGGGATGCTTGTCCAAGTTAGGGCAGTACCCAAGTGCCGGTCCACCCACATATCAAATTATCAAAGTGCCGAACGCGAATCTTACGAATGTGATGAAACTAGCTTGACGATAATTCCCAATATGTCCTCGGGAGCTCCTCCCTCATTATTAGAATTGTCCAGGCTTATCCTTTGCTACATAAAGGATTGGGCCACCTTGCTGCACTTTATTTACTTTATTTACTTTTTGCTCGTTACTATTTATCTTATCACAAAACTATCTATCACCTACTATTTCAGTGCTTGCAGAGAAAACCTTACTGAAAACCGCTTATCATTTCCTTCTGCTCCTCGTTGGGTTCGACACTCTTACTTATCGAAAGGACTACGATAGATCCCCTACACTTGTGGGTCATCAGCACCCTGTAATGGGTTTTGATTTTTTTTTGTTATTGAATCAGGCGACCTACGAGGGTGCACCCTTTTTGTCCAGACAAGTGGTTTAGTGGTGTGACGCCCCTGATTCAATCGTACACTAATCATACACGCAAACGTGTACGATCAAGATCAGGGACTCACGGGAAGATATCACAACACAACTCTAAAACATAAATAAGTCATACAAGCATCATAATACAAGCCAGGGACCTCGAGGGCTCGAATACAAGTGCTCGATCATAGACGAGTCAGCGGAAACAACAATCTCTTAGTGCAGACATAAGTTAAACATGTTGCCATAAGATGGCTAGCACAAACAGGATACAGATCAAAAGAGGCGCAGGCCTCCTGCCTGGGATCCTCCTAACTACTCTTGGTCATCGCCAGCGGCCTGCACGTAGTAGTAGGCTCCTCTAGTGTAGTAGTCGTCGTCGACGGTGGCGTCTGGATCCTGGGCTCCAACATCTGGTTGCGGCATCCGAGAAGAAGAGGAAAACGGGGGAAAAGAGGGAGCAAAGCAACCGTGAGTACTCATCCAAAGTACTCACAAGCAAGGAGCTACACTACATATGCATGGGTATATATGTAAAGAGGCAATATCGGTGGACTGAACTGCAGAATGCCAGAACAAGAGGGGGATAGCTAGTCCTATCGAAGACTACGCTTCTGGCAGCCTCCGACTTGCAACATGTAGAAGAGAGTAGATTGAAGTCCTCCAAGTAGCATCGCATAGCATAATCCTACCCGGCGATCCTCCCCTCGTCGCCCTGTGGGAAAGCAATCACCGAGATGTCTCTGGAACATGTCTGGGTGTGTTTTATTAAGTATTCGATTCTAGTTGTCATAAGGTCAAGGCACAACTCCGGGTCGTCCTTGTACCGAGGGACACGGCTATTCAAATAGATAAACTTCCCTGCAGGAGTCCTCCACATTTCCCAACACACTCGATCCTATTTGGCCGGACACACTTTCCTGGATCATGCCCGGCCTCGGAAGATCAACTCGTTGCAACCCCACATAGGAACAACAGAGAGGTTAGCACGCCGGTCTAACTCCTATGTGCGCAGGGGTCTGGGCCCATCGCCCATTGCACACCTGCACATTGCGTATGCGGCAGGAACCAGACCTAGCCCCATTAATACAAGAGCAAGCTTACGGTCCAATCCGGCACGCGCTGCTCAGTCGCTAACGTCACGAAAGCTTCGGCTGATACCACGACGTCGAGTGTCCAGAACTGTTCCCGCGTAGTTGGTTAGTGCGTATAGGCCAATGGCAAGACTCAGATCAAATACCAAGATCTAGTTAAGCGTGTTATTATGAAGTAACTGCGGACACCGACCAAGGCCAGGCCCACCTCTCTCCTAGGTGCTCTCAACCTGCCATGTCGCTCCGCTACAAAGTTCCACACAGAGGGCCGTTGGGATAAATGTCCTTTCAGCCCCCAATCTGTGAATCATTCGCGGGTACTAAACGAGTCGACCCGACTTTAGTCACCATCTGTATAGTAAGTATATATGTATAGTATATACCCGTGACCACCTCCCGGGTGATCACGACCCGATAGTATAGCAAGGCAGACTGACAAGAATGTAGGGCCAATGATGATAAACTAGCATACTATACTCAGAATTTAGGATTGCGGGTAAGGTATCAACGACTGTAGCAACAATGACAGGCTATGCAATAAAATAGGAGTAACCAAACAGTAACATCCTACATTACTCTAATGCAAGCAGTAGAGAGAAGAATAGGCGATATCTGGTGATCAAGGGGGGGGGGGCTTGCCTAGATGCTCTGGCAAGAAGGAGGGGTCGTCAACTCCGTAGTCGAACGGGGCAGCAACAACATCGATCTCGTAGTCTACCGGAGAGAAGAGGGGGGAAGAAACAGTTAATACAATGCAAAGATATGCATGACGATCCATGACATGACAATGATCGTTGCCAGGGGTTGCCAAACGCGGTAGTAGGTGATATTGGCGAAGGGGGAAAACATCCGGGAAAGTATTCCCGGTGTTTCGCGTTTTTGGACAGATGAACCGGAGGGGGAAGTTGCATGTTCGCTATGTTAGCGGTGTGTGGTGAACTAACGGGCTGCGTATCCGGATACGTCTCGTCGTTCTGAGCAACTTTCATGTAGAAAGTATTTTCATCCGAGCTATGGTTTATTTTCTATGGTTTTCTAAAGTTTTAATCATTTTCTAGAATTTATTTAATTAATTTAAATCAACATTATCCAGAATAGCATGGGATGACATCAGCATGATGTATATGTGACGTAAGCAGTCAACAGTGCGGTTGACTAGAGACAAAACTAACTTGTGGGTCTAGTGGAACCCACCTGTCATTGAGTCAGAGTTGGAGTAGGATTTGTTTAAAACTAATTATGATTAACTATGTATGCGCCCCATTAGTCAGTGACTAATTAGCCTAGATTAATTAATTTAACTAATTTAATTAGCTTATAGGGCAGGGGCCACTGGTCAGCTGCTGAGACCAGCCCAGTCAGCAAGTTGACCATGGTCAACTGGGCCAGCTAGGCCCCTGGGGTCACCAGGCAGTGACCCAGGGGTGGGGCCCGCCTAGCCACGTTGGCGGATGGCGCCGGAACGACGCCAGCGAGGAAAATCACGGCGACGCGGTTCGGGGGGTGGTCGGAAATCCGCTGTGGTGGTCCATTTTGAGCGCGGGAGGTGGCGTTTGAACGAGTGCGGTGAGCCGCATCTAGTGGTGGCGGTGGCGTGGCCGGAGGTGCACCGGAGCGGCGACAGTGAGCAGAGAGGCGGACGCCGGAGTTCGGCCGCGAGTGGGAATGGTGATGTCGCGCGCTATTGGGCAAACGGGAGGGCTAGTCGGGCCCTACTCGATGCGGCGAGTTCAACGGAAACCGCCCGTGACCATTTGGTCACCGGAGACTCGTCGGCAACGAGCTCCGCGGCGCTGCATTTGGGCGCTTCGGCGGCAGCTAGCTAAGGCATGCGAGAGAGCAAACAGAGAGCAGGAGGGGTGGAGCTCACTGAGCGGCACACAGGAAAGGCCCTTGGGGGTTTAGTAGCTGCAGAGTCGACGACGCTCGTCGGAGACGCGCCGCGGATCCGAGGAAGAAGACGAGGCCGGGGCAGCGTTCATGGGCGCCCGGCGTCCTGCGGATCGTCGGGGAGGCGTAGTCGAGGGAGGTGGAGCGAGCGGACATGTCGGAGAGGTGCGGAGGTCGTGGTGGCCGTGAGTTCTACGGCGGCGAGGCCATGGCGACGCTCGGATGCGGTGGGGAGCGAGGGGGAGAGCGAGGTGGATGTGAGGGGAGAGGGAGAGGCTGTTGGGGAACGTAGTAATTTCAAAAAAATTCCTACGCACACTCAAGATCATGGTGATGCACAGCAACGAGAGGGCAGAGTGTGTCCACGTACCCTCGTAGACCGAAAGCGGAAGCGTTAGCACAATGCGGTTGATGTAGTCATACGTCTTCACGGCCCGACCGATCAAGCACCAACGCACGGCACCTCCGAGTTCTTGCACACGTTCAGCTCGATGACGTCCCTTGAACTCTGATCCAGCCGAGTGTCGAGGGAGAGTTCCGTCAGCACGACGGCATGGTGACGATGATGATGTTCTACCGACGCAGGACTTCGCCTAAGCACCGCTATTATATTATCGAGGTGGATTATGGTGGAGGGGGCATTGCACACAGCTAAGAGATCAATGATCAATTGTTGTGTCTAGAGGTGCCCCCTGCCCCCATATATAAATGTTCAAGGGGGAGGGGGCAGCCGACCAGGAGGAGGGCGCGCCAAGGGGAGTCCTACTCCCACCGGGAGTAGGACTCCCTCCTTTCCTTGTCCAAGTAGGAGAGGGGGAAGGAAGGGAGAGAGGGGAGGAAGGAAAGGGGGGCGCCGCCGCCCCTCCTTGTCCAATTCAGACTAGAGGGGGAGGGGGCACGCGGCCTGCCCTGGCCGCCCCTCCTCTTCTCCACTTTGGGCCCAAGTGGCCCATTAACCACCTGGGGGGTTCCGGTAACCCCCCGGTACTCCGGTATATATCCGATAACCCCCGAAACTTATTCTAGTGTCCGAATATAGTCGTGCAATATACCAATCTTCATGTCTCGACCATTTTGAGACTCCTCGTTATGTCCGTGATCACATCCGTGACTCCGAACTACCTTCGGTACATCAAAACATATAAACACATAATATAATTGTTATCTAACTTCAAGCGTGCGGACCCTACGGGTTCGAGAACAATGTAGACATGACCGAAACACGTTTCCGGTCAATAACCAATAGCGGAACCTGGATGCTCATATTGGCTCCCACATATTCTACGAAGATCTTTATCGGTCAAACCGCATAACAACATATGTTGTTCCCTTTGTCATCGGTATGTTACTTGCCCGAGATTCGATCGTCGGTATCTCAATACCTAGTTCAATCTCGTTACCGGCAAGTCTCTTTACTCGTTTTGTAATACATCATCTCGCAACTAACTCATTAGTCACATTGCTTGCAAGGCTTATAGTGATGTGTATTACCGAGAGGGCCCAGAGATACCTCTCCGACAATCGGAGTGACAAATCCTAATCTCGAAATACGCCAACCCAACAAGTACCTTCGGAGACACCTGTAGAGCACCTTTATAATCACCCAGTTACGTTGTGACGTTTGGTAGCACACAAAGTGTTCCTCCGGTAAACGGGAGTTGCATAATCTCATAGTCACAGGAACATGTATAAGTCATGAAGAAAGAAGTATCAACATACTAAACGATCAAGTGCTAAGCTAACGGAATGGGTCAAGTCAATCACATCATTCTCTAATGATGTGATCCCGTTAATCAAATGACAACTCTTTTGTCCATGGCTAGGAAACATAACCATCTTTGATAAACGAGCTAGTCAAGTAGAGGCATACTAGTGACACTCAGTTTGTCTATGTATTCACACATGTATCATGTTTCCGGTTAATACAATTCTAGCATGAATAATAAACATTTATCATAATATAAGGAAATAAATAATAACTTTATTATTGCCTCTAGGGCATATTTCCTTCAGTCTCCCACTTGCACTAGAGTCAATAATCTAGATTACACAGTAATGATTCTAACATCCATGGAGCCTTGGTGTTGATCATGTTTTGCTCGTGGAAGAGGCTTAGTCAACGGGTCTGCAACATTCAGATCCGTATGTATCTTGCAAATCTCTATGTCTCCCACCTGGACTTGGTCCCGGATGGAATTGAAGCGTCTCTTGATGTGCTTGGTCTTCTTGTGATATCTGGATTCCTTTGCCAAGGCAATTGCACCAGTATTGTCACAGAAGATTTTCATTGGACCCGATGCACTAGGTATGACACCTAGATCGGATATGAACTCCTTCATCCAGACTCCTTCATTTGCTGCTTCCGAAGCAGCTATGTACTCCGCTTCACATGTAGATCCCGCCATGACGCTTTGTTTAGAACTGCACCAACTGAAAGCTCCACCGTTTAATATAAACACGTATCCGGTTTGCAATTTAGAATCGACCGGATCAGTGTCAAAGCTTGCATCAACGTAACCATTTACGACTAGCTCTTTGTCACCTCCATAAACGAGAAACATATCCTTAGTCCTTTTCAGGTATTTCAGGATATTCTTGACCGCTGTCCAGTGACCCACTCCTGGATTACTTTGGTACCTCCCTGCTAAACTTATTGCTAAGCATACATCAGGTTTGGTACATAGCATTGCATACATGATAGAGCCTATGGCTGAAGCATAGGGAACAATTTCATTTTCTCTCTATCTTCTGCTGTGGTCGGGCATTGAGTCTGACTCAACTTCACACCTTGTATTACAGGCAAGAACCCTTTCTTTGCTTGATCCATTTTGAACTTTTTCAAAACTTTATCAAGGTATGTACTCTGTGAAAGTCCAATTAAGCATCTTGATCTATCTCTATAGATCTTGATGCCCAATATGTAAGCAGATTCACCGAGGTCTTTCATTGAAAAACTTTTATTCAAGTATCCTTTTATGCTATCCAGAAATTCTATATCATTTCCAATCAATAATATGTCATCTACATATAATATTAGAAATGCTACAGAGCTCCCACTCACTTTCTTGTAAATACAGGCTTCTCCAAAAGTCTGTATAAAACCATATGCTTTGATTACACTATCAAAGCGTTTATTCCAACTCCGAGAGGCTTGCACCAGTCCATAAATGGATCGCTGGAGCTTTCACACTTTGTTAGCATCCTTTGGATCGACAAAACCTTCTGGTTCCATCATATACAACTCTTCTTCCAGAAATCCATTCTGGAATGCAGTTTTGACATCCATTTGCCAAATTTCATAATCATAAAATGCGGCAATTGCTAACATGATTCGGACAGACTTAAGCATCGCTACGGGTGAGAAAGTCTCATCGTAGTCAACCCCTTGAACTTGTCGAAAACCTTTCGTAACAAGTCGAGCTGATCCATTTATTCTCAATGGCCTGCCGATCATTAGGCAAGTCAACCAAAGTCCACACTTTGTTCTCATACATGGATCCCATCTCAGATTTCATGGCCTCAAGCCATTTTGCGGAATCTGGGCTCATCATCGCTTCCTCATAGTTCGTAGTTTCGTCATGGTCAAGTAACATGACCTACAGAATAGGATTGCCGTACCACTCTGGTGCGGATCTTATTCTGGTTGACCTACGAGGTTTGGTAGTAACTTGATCTGAAGTTTCACGATCAATATCATTAGCTTCCTCACTAATTGGTGTAGTCGTCATAGGAACTGGTTTCTGTGATGAACTATTTTCCAATAAGGGAGTCGGTACAGTTACCTCATCAAGTTCTACTTTCCTCCCACTCACTTATTTCGAGAGAAATTCCTTCTCTAGAAAGGATCCCTTCTTAGCAACGAATGTCTTGCCTTCGGATCTGTGATAGAAGGTGTACCCAATAGTATCCTTTGGGTATCCTATGAAGACACATTTCTCCAATTTGGGTTCGAGCTTATCAGGTTGAAGCTTTTTCACATAAGCATCGCAGCCCCAAACTTTAAGAAACGACAACTTTGGTTTCTTGCCAAACCATAGTTCATAAGGCATCGTCTCAATGGATTTTGATAGTGCCCTATTTAACGTGAATGCGGCTGTCTCTAAAACATAACCCCAAAACAATAGCGGTAAATCAGTAAGAGACATCATAGATCGCACCATATCTAGTAAACTGCGATTATGACGTTCGGACACACCATTATGTTGTGGTGTTCCGAGTGGCGTGAGTTGCAAAACTATTTCGCATTGTTTCAAATGTAAACCAAACTCGTAACTCAAATATTCTCCTCCACGATCAGATCGTAGAAACTTTATTTTCCTGTTACGATGATTTTCAGCTTCACTCTGAAATTCTTTGAACTTTCCAAATGTTTCATACTTATGTTTCATTAAGTAGATATACCCATATCTGCTTAAATCATCTGTGAAGGTGAGAAAATAACGATACCCGCCGCGAGCTTCAATATTCATTGGACCACATACATCAGTATGTATGATTTCCAACAAATCAGTTGCTCGCTCCATAGTTCCGGAGAACGGCGTTTTAGTCATCTTGCCCATGAGGCATGGTTCGCAAGTACCAAGTGATTCATAATCAAGTGATTCCAAAAGTCCATCAGTATGGAGTTTCTTCATGCGCTTTACACCAATATGACCTAAACGGCAGTGCCACAAATAAGTTGCACTATCATTATCAACTCTGCATCTTTTGGTTTCAACATTATGAATATGTGTATCACTACTATCGAGATTCATCAAAAATAGACCACTCTTTAAGGGTGCATGACCATTAAAGATATTACTCATATAAATAGAACAACCATTATTCTCAGATTTAAATGAATAACCGTCTCGCATCAAACAAGATCCAGATATAATGTTCATGCTCAACGCTGGCACCAAATAACAATTATTTAGGTCTAAAACTAATCCCGAAGGTAGATGTAGAGGTAGTGTGCCGACGGCGATCACATCGACTTTGGAACCATTTCCCACGCGCATCGTCACCTCGTCCTTAGCCAGTGTCCGCTTAATCCGTAGTCCCTGTTTTGAGTTGCAAATATTAGCAACAAAACCAGTATCAAATACCCAGGTGCTACTGCGAGCTCTGGTAAGGTACACATCAATAACATGTATATCACATATACCTTTGTTCACCTTGCCATCCTTCTTATCCGCCAAATACTTGGGGCAGTTCCGCTTCCAGTGACCAGTCTGTTTGCAGTAGAAGCACTCAGTCTCAGGCTTAGGTCCAGACTTGGGTTTCTTCTCTTGAGCAGCAACTTGTTTGCCGTTATACTTGAAGTTCCCCTTCTTCTTCCCTTTACCCTTTTTCTTGAAACTAGTGGTCTTGTTGACCATCAACACTTGATGCTCCTTTTTTATTTCTACCTCTGCAGCCTTTAGCATTGTGAAGAGCTGGGGAATAGTCTTGTTCATCCCTTGCATATTATAGTTCATCACAAAGCTCTTGTAGCTTGGTGGCAGTGATTGAAGAATTCTGTCAATGACACTATCATCAGGAAGATTAACTCCCAGTTGAATCAAGTGATTATTATACCCAGACATTTTGAGTATATGTTCACTGACAGAACTATTCTCTTCCATCTTGCAGCTATAGAACTTATTGGAGACTTCATATCTCTCAATCCGGGCATTTGCTTGAAATATTAACTTCAACTCCTGGAACATCTCATATGCTCCATGACGTTCAAAACGTCGTTGAAGTCCCGGTTCTAAGCCGTAAAGCATGGCACACTGAACTATCGAGTAGTCATCAGCTTTGCTCTGCCAAACGTTCACAACGTCTGCAGTTGCATCTGCAGCAGGCCTGGCACCCAGCGGTGCTTCCAGGACGTAATTCTTCTGTGCAGCAATGAGGATAATCCTCAAGTTACGGACCCAGTCCGTGTAATTGCTACCATCATCTTTCAACTTCGCTTTCTCAAGGAACGCATTAAAATTCAACGGAACAACAGCACGAGCCATCTATCTACAATCAACATAGACATGCAAAATACTATCAAGTACTAAGTTCATGATAAATTTAAGTTCAGTTAATCATATTACTTAAGAACTCCCACTTAGATAGACATCCCTCTAATCATCTAAGTGATCACGTGATCCAAATCAACTAAACCATAACCGATCATCACGTGAAATGGAGTAGTTTTCAATGGTGAACATCATTATGTTGATCATATCTACTATACGATTCACGCTCGACCTTTTGGTCTCAGTGTTCCGAGGCCATATCTGCATGTGCTAGGCTCGTCAAGTTTAACCTGAGTATTCTGCGTGTGCAAAACTGGCTTGCACCCATTGTAGATGGACGTAGAGCTTATCACACCCGATCATCACGTGGTGTCTAGGCACGGCGAACTTTGGCAATGGTGCATACTCAGGGAGAACACTTTTATCTTGAAATTTAGTGAGAGATCATCTAATAATGCTACCGTCAATCAAAGCAAGATAAGATGCATAAAGGATAAACATCACATGCAATCAATATAAGTGATATGATATGGCCATCATCATCTTGTGCTTGTGATCTCCATCTTCGAAGCACCGTCATGATCACCATTGTCACCGGCGCGACACCTTGATCTCTATCATAGCATCGTTGTCGTTTCGCCACCTATTGCTTCTACGACTATCGCTACCGCTTAGTGATAAAGTAAAGCAATTATAGGGCGATTGCATTGCATACAATAAAGCGACAACCATATGGCTCCTGCCAGTTGCCGATAACTCGGTTACAAAACATGATCATCTCATACAATAAAATATAGAAACGTGTCTTGACCATATCACATCACAACATGCCCTGCAAAAACAAGTTAGACGTCCTCTACTTTGTTGTTGCAAGTTTTACGTGGCTGCTACTACCTGAGCAAGAACCGTTCTTACCTACGCATCAAAACCACAACTATAGTTCGTCAAGTTAGTGCTATTTTAACCTTCTCAAGGACCGGGTGTAGTCACACTCGGTTCAACTAAAGTTGGAGAAACTGACACCCGCCAGCCACCTATGTGCAAAGCACGTCGGTAGAACCAGTCTCGCGTAAGCGTACGCGTAATGTCGGTCCGGGCCGCTTCATCCAACAATACCACCGAACCAAAGTATGACATGCTGGTAAGCAGTATGCCATGCTAGTAAGCAGTATGACTTGTATCGCCCACAACTCACTTGTGTTCTACTCGTGCATATAACATCAACGCATAAAACCTAGGCTCGGATGCCACTATTGGGGAATGTAGTAATTTCAAAAAAATTCCTACGCACACTCAAGATCATGGTGATGCATAGCAACGAGAGGGGAGATTGTGTCCACGTACCCTCGTAGAATGAAAGCAGAAGCGTTAGCACAACATGGTTGATATAGTCGTACGTCTTCACGGTCCGATCGATCAAGCACCGAACGCATGGCACCTCCGAGTTCTTGCACACATTCAGCTCGATGACGTCCCTCGAACTCCGATCCAGCCGAGTGTCGAGGGAGAGTTCTGTCAGCATGATGGCGTGGTGACAATGATGATGTTCTACCGACGCAGGGCTTCGCCTAAGCACCGCTACGATATTATCGAGGTGGATTGTGGTGGAGGGGGGCACCGCACACGGCTAAGAGATCAATGATCAATTGTTGTGTCTAGAGGTGCCCCCCTGCCCCCGTATATAAAGGTTCAAGGGGGAGGGGGCGGCCGGCTAGGAGGAGGGGGCGCAAAGGGGAGTCCTACTCCCACCGGGAGTAGGACTCCCTCCTTTCCTTGTCCAAGTAGGAGAGGGGGAAGGAAGGGAGAGAGGGGAGGAAGGAAAGGGGGGCGCCGCCCCCCTCCTTGTCCAATTCGGACAAGAGGGGGCGGGGGCATGCAGCCTGCCCTAGCCACCCCTCCTCTTCTCCACTTTGGGCCCAAGTGGCCCATTAACCCCCGGGGGGTTCCGGTAACCCCCCCGGTACTCCGGTATATATTTGATAACCCCCAAAACTTATTCCTGTGTCCGAATATAGTCGTCCAATATACCAAACTTCATGTCTCGACCATTTCGAGACTCCTTGATATGTCCGTGATCACATCCGGGACTCCAAACTACCTTCGGTACATCAAAACATATAAACTCATAATATAACTGTCATCTAACTTTAAGCGTGCGGACCCGGTTCGAGAACAATGTAGACATGACCGAAACACGTTTCTGGTCAATAACCAATAGCGGTACCTGGATGCTCATATTGGCTCCCACATATTCTACGAAGATCTTTATCGGTCAAAGCGCATAACAACATACGGTGTTCCCTTTGTCATCGGTATGTTACTTGCCCGAGATTCGATCGTCGGTATCTCAATACCTAGTTCAATCTCATTACCGGCAAGTCTCTTTACTCGTTTTGTAATACATCATCTCGCAACTAACTTATTAGTCACATTGCTTGCAAGGCTTATAGTGATGTGTATTACCGAGAGGGCCCAGAGATACCTCTCCGACAATCGGAGTGACAAATCCTAATCTCGAAATACGCCAACCCAACAAGTACCTTCGGAGACACCTGTAGAGCACCTTTATAATCACCCAGTTACGTTGTGATGTTTGGTGGCACACAGAGTGTTCCTCTGGTAAACGGTAGTTGCATAATCTCATAGTCACAGGAACATGTATAAGTCATGAAGAAAGCAGTAGCAACATACTAAACGATCAAGTGCTAAGCTAACAGAATGGGTCAAGTCAATCACATCATTCTCTTAATGATGTGATCCCGTTAATAAAATGACAACTCTTTTGTCCATGGCTAGGAAACATAACCATCTTTGATAAACGAGCTAGTCAAGTAGAGGCATACTAGTGACACTCAGTTTGTCTATGTATTCACACATGTATCATGTTTCCTGTTAATACAATTCTAGCATGAATAATAAACATTTATCATGATGTAAGGAAATAAATAATACCTTTATTATTGCCTCTAGGGCATATTTCCTTCAGAGGCGGAGATCTAGGAGGAGAGCGGGGTGAGTGGGAGAGGGGCCCGAGGAGGCGGGGGGCGCTGGTGATCTTATCCCCTCCTCGACGCCGGCGAGGGGGTCCGGTGGCGACCGCGCCCTGTAGCGGCACGCAACCGAGGAACAGGAAGAGGGCGCGCTGCGGGGAGCTGGGCCGGTTGGGTCGCTGGCTGTTGGCTAGCTGGGCCTTTTAGCCCAGGGGGAAGGGGGGTTTCTTCTTTTTCCTTTTCTTTTCCTTTTCTTTTTAGCTTTGTTTTTTGTTCTATTTAATTTTGGGCATTTAAGTATTTTATAAAATTGTGTCTTCTACACCATAATTACCTATGCCATATTTGGCACTGCCCGAACATTGTTTCAACTTTTTAAAACTTTGGGTGTTTGTCACTAATTCATTTTTGAATTTGAAATGTTTTGAACTAACATTTGATTAGCAACAATAACAGAGATGACATGGCATCATTAGGAGAGTTTTACTGTAGCCTAATTATCCGGGCGTTACAAATCTCCTCCACTTCAAGAAATCTTGTCCCGAGATTTAGGAGGTAGAAGGAAACAGTGCGGGGTATTCATCACGTAAGCAATCCTCGCGTTCCCAAGTGGCTTCATCTTCAGAATGGTGCGACCACTGGACTTTGAGGAACTTGATCGCCTTCTGACATGTGCGGCGTTCAGCTTGGTCGACAATGTGAACCAGATGCTCTTTATAAGAGAGGTCCTGTTGCAACTCGAGCACTTCATGATCCACTGCTCTGATTGGGTCCTTAAAGCAGCGGCGGAGTTGTGACACGTGGAACACATCGTGAACCTGAAAAAGGTTCGGCGGAAGCTCCAGTTGGTAAGCCACTTTTCCATGCCTTTCCAGAATAGTGAAAGGACCAATCTAGCGAGGAGCTAGCTTGCCCTTGATCCCGAAGCGATGAGCACCCTTCATTGGCGTGACTCAAAGATAAGCCTTTTCGCCAGGTTGATAGACCATGTCCTTATGATGACGGTCATACTGACTCTTCTGACATGACTGAGCAGTCTTGAGATTCTCGCGAATAATGCGAACTTGTTCTTCGGCATGTTGGATAATATCCGGACCGAAGAGTGGACGTTCCCCAGTTTCTGACCAGTTCAGAGGGGTTCGACACTTTCATCCATATAACACTTTGAAGGGGGCCATCTTCAGACTAGCTTGATAGCTATTATTATAAGAGAACTCAGCATACGGGAGAGATTCCTCCCATTTCTTGCCAAAAGAGATAACACAAGCCCGAAGCATGTCTTTGAGAACTTGGTTGACACGTTCAACTTGCCCTTGCGACTGAGGGTAAAAGCAGTGCTGAAAGACATATGAGTCCCCATAGCTTCTTGGAAACTTGCCCAGAATCTTGAAGTGAATAAACTGCCACGGTCTGAACTGATAACTAGTGGAATACCATGTAGTGAGACAATTCTGGACATGTAGAGGGTTGCCAGCTGACAGTGATTGTTTCTTTGACAGCCAGAAAATGTGCAACTTTAGAAAGCCGGTCAATGACTACTAGAATAGCATCATTACCTTTCTGCGATTTGGGGATTCCAGTGACGAAGTCCATTTCAACATGGTCCCATTTCCATTCAGGAATAGATATAGGTTGCAGAGTTCCAGCAGGCCTTTGATGTTCTACTTTGATACGACGGCAAACGTCACATTCAGCAACATAACGAGCAATGTCTTGCTTCATATTAGACCACCAGAATCTCTGATGAATGTCTTGGTACATCTTGGTGCTACCAGGATGAATAGACAAAGGCGCATCATGAGCTTCTTTCATAACCCTTGGAGTCAGATTCAGGTTTTCACTCGCACATGGCACCACTAGGAGGCCTTTGAAGTACAAGGCACCATAATCGACAATAGTGAAGAATGAGGGCTTTCCTTCTGAGAGATAGCGTTTAATCTTCTCGACTTTAGAGTCATAATGTTGAATAGTCTTGATATCACCCACGAGAACTGGCTCGACAGCGAGGGTATTTAGAGAACCTTGAGGAACAATACGAATATTCATCTTTTGAAACGCTGGGGGAGGGGGAGCGAGTGCTCCAGGAGGAACAATATGGAGGTTCAGCTTTCTGAATTCTTCAACAAGCGAGGGCTAAGCTTTGTGAATCTGGAGGTGGTTGCAATATGATTTGCGGCTCAAGGCATCAGCCATTACATTAGCCTTGCCTGGGGTATACAAAATACCAAAGTTAAAATCTGCAACAGTCTCCATCCATCTCTGCTGACGGAGGTTCGGGTCTGGCTAAGTAAACAGATACTTCAGACTTTGGTGGTCGGTGAAGATCTCGCAACGATTACCGAGAAGGTAATGTCGCCACTGTTTTAGTGCGTGTATAACAGCAGCAAGCTCGAGGTCGTGAACTGGATAGTTCTCTTCATGAGGGCGTAGTTGCCGAGAGGCATAAGCAATCACTTTACACTTTTGCATTAGGACAACGCCTAGGCCTTGACGTGAAGCATCACAATAGATGATGACGCCCTTCTTAGTATCTGGAGAGCAAGCACTGGTGCAGAAGTCAACTTGTCTTTGAGCACCTGGAAACTTTCCTGACACTTTTCTGTCCACTCAAAATTGACGCCCTTATGAAGCAGGTTAGTCTGAGGTCTAGCGATCTTGGAGAAGTTCTCGACGAATCGACGGCAATAGCTGGCGAGTCCCAAAAAACTTCTGACTTACTTGACATTCTTTGGAGGAGTCCAATCGTGAATAGCCTGAACTCGCTCGGGGTTGATGGCAATACCATCCTTGGAGATGACATGCCCAAGATAAGTTACTTCGGGAAGCCAGAATTCACACTTGGAGAACTTGGCATAGAGTTGATGCTCTCTAAGCTTTTCCAAAACAAGACGAAGATGTTCAGCACGTTCTTCGTCATTCTTGGAATATACAAGGATATCATCCAGATAAACCACGACAAACTTGTCGAGGTATTCCATAAAGATATAGTTCATTAGACTAGAGAAGGTGGCTGGAGCATTGGTTAATCCAAAAGACATGACGGTGTACTCGTAGGATCCATAGCGAGTCACAAATACGTCTTTGTGATATCCTCTTCGCGAACACGGAACTGGTGGTAACCCAACCTCAAGTCGAGTTTAGAGAACACTGACAAACCAACCTGTTGATCATACAAATCATTGATCCAAGGAAGAGGATATTTGTTCTGAATGGTAGCCTGGTTAATAGGACGGTAGTCTTGGATCAATCGGTTTGTCCCATCCTTCTTCTTGACAAAGAGAGAAGGTTCTCCCCAAGGAGAGCAGCTTGGGCGAATGAAACCTTTGCGAAGAGATTTGTCGATTTCCTCCTTAAGCTCAATGAGTTCATGCGGCGGCATCTTGTAGGGTCGTTTGGCTATAGGAGTGGTGCCTGGTTTCAAGTCGATGATGAATTCGATAGCTCTAGTAGGAGGAATCCCTCGAAGTTCTTCAGGAAAGACGTCTTGGAATTCGCGAACGACAGGAATGTTTTCAATGCCCTCAAGTAGTGTAGCGTTCAATGCATTCAACGCATAAAGCCTTGCCTCGGCATTCTGAACTAGACGAGCATTGTAGCTAATTATTTCATCAGAAGGGTGCAGCAGATGGACGGTCTTAGTGGCGCAAACTATAGAAGCAATATGCGCTTTCAACCAATCCATACCCAGAATGAGGTCGATGTTAGACGACTTCAGGATAATGGGAGAGGCATAGAATTCCAACCCTTCGATTTCAACGGGAACATTGTGACTAACCATAGAGGTTTGACACTGGACGGCAGGGGGTTTTACCACTAGTGGAGTGTTTATGACCTCACATTTAAGGTCGTGCTTGTATGCAAAATCTTCTGACATGAATGAATGCGATGCACCAGTATCAAATAAAACGGATGCTGGTACTAAATTTACGAGGAGTTTACCCATCACAGTAGCAGGCTGGTCTTGAGCTTCATTGAGGTCAACGTGGTTGGCATGAACACGACCATAAGGCCTGGCATTGTTGCTGCGGGGCTGATTGCTTCCACGGCCAGCTGCAGGAAGGGCCAGTTGATTTCGATTCTGATTACAGTCCCTGGCACGATGACCTGGTTGACCACACTTGTAGCACAGATCATTATTGGGAGTGGGAACGAGAGCTTGGGGTGGTGGAGCTGGAAGCCTTGGCTGCCTAGATGGCGGAGGCGGCAGACGAGGTGCAGCATAGGACTGCCTAGATGGCGGAGGCGGCAGACGAGGTGCAGCATAGGACTGCCTTGGAGCAGGTGCAGTTGGACGATACATGCTGTTCGGGATCCATATCTTATGCTTCTGCGAGGGCGGGCCCGAAGATGAGCCTGTGTCACGGTTGCGCCTGTGAGATCTCTGGTGTTCCTGCAGACCAGTCTCGACATTGATGGCCTTACTCACCAAGGTGGCGAAATCGGCAAAGTCATGCACTAGCAATGCGAGCTTGATGTTAGCTTGTAGTCCATCGCGGAACTTCTCTTGTTTGCGAGCATCAGTTGCAATGTCTTCTTCAGCATAGCGGGATAAGTCTAGAAACTCCCGCCGATAGGCTTCCATAGTTTTGTTACCCTGGGTGAGGTTGCGGAACTCACACTTCTTCCTGTCCATGATCCCCTGAGGAATGAAACGGGCATGGAAAACAGCTTAGAAGTCTGGCCAGGTGATGATTGTTCCTACTGTCAGTGTACGCCTGTGGCTGTCCCACCATTGAGCTACGGGTCCCTTCAGAAAGAAGGAAGCAAAGGTGACATAGCGGGCAGGGGCTACATCAGCAGACTCCATCTCATAGGTGATGTCACGGAGCCAGTCATTAGCATCCAGCGGCTGGGTTGAGCTGCGGTACATGGTTGGGTTGAGGCACATGAAATCCTGCAGAGTCACTTGGGCTGGCTGCTGGTTCATATTGGGGCGAGAGAACTGAGCCATCATATTCTCCATGAACTGGCGATTCATCTCGAGCTGTTGGACCATACCAGCCATGTACTCAGGTGGTGGTGGGGCGTTGCCGCCACGACCATGACCACCTGGTCTATCCATCTTGCTAATATATAACAGGGGGTAGTTCAGCATTGAGAAATTTGCATAGACAAAAATCATTCATGATGGAACATGCATAATGAAAGGAGCACGACAGGTACTACATAGTAGTCGGCATAACTTACAAAAGGGGTTGGACATAGAGTTTAGTACATAGAGTTCAGTACATAGACTAAGTCATCATAGGCAGCACGCAGGCTCGCGGCGAATGCATCTAATACTAATAAGCAAGACTACATCAGTCCCAGGAGGTACTATGGAGGTAGTCGTAGCCTGGCAACTGGTAGTGAGGCAACGGATAGTCCATGTCAGTGGCCTGGGGGCCGCAGATACTCTGGTGTAGAACCTGATGCTCAGGTGGCAGAAGAGGACCAAGTACGGTGGAGTAGCCTCCCATCTCTGGCCAACCAACACCGTGGGGCATTACTGTCCTGGCTGGGTAGATCACAGAACACGGTAGCTGTCTAGATCGGACAAAGGGGTGCAACAGCGTCAGAGCCCTATAAAGGTGCTGACGAGTGGTGTACAACTTGTGGCGAAGAGCTCGGTTAGCTCGGTCCAGCCCATCAGCATGCAGAACCAGGTTCTGATGGTGGAAGAGCTCTCGGGTGACGGTGGAGTAGGCAGCAGTGTAGTATCCCTCTGCACCAACGTCGGATGCGATAGCAATGTGCCTAAAAGGGGAAGTGTCCAACGCCCCATACTCTCCATGAAGACGTGTCAGAGCAGCATAGGCAGCATCGTAAACTGCCATCTCCATGGTCACTCCAACACCATGAGCGGTGTGCAGCATGGTAGTGGAGTCATACTCCCGAGAGTAGAGGTGGACGATGGCACGATACTGCTCCTGGTTAAAGTCCTGGTACTCCTCGTAGACGGTGTACTCAGGATGCCAGCGATAACCCAGATAGGTCATCATCTCAGCTAGCACAGCAGGTGATCCTGAGGCACCAATGGCCGTCGTGTGGCGCACGACCTGCCTTGTGGGTTCCATCTGAAAACAAAGATGTTTCAACGGAGTCAAATGACAATGTGGGTATTATTCAAAATACTATCCTACAGAACAACTATGGCTTATCCAATTTTGGGGTGAATGTGGTAACTGGATCCTAATGTTAGAGTTAGTAAATTCACTTAACCCGAGTAGAAGAGAGTTCAGAGCCCCAGAGTAAAGGTCGAGGAGTAAAAGATCCTAATACCACCCAATGGCGACGTGGGCCCGTAAGGCACACAGCCAAGTTAGTAAAAGTTTTGTAGTGACTAGACTCGACTTCAGCCAAGGAGTGTGGAAGGGGGATTCCTACACACCGTTGGCTCTGATACCAACTTGTGACGCCCCCGATTCAATCATACACTAATCATACACGCAAACGTGTACGATCAAGATCAAGGACTCATGGGAAGATATCAGAACACAACTCTAAAACATAAAAAAGTCATACAAGCATCATAATACAAGCCAGGGGCCTCGAGGGCTCGAATACAAGTGCTCGATCATAGACGAGTCAGCGGAAACAACAATATCTGAGTACAGACATAAGTTAAACAAGTTGCCATAAGATGGCTAGCACAAACAGGATACAGATCGAAAGAGGCGCAGGCCTCCTGCCTGGGATCCTCCTAACTACTCCTGGTCGTCGTCAGCGGCCTGCACGTAGCAATAGGCTCCTCTAGTGTAGTAGTCGTCGTCGACGGTGGCGTCTAGATCCTGGGCTCCAACGTCTGGTTGTGGCATCCGAGAAGAAGAGGAAAACGAGGGAAAAGAGGGAGCAAAGCAATCGTGAGTACTCATCCAAAGTACTCGCAAGCAAGGAGCTACACTACATATGCATGGGTATATGTGTAAAGAGGCAATATCGCTGAACTGAACTGCAGAATGCCAGAATAAGAGGGGGATAGCTAGTCATATCGAAGACTATGCTTCTGGCAGCCTCCGACTTGCAGCATGTAGAAGACAGTAGATTGAAGTCCTCCAAGTAGCATCACATAGCTTAATCCTACCCGACGATCCTCCCCTTGTCGCCCTGTGGGAAAGCGATCACCGGGATGTCTCTGGAACTTGTCTGGGTGTGTTTTATTAAGTATCTAATTCTAGTTGTCATAAGGTCAAGGCACAACTCTGGGTCATCCTTTTACCGAGGGACACAACTATTCAAATAGATAAACTTCCCTTCAGGGGTGCACCACATTTCCCAACACGCTCGATCCCATTTGGTCGGACGCACTTTCCTGGGTCATGCCCGACCTCGGAAGATCAGCACGTCGCAGCCCCACTTAGGCACAACAGAGAGGTCAGCACGCCGGTCTAACTCCTATGCGCGCAGGGGTCTGGGCCCATCCCCCATTGCACACCTGCACGTTGCGTACGCGACCGGAAGCAGACCTAGCCCCTTTAATACAAGAGCAGGCTTACGGTCCAATCCGGCGCGCGCCGCTCAGTCGCTGATGTCACGAAGGCTTCGGCTGATACAATGACGTCGAGTGCCCATAACTGTTCCCGCATAGTTGGTTAGTGTGTATAGGCTAGTGGCCAGACTCAGATCAAATACCAAGCTCTCGTTAAGTGTGTTATTATGAAGTAACCGCGAACGCCGACGAAGGCCAGGCCCACCTCTCGCCTATGTGGTCTCAATCTGCCCTGTCGCTCCGCCACAAAGATCCACACAGAGGGCGTCGGGATAAATGTCCTTTCAGCCCCCAATCCGTGAATCACTCGCGGGTACTCAACGAGCCGACCCGACTTTAGTCACCATCTGTATAGTAAGTATATATGTATAGTATATACCCGTGATCACCTCTCGAGTATTCACAGTCCGACAGTATAGCAAGGCAGACTGACAAGAATGTAGGGCCAATGATGATAAACTAGCATCCTATACTAAGCATTTAGGATTGTGGGTAATGTATCAACGACTGTAGCAACAATGACAGGCTATGCAACAGAATAGGAGTAACTGAACAGTAACATGCTACACTACTCTAATGCAAGCAGTAGAGACAAGAATAGGCCATATCTGGTGATCAAGGGGGGGGGGCTTGCCTGGTTGCTCTGGCAAGAAGGAGGGGTCGTCAACTCTGTAGTCGAACGGGGCAGCAGCAACATCGGTCTCATAGTCTACCGGAGAGAAGAGGGGGGAAGAAACAATTAATACAATGCAAAGATATGCATGACGATGTATGACATGACAATGAGCGTTGCCAAGGGTTCCCAAACGCGGTAGTAGGTGATATCGGCGAAGGGGGGAAACACTCGGGAAAGTATTCCCGGTGTTTTGCGTTTTCGGACAGATGAACCGGAGGGGGAAAGTTGCGTGTTCGATATGTTAGGGGTGTGTGGTGAACGAACGGGCTGCGTATCCGTATTCTTCTCGTTGTTCTGAGCAACTTTCATGTAGAAAGTATTTTCATCCGAGCTACGTTTTATTTTCTATGGTTTTCTAAAGTTTTAATCATTTTCTAGAATTTATTTAATTAATTTAAATCAACATTATCTAGAATAGTATGGGATGACATCAGCATGACGTATGTGTGATGTCAGCAGTCAACAGTGCGGTTGACTAGAGTCAAAACTGACTTGTGGGTCCAGTGGGACCCACCTGTCATTGAGTCAGAGTTGGAATAGGATTTGTAGTAAACTAATTATGATTAACTAAGTGTGGGCCCCATTAGTCAGTGACTAATTAGCCTAGATTAATTAATTTAACTAATTTAATTAGCTTATAGGGCGAGGGCCACTGGTCAGCTGCTAGGACCAGCCCAGTCAGCAAGTTGACCATAGTCAACTAGGCCAGCCGGGCCCCTGGGGCCACCAGGCAGTGACCCACGGGTGGGGCCTGTCTAGCCACGTCGGCGGATGGCGCCAGAACGACGCCGGCAAGGCAAATCGCGGCGGCGCGGTTCGGGGGGTGGCCGGAAATCCGCTGCGGTGGTCCGTTTTGAGCGCGGGAGGTGGCGTTCGAACAGGTGTGGTGAGCCGCATCTAGTGGTGGCGGTGGTGTGGCCGGAGGTGCACCGGAGCGGCGACAACGAGCAGAGAGGCGGATGCCGGAGTTCGGCCGCGAGAGGGAACGGCGATGCTGCGCGCTATTGGGCAAACGGGAGGGCTAGTCGGGCCCTACTCGACGTGGCAAGTTCAACGGAAACCGCCAGTGACCATTTGGTCACCGGAGACTTGTCGGCGACGAGCTCCGCGGTGCTGCATTCGGGCGCTTCGGTGGCAGATAGCTAGGGCATGCGAGAGAGCAAACGGACAGCGGGAGGGGTGGAGCTTACCGAGCGGCACACACGAAAGGCCCTTGGGGGTTTAGTAGCTGCAGAGTCGATAGCGCTCGTCGGAGACGCGCTGGGGATCCAAGGAAGAAGACGAGGCCGAGGCAACGTTCGTGGGCGCCCGGCGTCCTGCGGCTCGTCGGGGAGGCGTAGTCGAGGGAGGTGGAGCGAGCGGACACGTCGGAGAGGTGCGGAGGTCACGGTGGCCGCGAGTTCTATGGCGGCGAGGCCATGACGGCACTCGGATGCGGTGGGGAGCAAGGGGGAGAGCGAGGTGGATCTGAGGGGAGAGGGAGAGGCGGAGATCTGGGAGGAGAGCGGGGTGAGTGGGAGAGGGGCCCGAGGAGGCGGGGGCGCTGGCGATCTTATCTCCTCCTCGACGTCGGCGAGGGGGTCCGGTGGCGACCGCGCCCTGTAGCGGCATGCAACCGAGGAACAGGAAGAGGGCGCGCTGCGGGGAGCTGGGCCGGCAAGGCCGGTTGGGTGGCTGGCTGTTGGCTAGCTAGGCCTTTCGGCCCAGGGGGAAGGGGGGTTTGTTCTTTTTCCTTTTATTTTCCTTTTCTTTTGAGCTTTGTTTTCTGTTCTATTTAATTTTTGCATTTAAATATTTTATAAAATTGTGTCTTCTACACCATAATTACCTATGCCATATTTGGCACTGTCCGAACACTTTTGTTTCAACTTTTGAAAACTTTGGGTGTTTGTCACTAATTCATTTTTGAATTTGAAATGTTTTGAACTAACATTTGATTAGCAACAGTAACAGAGATGCCATGGCATCATTAGGAGAGTTTTACTGTAGCCTAATTATCCGGGCGTTACAAGTGGAAACCGATGGCTCCCAAGAGGCTGCCTGAGTTTTCCAGGCGCTTTCAATTGCGCAGTACTTCTGTACTATGGTGGCCAAGTCAGTGAAGTGTGGTATGTGACGGCGGCTTATGGCATTGAGGATTCCCTCGTCCATGCAATTTTTGCATAATAATGAGATTGCGTCTTCATCGTGGCAGTCTTTGATCTTGTCCTTGACAAGGAGGAATTTGGCCCAAAAGTGATGGACCGTCTCTTGGGACTGCTATCTGATGCGGGTAAGATCGCTTGTATCTAGGTGGGTGGGCCGATTTAAATCTGAACCCTGGCCCAATCTGGGATTCAGAGCTTGAGGAATTTTCGAGCTTAACGGTTCGAGCTCTGGGATATCGACCAATTTTTCTGGCCCATGGTCCGACTCTAGGTTTAGAGTACGAGTCGCGTCTTTCCGTGGGCGGGTATCGGGCTTAGTGAGCTCAGAAATCCGGACATAGTTTGTCCTCAATATAGAGGAAGGGTTGTGGCATTGCTCCTCCACTACTGCTATCTGATGGGTGATCGACAGAGATTCAATTTCTCTCTGATCGGGTTTAAGCCCAATCCAATCGTAGTCTGTAGCGACTCCCAAGGCGGCGATGCGATCTAGGAGTTTGTTTAAGGACGATAACTCCGTTGGATCCATCTGTTCGGAGTATTCTGAGCTGATGCAGAGGCGATTTTCGAAGACCCGAGAAGTCATCGTCGGCCCGATGGCCGAACGGGCGGTCATGGTGAAGCCGCCCAGCCGGAGGGTTTGGCCTGAGGCCAGGGCTCCTCCGGAGGTGATGTTGTCCTTGATAACAAGGCGGGCCATCAATCCTATCTTCGACGTCACAGTGGAATCTCAATGAAAGCACCAATGTCGGTGTCAAAACAGGCGGATCTCGGGTAGGAGGTGTCGAACTATGCATCTAAGGCTGATGGTAACAGGAGGCGAGGGACAAAATGTTTACCCAGGTTCGGGCCCTCTCTATGGAGGTAATACCCTACTTCCTGCTTGATTGATCTTGATGAATATGAGTATTACAATAGTTGATCTACCACGAGATCGTAATGGCTAAACCCTAGAAGCTAGCCTGTGATTATGATTGTTCATGTCCTACGGACTAAACCCTCCGGTTTATATAGACACCGAGGGGCTAGGGTTACACAAAGTCGGCTACACAGAAAGGAATCTATATATCCGAATCACCAAGCTTGCCTTCCACGCAAAGGAGGGTCCCATCCGAACACGGGACAAAGTCTTCTATCTTGTATCTTCATAGCCCAACAGTCCGACACATGTATATAGTCCGGCTTCCGAGGACCCCTAAATCCAGGACTCCCTCACTCCCCCTTGCTCCTTTATATACAGGGGCAGGGGGGACCCTAGAACACACAAGTTTCTCCTAACCATGTGGGGTGCCCCCCTCCACAGTTACACACCTCGATCATACCATTCTAGTGCTTAGGCGAAGCCCTGGGCCTGTAACATCATCATCACTGTCGTCGCGCCATCGTACTGACGGAACTCATCCTCGTCCTCAACTGGATCAAGAGCACGAGGGACGTCATCAAGCTGAACGTGTGCTGAACGCGGAGGTGCCATATGTTTGGTACTTGATCGGTTGGATCGCGAAGAAGTTCGACTACATCAACCGTGTTATTGAAACGCTTCCGCTTTCGGTCTACGAGGGTACGTGGACACACTCTCCCCTCTCATTGCTATACATCACCTAGATAGATCTTGCGTGATCATAGGATTTTTTTAAATTACCACGTTCCCCAACAGAACACACCTATGTGAGCCCGACTGCTGGTCACAGTCTATGAGATTGGATGATCTCTAGGAAGCTCATGAAGGTACGAAGTATGACTAATAAGCTCCACCCATGGGGTTTAGCCTTCGGCAGCCACGTATTAGCTGACAATAGGCGAAACTTTTGCACACCAAACTGACAATTCAAGGCATAATCCAGTGTTCAGTTGTGAAGAAGTCTAATCCTATTGCTCTAGGTGGAAGTTCAACTTAATAGTCTCCACTGAAAATTCTGGTATATCAAACATTGTTTGGAATAGTTGACAAACTTATGTGCCTCGAGATTTGATGGGGATGGGCTTAGGCCCATATAAGACAATAATCCCTGGTTAATCTCTAAGGCCCATGCATGTGTACGACAAGTGGTGGGAAGTTTGGTGGGAAGTTTAGTACCATACTGCTATAGTAAGAAGAGTGAGACCTTTTTATAAGGGCTGCTCTACCACTTGCTATTGGGAGCTTGGGAATAAGAGTTGTACACGTGCGCTCCTCCTCCTCCTCCGCTGGCCGCCTTGCCTCGCCTCGTCACGATACGCGTACGAGCCACGGGTTGCACGAATGAGTCGAGACGAAGCTTATTTTTGCCGGTCAGGAATGGTTAATTAATCTTGGATTAATTAACGAGTCGCTTACGGAAGTGCCACTGTCCGAGACGTTGGACCGTGGGCCATTCGCGGACTCGGTCGTGGGCCTGAGCCCAGGACCATCTACCCCACGGCCTATATAAGAAGGCGATGGCCAGTGGAGTGAACCCTAACTCAGTTCACTCGCTCCCTTTCGCACAACCCTAGATGTCATCTGCTGTTCCTCTCACTATGCTGCTTTCGGCGATCCCATCCCGATGACTGCGTGCACGGTTGGTCGGGAGAGCAGGTGCCTCCGGAACCCTGTCGTTCGAGATCATGCCCGGGAGAACGGCAATAAGGTTTTTGGGGAGCGTCTCGACACGACTGGTCCCGATCCGTCCCCGCCTCCGTCCCCGTCTGGCTCTACTTCCACTACTTCCCCTGCATCGACTCCATGGCTGACGACGAAGCCGCCAAGAAGAAGGCCTCGACAGATGTCGAGGCTGCTGCCGCCGCCGCCGCGTTGGCCTGGCCAACCGGAGGGTATAACTTGTTCATCCCCTATTTCCTCGTACATGTGCTGGCCGTATATATATACTGTTCGTAGATGTTTCGGTTCTATGTACTGTACGTGCTCACAGGCTTATGTTTCGGTATGAGATGCATACCGTATTTGCCATGTTTACTGTTTATTCGTGAATTAGATTAGTTGGAGCACGCGTTTCAAAGTTCAAGTCTCTTGACTCATGGACAAAGTTACATTTTTTTTTTGAGTGCTGATGGACAATGTTACATGAAATGAAAGAACGTTCCCACGACTTGGAAACCGGATGAGAAGGTTCCGAAAACCGTGTTAAATGGGCTGGAAACAAGGGGCTGCCGCCGGTATTGTCGGCCCACAGGAAGCGGCTATCCTCTTCGGCCAAAAAAAAAACTGCAAGCAAAGCGCAAGAACCGAACACGAACACGAGTCAAATGTGTCGTACTGTTCTAGTACCGTGTACTCGGTGAAGCACGACGGCAAATAACGCTACAGGCGAGTGAAAAACGGCGGCTCTGCTCCTGCTCCTCGGGGCTCAAGCTCAACAGAGCAGCCGTCGAGTTGAAAGCGGTCGTCTCGTCACGGCCTGCTGTACATATGCCGGCGGCAGCGAGGCTCGATCATGCCGTGTGTCAAGGCATGCACCACGAACGTCAGAGCGTGTCTTTTTTATCTCGGAGCATTGCTACACAGACGATGTTTGCCGTCCGAAGTTGGCACGACATGGCGTATCGCACCATCCATTGGCAAGTCTGAACAGCCGTAGGCGCTAAGATTAGCTATCGTGCAGGTGTCGTTCAGAAAAAATTGTCCGTGAAGTAGTTTCGTTTATCTTATACTGTGTTGGTCTGGTGGGTGGGTGTGTTTTTCTGCTCTAAAACGTCAGAGTTGGGGGGCTCCCACAAGTCTGCCCGGCACGCGGATCATTGATAGTACTTGCTCAATCTGCAACACCTTCGAGCCAGAAAGAAACAACAGTCTCATTAGTGCAACACGGAGTGGATTAAACATTCCTCTATTTACATGGAAAACTTGTGCGATTACATTGGGGCATCCACCACAGTTGCCAATTGAAAACTGAACACAAGGTTACTTCACACGGACGGAAAACTTGTAGAAGTTACGTTGAGGCATTTTACCAGAGCTAAAAATGAATTCAACAGAACAGAAGGGAAAATATCGACTCTGTTTTCAGCAACTGACACGAGCACGGTACAATCAGAGCCCAAGAGGCCCCGGGTAGTAGCTGTCCTCGAAGCTCCATAGCTCGGCCGGCGCCTCCTCGGCGGCAGGGGCGGCCGCGGCCCCGCCCTCCATGTAGGGGACCCCGAGGAAGCTCATGTAGTTCTCGTACGCCATCAGCTCCTCGGAGAGCGCCTTCACCTCCTCGCAGGAGCACGCCGCGGGCTCCAACCCCTCCCCCTCCTCCTCCTTCTTGGGGGATGGGAGCACGGCCGCCGGCGGAGCAGCCGCCATCGTGCACGAGGCCTCGTGCGCGGGCGCGCTGACGAGGATTTCGTTGGGGAAGTTGACCTTGGCCTTGGCGCCCCTGATGCGGCGCGCGGCGCGGTCGTAGGCGCGCGCGGCGGCCTCGGCGGTGGGGTAGGTGCCGAGCCAGACGCGGACGCCCTTGACGGGGTCGCGGATCTCCGCCGCCCACTTCCCCCACGGCCGCTGCCGGATGCCGCGGTACTGGTTCGTCCGCCCTCGCTTCGCGCGCGGCGCTGCAACCAGAACAACGAGTTTTACTCCTGCACACGGACGCCGTTGCCAAAGGGAATATTTGTGAGGTGAGGGCGCACGTAGTTTACCTTTGTCGGGGGCGGCGCTGTAGGCGTCGGAATGGTCGGCGTCGGGCCAGAAGTCGGCGGTGGACACCCGGCGGCGGTGCGCCGGGATGTAGTCGTAGATGATGGCGCCGCCGCACATGGATGGACGGCGACCTCGGGTGCCTTTTTAGGTGGCGGGAAAGGCTAACTGGAGAAGGCTCGATGGATGGATCGATCCAAGGCGGAGTGGAAACAAGGGGAGGAAGGCTGCAGGTGGGACTGAGAGGGGTGTTTTCAGCGGCGGACGGACGTTGGATTTGGATTTGGGTTGGACGGTATGAGGTTACCACCACTGGGTTTATATACAGGTCGGCATTGTGGGGGCCAGCCACCAGGGAATGGATCAAAGGACCGAATACTCGCTGGACGGAGGCGGCACATCGTTTTCTCTTATTTGAACGGAGGCCGCACATCGTTTCTTTGCCGCCGTTTAGCCGAAACCTGAGGCGGCTCCTTTTTCTAATTCTTGGAGCAGACGAAAATGGATACCGCTGCACGCCGCAACGACTGATCGTGACGACCTGTTAGCTGCAGTGCACGGTGGCAAATAGCTGCGGACGTAGCCTTCAACTTTAGCTGCAAAATTCATGTCAACATGGTGTCGTTGACTTGTCTCGGACCTGCAGGCTGTCACGTAAGGAGTGGCTTGGAGATGCTATCGGAGACAAAGGCAACCAACAACCCGCCTACATCAACAAGCAGTGGCTGCCCCAGCTCGCCACAGTCAATGGCCAAAGGAACACCATGCTCTCTCTCCTTGCATGTAGAAGTAGCAAACACATGCATATTATGTCGATTAAATCATCATGTGCAATGGTAAAACGCAATCCATCAATATAATCCTTAATAGGTGCAAACTTCTCCGATAACCGATATAGTGTAGTTTGGAGAATTCAAAAAGATAATATGACTATCATGTGTGGATGCAATAGTAACAATTTCATTCTTAACATAAGGAATTATAGTAAGTATCATTCATAGTGGCATCGTGGCCATAATTATAGAAAGCATCAAGTTCATCAAAAAGGGATATTTTAAAAGAATCCAAGGAATCATAGCATACATCGTAGCAATCATCCTCCGGTAAGCATAAAGGGAATTTAAACAAGTTGCGAGTTAAAATGTTACTCTCATTAGAAGGTGTGGGCACAAGTGATCAATCCGTTTTTTCTCCTTTTGTTCTTCGCCCCCCTCATCTTTTTCATCTAGTGAGCTCATAGTTTCAACAATTTCATTTTCCGTAAACTCCTGCAAAATATTACTCTCTTCCAGGGCAGCAAACATTCTCTCAATAGATTCATTAACATGAGCATTGTATTATAATTTCCATAACAATATTGAAGTATGGCAAGATTTTTAGATTTGTAAATAGCATCATCACACTTTTCATACTTTTCAAGCAAAGAAGCAATTTCATAAGTACCTTTGAAAGCAACAAATTCTTCTATTTGCTCCACATCATAGTAATCATATACACCATTATCATAAGAAATCAAGGTTTCATTATCATTAAATTCACATTGAAAGGGAAGGTGTGGAGACTCCATCCTGGAACAACAAGTATAATCTTACATAGAGCACATATTCCAAGCATACAATTGTAACATTTTTATTTGATCATGTAAGTGTTTTCCCTTTTGAGACATGCGATAATCACTAAAGTATTCACACCAATCCAAAGTGTATCAAATTATCACGTTGAGCAGGGATTTATTGGGGTTATTGAAGAAATATTCAATATTCCACACATAACCGGCATCCAGGATTTTAGGAGATTCCCCATCTTCATGAGTAGCAAGTACAATTTGGTGTTTTATGTTACATACCCATAACAAGATATAAAACCATTTAGAACAAAAAATAAAAATTACTTAGAGATAAAGCAAACAAGCGAACACGAGAGTACTCATCCCACACTATTGTTCCCCGACAACGGCGTCGGAAAAGGTCTTGATAACCCACAAGTATTGGGGGTCAGTTGTAGCATTTTTGATAAATAAGAGTGTCGAAACCAACGAGGAGCTAAAGGTAGAATTAATATTTTCTCACCTTCTATCGACCACCGATACAACTCTACGTACGCTAACGCTCACTTTACCTACAACAAGAAATAAAACTACTTTGTAGGCGTAATGGGATAGGTTTGAAAGATAACAAAGAACATGTAAATAAAAGTTAGGTGCCGTTTTAATAAAGGAACAATAAATAAAGGTTTTTTAGAACAATGAGAAAAAGATTGTCCCTAGGTAATTGAATATGACATATAGTGATACTTATCATATGATGTGAGGGAGAGGCTCAAGCTAACATACTTTTTGTACTTGGATCATATATTTTTATGATTGAAACTCTAGTAACATCATCTGCAACTACCAAAGCTTCACTAAGGTAAAACCCAACCATAGCATTTAGTAAAAAGTCCCCTTTAATCCCACATGCAACAACTCACGAACTCGGGTTTAGGTTTATGTCGCTCCCGCAACCCACTATTAGCAAATAATTAACATATTGCAACACTCTACAGTGGGGATCCCACATGCTTGTGCGACACGGAGGGCACCATAGGACAACACCATAATAAAATGTAACTCATATCAACCATACCATACCACAATTGACCCACGAGACGAAATGAATCTACGCAAAGATCATGGAGGTGCAATACATCATTAGATAATAATATATAGCATAGAGCACTATGTTCAAGTAGTGATTTATAGCAGGGTGAGAGAGGTTTCACCACTTCATAGAGGGGGAGAAAGTTGGTGATGACGGCGGGGAAGTTGTTGGAGTACATAACCATCACGAGGATTCCCCCGATGCCGCTCCGATGCCACCGGGAGAGAGGAGGAGAGGGCCCCTCCTTCTTCCTCTTGCTTGGCCTCCCCCCTAGATGGGAGAAGCCCCCCTCTGGTCCTTGGCCTTCATGGCCCCTGAGGGGCGGGAGCTTCTCCGAGATTGGATCTCTCCTCTTCTTTCTCTCTAGGGCTTATCTTTGTTTTCGGTTCTTTTTCTGAGGCCCAGCACCGTTTCTTAACTAGATGGAGTTAGAGCATCTACAACCGGAATTGGAAAATCCGGACCCTCAAATGCCCGCGGACGCGTCTGCGGACAATGATCAGGCACTCCTCAAATTGCGTCGTTCACATCCGTGTCTCTCATTTCCGAACCCATATATCCAAACTATATCATGCAACATTGATGAAACTACGTAGATCAACTCCGGACATAGAAATTGCAAAATAGTTAAACAAAAGATCCACCAAAGTTCACATAAACAACTAAACTTTATACTACGTCTAAAACTTGAAATTAAAATCAACTTCCACTTCCGGACCGGCCCTTTCCCCTTCTGGTCGTCAGCGTAGCTGTACCCGTCGGCGGCTGGTGGAGGATCGTCCAATTCGTCGGAGGAGGAGTCGACGATGACGAGGCCCTTGAGGCGTTGGATGGCCCAATCCTACTAGCACCTGAGCTTGGCCAGCCGAGCCGCCTCCTTCGCCTTCTCCGATGCCTCCCGCTCAGACTGCTCGATGGCAAGCCAAAGAGCCTTGGCGTTCTTCTAGCAGAGCCATCGAGCGTCCGTCTCCGCCGTCGTAAGCCACCGGCGGTAGACCCACGCGAGGAGTCACAGGTCCTCATTGGGCTCCGCCGGTAACCCACACTGGTGGAGGACAGAGCTCTCCACAGTCTCCCTCTCCCTTGCCAGCTGCCTCTCGCAGCGGGCGGCGCGTGCCTCCGACTCCGGTGTGCGTGTCCGGGCAGGCGGGGCGGGCACAAGAACCCACCGCTGCCCATGAGGGGGAGCAGCAGCTACGGGGCGAGGGGACGGCATGGGGAAGCAGTAACTGGCGGTGCGAGGGGACGACATAGGGAAGGCGCCGATTGGCGCTAGCCGCCTGTCGAAGCTGCCCATGGCCAGGAGGGCCCAGCGCCGGTGTATGAGATGCGTCGACGGGGAAGCGGCGGCTGCGACCAGGGTGTAGATCCGGAGCTGCCTCTGGTCTCCACCTTGGACCGCTCCAAGGCCATGCGGAGGGCAAGCTCATATTCTGGATCCACCTCGTCGTCGGAGCGGCTGCCGGAGCTCGACATTGCGCCGGATTCGATTGGAATCGGGAAGGGGAGAGGAGAGGACGGAGCGAGAGAGGATAGTGGAGTGACCTAGGGTTTCAGACTGACGAGGCCGATTGGGTTTTTTGGGGGACATCCGTGGAATTGGTGGTGGGTCGGGCTTGTCAGGTGGACTCGTCCGGGCGTGCCCGGGCCACCCCATATCAGCCCCATATTTGGGCTGGATATGGGGGGTGCCGGTCAGTCTGGGAGTTTGAGTCCCGTTTGAGGCGTCCGTCTAGGTTGAAAAAACATGATCGGGCAGCCCGCCCGGGCGTATGAGGCGGCTTTGAGTGTTCCGGCGGTAGATGCTCTTACGTAACTACGAACAGGCAGAAGTTTTAACACGATTTTATCCCCAACATAAGATTCCTTGGGCCCGAAGGAAAGAGCCAGAAGCTTCGTGGTCTATCCACAAGTCACCCCGGCGCACTGTATGGGTGGGCACACCCCCTGGCTTGTGGAGCCCATGGGCCTTATCTTGCATTGATTCTTGCGTAAAAAATCATATATATGATGTCTACTACAAAACTTATTCTTGTAGACTCGTGTTGGGCCTCCAAGCACAGGGTTCTCTAGGACAGTAGCAAATTTCCCACAAGTGGATAACCTAAGTTTATCAATCTGTGGGAGGCGTAGGATGAAGATGGTGTCTCTCAAACAACCCTGCAACCAAATAATGAAAAGTCTCTTGTGTCCCCAACACACCAAATACAATAGTAAATTGTATAGGTGCACTAGTTCGGCGAAGAGATGGTGATACAAGTGGACTAATGATAGTAGATATTGATTTTTGTAATAGCAACAATAAAAAACAACAAGGTAGCAATTGATAAAATTGAACACAAACGGTATTGCAATGCTTGAAAATGAGGCCTAGGGTCCGTACTTTCGCTAGTGCAATCTCTCAACAATGCTAATTTAATTGGATCATATAACCATCCCTTAACGTGTGATGAAGAATCACTCCAAAGTTCTTATCTAGCGGATAACATACGAAGAAATTGTTTGTAGGGTACAAAACCACCTTAAAGTTATTCTTTTCGTTCAGTCTATTCAAGAGTTCGTACTAAAATAATGCAAAGTTATTCTTTCCATTCGATCTATCCAAGAGTTCATACTAAAATAACACCATATGATACGCATCAACCAACTCTAATGTCACCTAGATACTCCAATGTCACCTCAAGTATCCATGAGTTAATTATACGATACGCATCAAACAATTTTAGATTCATAATACTCGATCCAACACAAAGAACCTCAAAGAGTGCCCCAAGATTTCTACCAGAGAAACAAGGACAAAATTGTGCATCAATCCCTATGCATAGATTACCCCAATGTCACCTCGAGAATTCGCGAGTTGAGTGCCAAACCATATATCAAGTGAATCAATAGAATACCCCATTGTCACCACTGGTATTCATATGCAAGACATATATCAAGTGCTCTCAAATCCATAAAAATATTCAGTCCGATAAAACGAATTCTCAAAGGGAAAACTAAATTCATCACAACAAGATAGAGAGGGGAAAACACCATATGATCCAACTATATTAAGAAAGCCCGCGATACATCAAGATCGTGCCATCTCAAGAACACGAGAGAGAGAGAGAGATTGAGAGAGAGAGAGAGAGATTAAACACATAGCTACTGGTACAAACCCTCAACCCTGAGGGTGGACTACTCCCTCCTCATCATGGAGACCATAGGGATGATGAAGATGCCCTCTGGTGATGATTTCCCCCTCCGGCAGGGTGCCGGAACGGGCTCTCGATTGGTTTTTCATGTCTATAGAGGCTTGCAGCGATGGAACTTTTGATCTATCGACTCCCCTAGGTTTTTTGGAATATTTGGGAATTTATAGGGCGAAGAGGCGGTGCTGGAGGCCACCGAGGTGGGCACAACCCACCTGGGCGCGCCTGGGCCCCCAGGTGTGCCCCGGTGGGTTGTGCTCCCCTTGGAGCCGCCCTCTGGTATTTCTTTGGCCCATCTGGTGTCTTCTGGTCCAGAAAAATTCTCCAAAAAGTTTTGTTGCAGTTGGAGTGTGTTTGATATTGATTTCCTGCAAAGTAAAAAACAAGCAAAAAATAGCAATTGGCGTTGGGCACTCTGTCAATAGGTTAGTCCCAAGAAAATGATATAAGTTGCTATAAAATGATTGTAAAACATCCAAGAATGATAATATAACAACATGAATACTTCATAAATTATAGATCATTCTGGCTCTGTTAAATTTTCAGCTAAAAACCCCAAAACAATAGAAAACAGGAACTAGCCTTTGGCACTGGTTAATAGGTTAGTCACAATAGAAATAATATAAATTGTACCCTAGAAATGTGTAAAAGTGGTATCATAATAGCATGAAACAATCAAAAATTATAGAAACATCAGAGACATATCATGTGCCGCCTGGCCTTGCACTACCGCCAGCGACGGGAGGCGGGGGAGCCGCAGATGTGAGTTCTGGCGTGTTTGCCGCAATGCCGCAACATTGCACATGAGAAAGTCTGCTGCTCAGCCTCGTTGGTCCTGATGTGGTGAAGGAGGAAGGCGTGGGTGGGCAGCGCCGAGCTCATCTTCGTCTACATAGATATGCGTGAGGCAAGCCGCTCCCGACTTTAGGCAGAAGTTGTCACCATTGCTGAGCCGAGCGGCAGTGCCCGTGCTAATTCACCTGGTGGGAGCCTCATTGTCATGTTGCGTCCACCCGAGGCCACCGGCGCGAGGGCGAGCACGTGTTCTGGAGAGGCGGCCTCCCTCCTCCTGCACGAGCAAGCCGGCTACCTCCCCATCCTTCGCTGTAGATATAGCCGTGTCCGCCGCCAACGAGGTCGCTGCCGTGCCGGACATATGGCAGGGCCAGGGCGCAGCGTCCCGGCGGGCTCGATCAACTCACTCCCTCGCAATTGTGCACAGGTGGTTTGATTGCTTTTTAAGATCCAGGGGTGTATATGTAATTTTTTGTCAATTCAGCTCCTTACAATATTCTTACTTGTCAGAAAGTGACCAAACACAACAAACCACGAGATCAGTGCTTTCTGCAAAAAGTTTACTAAAAACGCGGTGGGTTTTGCAAAAAAATAAGCACTAGATAGTTTACTGCAAACCTAACCCCAAATGTGGTGGTATTCTGCTTTTAACTTGTAGGATTTTTGTTTTTTCTGTATGCTAGTCTCGTTCCCTTTTTAGGGACCACATATATTTCATTAGAAAAAATGGATTACATAGAGTACACAAAAAGTCACCACAACAGGCATACATGGATGTCTTGCAATATTGCATCAAAGACTCCACAAGTAGTAAAACTAAAATTTCACTCCGGCATAATCTTGTACCACATTGAAACGTCATCCACCATTGTCTTCAGTAGTCGCCGGAGCATCACTAAAGAAAAATGGGAGTTGCTGTCATACCCGGATCTGGCGGCACACCTTTGCATAAAGGGATGTTTTTTGAGCCAATGAACCAGACTGCCAAAAACGACGATGTAAGGTCACATTTATCCCTTGGGTGTTTTGGTGATTGATGACAATGCTCTTGCGGACTAATCGTGTGCCTTGAGTTTCTCAGATACTTCATCACTAGGCACGAGACGATTCGGTGCCCCTCAGAGACTATTGAAGTCGGCGTTGTTCTACGTTTCTCTTTGGTGGATTTGAGTCGTAGGAGAGCCGTACTATTAAGAGGGGGTCCGTGTCGGAAAGGTTTGGGTGGAATCAACACGTACACTTGTCCTACCTTTCCTTGCACTCTGGAGCTTCTCTTCGTTATCTTGGTTGTGCTGAAATCTGATGACTACTGATGTACTTGGGGTAGTACCACAAGCACCAGCGGTAGTACTGCTGTGGCTCACGGTAGTACCGCTCATCTTGAGCGGTAGTACCGCGACTCCCAAGCCTAGTGCCGCTTCGGTACGGTAGTAGGGGAGGATGTAATTTTTTACATCCGCGCCACCCACGGTAGTACCGCTCGTCCAGCGCGGTAGTACCGCGGTGACCCACGGTAGTACCGCTCCCCAGGTTTCGTAGTACCGTGGCCCTCCTACCTAGTACCGCAGTGTCACGGTAGTAGGCGTGGATGTAATTTTTTACATCCGCGCCCGCAACGGTAGTACCGCGCCTCGTGAGCGGTAGTATCGCGTCGGACTTTTGTACCACCTCAGTTTCAGCGGAAGTAGGCACGGATGTAATTTATTTCATCCGCGCCCTTCCCAGGCCGTGACTTTCCTGCCTTGCGGTAGTACCGCAAGTGGGTGCGGTAGTACCGCGCAAGCGGTAGTACCGCCCCCTTGTCAGGCTAGTTCCGGCCTGTGCTGCTGTCGCGGTAGTACTGTGGTCAGCCACGGTAGTACCGCACAGCCTCGCGGTAGTACCGCGCCCCTGGAGCGCTAGTACCGTGTGTCGCGGGCTGAACATGTGGATAACGGTTGGATTTTTCTCACGACTATATAAGGGGTGTCTTCTACCTCTAGTTGACTACCTCTTCTACCTCTAAGCTCCATTGTTGCTCCAAGCTCCATTTTCGCTCGATCTCTCTCCCTAGCCAATCAAACTTGTTGATTTTCTCAGGATTGGGTGATAAGGGCCCGATCTACACTTCCACCACAGGATATTTGATTCCCCCCACTTATCCCTTGAGGATCTTGTTACTCTTGGGTGTTGAGCACCCTAGACGGTTGAGGTCACCTCGAAGCCATACTCCATTGTGGTGAAGCTTCGCGGTATTGTTGGGAGCCTCCAAGTGTTGTGGAGATAGCCCCAATCTTGTTTGTAAAGGTCCCGTTGCCGCCTTCAAGGGCTCCAATAGTGGAATCACGGCATCTCGCATTGTGTGAGGGCGTGAGGAGATTACGGTGGCCCTAGTGGCTTCTTGGGGAGCATTGTGCCTCCACACCGCTCTAACGGAGACGTACTTCCCCTTAAAAGGAAGGAACTTTGGTAACACATCCTCGTCTCCACCGGCTCCACTCTTGGTTATCTTGTCCCTTTACTTTTGCAAGCTTACGTGTGCTATATCCATTGCTTGCTTGTGTGCTTATTGTCTTTGCATCATATAGGTTGTCCACGTAGTTGCACATCTAGACAACCTATTTCTTTGCAAGGTTTAAATTGTTAAAGAAATGTCTAAAAAGTGTTAGTTGCCTATTCACACCCCCCCCCCTCTAGTCAACCATATCGATCCTTTCAATTGGTATCAGAGCCTCGTCTCTTTATTAAGGACTTTGCCATCCGAAGAGTATGGTTGACAACAACGACGGTGCGAAGGAGCACTCTGGTGTGAATCCCGTCTCGTCTTCGGCCGAAGGGGGAACCTTGGTCTCTCGTGAGGAATTCAATGTGGCTTTAGACACATTGAAAACCTCCATGACGACCGAGGTTAAAAGCATGTTTTCTGAATTCCTAGAGGGACTCAAACTATCTACCTCGCCAATGAAAGTGGGTGATCCCATTAACAAGGTGACGGATGCTAACCCCGACAAGGGGGAAGCTAATAGTGAAAAGAGTCCGTCTACTAGTGGTAGAAATGGCACCGGCATCTTTGCCAATGTGGAACCCCTGGTGTATAGAGGACCGATCCCCTCTACTCATTTGAATCATGCCGGTCCTCCTCCTAAATATGTGAAAAATGAAGATTTTGATGCTTGGCTCTATCGCTTCAAGCATCACTTAAAACATGTGAACACTAACCTTTGGAGAATTATTGAAGAAGGTTTCTATCCTCATGATCCAAGCAACTTCATCCCTCGAGAAGAAGTGGACAATCAATTCAATGAAAGTGCTCTCTTCATCATCCAAGATGCAATCCTTCCCGAAGATCTCCCTCATCTTCGACCTCATGCCATGGCTAAAGAAGCATGGAAATGTGTCGAGCGTCTCTATCGAGGAAGTGCTAGCATTCAACGCTCCAACTATGAAGTGGTGCAAGATGAAGCCGATGAGTTTGCAATGAAAGAGGATGAAGAACCTCGTGAGCTCTTTCGAAGAGTGACCAAACTCGCGGTCGCACTCCGAGATCATGGAAGAAAGGACACGGATGACAACTGGATCAAGCGCAAGTTCCTCAAGGCCATGATGCCCTACAACAAGGCCATGTTCTCTGTCATTCGCCAAAGACCGGACTTCCACTCCATGACCTCTAGTGAAGTGTTGGATGAGTTTGTTGCAATGAGCATCTTGGACAAGACCGCCGACAATGCGGTGCTCCGTTCCCAAAGGGCAAAGAAGCCCAATCTTGCCTTGAAGGCCAAGGTTAGTGTGGAAGAAGAAGAAGAAGAGGAAGATGAGGAGAGCAACCCCGAGGACACGAAGTATGATTATCATGAGCACATGGCTCTTGCCTCAAGACAGTTTTGGAGTAAGAAGACTACAAGACCCAACTTCAACCAGAACAACTCAAGTGGCCTCAAGGGGAAGCAACGAGTTAGAACTTGTTTCAACTGTGGCAATGTTAGCCATTTCGTTGCGTATTGTCCACACGAGAAGCGGGAAGACAATGGTGGCAAGTTCATTCGAAAAGACAAAGCCAAGTCCTTCCCCAACAAGAACAACTTCACCAAGAAGACTCCTTCTCGCGGGTTGGTGGTTCAAGAAGAATACCGTGAGGATGACGATGATGATGAAGATAGTGAAACAATGGCCATGGCATCCGTTGCCATTGTCACAACTCCTCGGGTGTCTCTCTTCGATGCACCTAACGAGAACATCACCGCCAAGTGCCTCATGGCTAAGGCCACCAACAAGGTAACCCCCAACATCAAAACCACCATTATTCCTAACCCTCCTTCAACGGATGACTTTAATAATGGTAAGGGGTCTAATGAGGAGATCAATGAATTTGAGTCCTTCATGAGTAAGCTCAAGGGCAAATCCAAGAAGCATTTCGTTGCTCTCTTGGAACAACTTGGTGAAGCCAATGACATGATCGAGGCTCATGAAGAAACCATCACTAAGATGGAAAGTCATAGTCGTGACTATGCCGATGAGATATCGGATCTCTCTAATGCTCTTGAGGAAGAGTGTGGGCACCGTTTGGCTCTTGGGGAGTCACACAACGATGGTCATGCTAAACTAAAGAAAGATCTTGATCATACTCTTGTTGTGTCTCGTGTTCTAGCTTCCGAGAAGGCTAAACTTGGGGTTGATCATGTTAGACTCACAGAGGAGTTTGATGTACTTGGCAAGGCCCACAAGGTCTTGAAAGGTGCTCATGCCACCCTCAAGGAGTCTCATGCTCAACTCCAAGTTAAGCTAACCAAGGAAAAGGCCACATTTCCTCACATGGTCTTAATTGATAATGCAAATGCAACTAACCCATGTTGTGAGCATGTGCATCTTGTGGAGGAAAATGCCAAGTTGAAGAAACAACTAGAGAAAGGTCTTGTGTCATGCATACAAGGCGAGAAGAACCTAAATGACCTTTTGAGCAATCAAAAGGACGTTGTGGGCAAGGAGGGAGTTGGGTTCGCACCCAAGTCCAAGAACAAGAAGAAGAACAAGGAAAAGAAGAGCAAGACCAATCGACCTCCTCCGCTCACGCAAACCTTTGTGAAGGAGGGAGAAGGTTCTCCTAAGGAGAATAAGAACAATGGGAAGAGTGGTGAAGCCAAAGAGCGCAACGCCATCTCTCCCAACAAAGCCGGTGACTTTAACCCCTCTTATGTGTTGTGCCGTGCTAGTGTTGGGCATGTTTATGCTAAATTTGTTGGTTCTCCTTATGAGTACATTGAATGGTCTATTTGGGTTCCTAAGACCCTTGTTACTAACATCAAAGGACCCATTACTCAATGGGTACCTAAAACCAAGCATTGATCTCTTGTAGGTGTTTGCTTCCGGTGGGGGATCATGGTTGCTCGATAGTGGAGCAACAAATCATATGACCGGGAGCAAGGACTTGGTGGTGGACGTGCACAAGATCCCATCTATGCCCACCAATGTCGAATGGGGTGATGCCTCACATTCTAAGGTATTGCATCTTGGCAAGGTTGTCATTTCTCATGATCTAACGATCAAGAAAGTCATGCTTGTTGAGTCCCTTGCGTTCAATTTACTTTCCGTTCGTCAACTCGCACTCATGGATTTTGCCACCTTCTTTGATATTGATACCGTGGCCCTCTTGTGGAGCAAGACTCTTAAAGTAGCCTTTGTTGGACATGTCGAGAACGGTCTCTATGTGGTTAACTTTTCGGAGCAACCCACTAAGACCGCGACATGCCTAATGGCTAAAGTTGATGTGGGATGGCTTTGGCATCATCGTTTAGCCCACGTCAATATGAGATCTTTGCAAAGTCTTCTCAAGGGGGACCATGTTCATGGACTAACGAATGTTAGTTTTGCCAAAGATCGTGTTTGCAGTGCTTGTATCGAAGGAAAGCTTCATGAGACGGCTCACCCTCCCACGACTATCATCTACTCGAAGAGACCCTTGGAGCTCCTGCACATGGACCTCTTTGGGCCCCCATCCTTTGATAGTCTTGGGGGTAGAAAGTATTGCTTGGTGATAGTGGATGATTATTCAAGATACACTTGGGTATACTTCTTCAAGAGGAAGAGTGAGACTCAACAAACCGTCATCGACTTTGTAAATGAAGCTCAACGTCAACACAATGCAAAGATCTTGACAATAAGAAGTGACAACGGCACCGAGTTCAAGAACTACACCTTGGATGAGTTTCTTAGTGATGAAGGGATCAAGCATCAATATTCTGCACCATATACCCCTCAACAAAATGGTGTTGCGGAGAGGAAGAACCGGACGTTGATGGATGCGGCAAGGACCATGATGGCGGAGTTCAAGTCTCCATACAACTTCTGGGCCGAAGCCATCAACACAGCTTGTCATGCATCCAATCGGCTTTATCTCCGCAAAGGCTTGAACAAGACTCCGTATGAGATACTCACCGGGAACAAGCCCAATCTCAAGTACTTCCGGGTGTTCGGGTGTAAGTGTTTCATTCTCAAGAAAGGTGTTCGTTTGTCTAAATTCGAAGCTAGAGCTCATGAGGGCATATTTGTTGGTTATGCTACAAACTCTCATGCTTACCGTGTTCTCAACAAGTCCAACAGACTCATTGAGGAGACGTGTAACGTAGAGTTTGATGAAAATAACGGCTCCCAAGTGGAGCAAAGTGGTACTTGTGATGTAGGTGATGAAATTCCTCCCCAAGCCATAAGAAGAATGGGTATTGGTCATATCCTACCCATTGAGGAACCCCTTGTGGCCGAAGGAGAAGGACAATGCTCCAGTCAAGTGGAGCCATCACCTCCCCAAGACCCACACGCTTTCGAAGAACAAAGTGAAGGCCCTCACCCTCATGAACAAGACCAAGGTAAAGATCAACCTCAAGATGGTGGTGAACCTCTAAATGATGCCCAAGGTCAAGTTATCCCCCTCGAGCAAGTTCAAGATCATGAGCAATCTCAAGACGGCGCTCAAGATGATCAAGTTAACCTTCCTCCTTCCACTCCCGAGGAGGAATTAGAGCATCGTGCCACGAAGATTGCTTCCAAACTCACCACCCAAGGCCATCTCATGGAAAATGTGGTTGGAAGCCTAAGAAAGGGGGTAAGCACTCGTAGACAATTAGCTAACTATTGTGAACATCATGCGTTTGTCTCTTGTGTTGAACCCCAAAAGGTCTATGAGGCGCTCTAAGACTCGGATTGGCTCAATGCCATGCATGAAGAACTCAACAACTTCGAATACAACAAGGTGTGGAGATTGGTGCCAAGATCTTCGGGGAACCACAACGTCATTGGAACAAAGTGGATCTTCAAGAACAAGCAAGATGCTCATGGGAACATCATTCGCAACAAGGCAAGATTGGTCACGTTGCTCCCGTGTATCGACTACGGTGAAACCTTTGCTCCCGTTGCTCGTCTTGAATCCATTCGTTTGTTGATTGCTTATGCTTCCCATCACAACTTTAAGTTGCAACAAATGGATGTGAAAAGTGCTTTTCTTAATGGTCCCATTAATGAGTTGGTTTATGTCAAGCAACCCCCCGGGTTCGAGGACCCCTACTTCCCGGATCATGTGTATGAACTCAATAAGGCACTCTATGGCCTTAAACAGGCCCCACGGGCGTGGTATGACCACCTTACCGAGTTGTTACAAGATCGTGGATTTGAAGTAGGACAAATCGATCCCACTCTTTTTACTAAGAAGGTCAAAGGGGAGTTGTTTGTATGCCAACTATATGTTGATGATATTATCTTTGGTTCTCCTAACAAAGCTTTCAATGAGGAATTTGCCGCTCTCATGACCTCCAAGTTCAAGATGTCTTCGATGGGAGAGTTGAAGTTCTTCCTTGGCTTTGACATCAAACAAAGAAGAGAAGGGACCTTCATCAACCAAGCCAAATACACTCAAGACATGCTTAAAAGATTCAAGCTAAGTGATGTCAAGCCGGCTTCTACACCAATGCCTACCAAGTGCCAACTTGACATCGATCCCAATGGTAAAGCGGTGGATCAAAACGTATATCGCTCCATGATTGGCTCCTTGCTTTACCTTTGTGCATCTTGTCGGAGTATTGGGCCACGGGTAGGCTAACCCGAATCCCAGGACCTTTCAAGACATCGGGGCAGGCCGCGCCCCTCAAGCCGAGTCCCAGGAGCGACTCCAAGACAAGCCGAGTCCCAGACGGCGACTCCGAGATAAGCCGACTCCGAGCTGGCGACCTCCAGAGAGGCCGACTATGGAGAGTCGGCCAATGACTCCTCCCTCATCCCGAAGTACGATGTGGGTACGGTCACGGCGTGGCCGTTCCCCCCTGCTTACAAAGGGTCGGCATGGCTACAGTGAGCCGTATCGCTGGAAGATCTCCAGCGAGGCGCGACACTGTTGCCATGCCTATCCTGACCTCAGCCACAGTGCACCACGCACTTTGCCCACAACGCCGGCCTATACGGCCCGAAGACGATGGGGCCGCCTGTTAGTGGGTGGGCTGAAGGCGGCCTGGGCGCCCCGAAGACGGACCTGTGGGAGTCGGCCTCCTTGGAGTCGGCCGACTCCTCCCCAGGGCCCCACGAGCCATTAACCAGATAGGATGGGGAATGGCGACAGTGATCGCCCGATAGATGGCGGCACTGTTGTCACGACCCAATGACCGAGCCTGCGTCATCAGGAGTGCCGCTACAGTATCAAGCCTGTCCGCGGGACCCGCCAGTCGGCGGGTCTCAGAAGCCGGCGGGGAAGACGGCAGCCTGAGAGACAGACGGTTGGGACCCGCGCCTAGCCGGATTACTATTGTACCCCCGGGGGGTAGGCCTATATAAACCCCCTGGGGCACCCATGCAAAGAGTTCGGACCTAGATAGAGATAGACCAGATAGCACAGGGAGGAGAGAGCTAGCCTTGCCCTCTCCTGCCTCCCGAAACAGCTCCAGGAGCACCATTGTAGTCACTTTGCCTTAGTGATCATGCGGAGACCCCGCAGAGCAGCAGTAGGGGTGTTATCTCCTAGGAGAGCCCTGAAGCTGGGTAAGTTCCGCTGGCGTGCATGTCTTCGCCTCATCCCGCTTCCAGGCATCGGCGACGTTCTACTCGCTCCCACCATGATAAGCCATCCTTTGGCATATGTCGCATCCAACCCCCGACATTTGGCGCCCACCATGGGGCGAGGTGCACCGTCGTCCGGAGATCTGCTCTGGACGGGAACCCTGTTCCTCCCCGGCGTGCACAGCCAGCCCGGCATGCCGGATGGCGTCTGTGCCGACGCGCTGCATGGCGCTGAGATCGTCTGTGCAGCCAGCTGCCTCGCCGATCTTATCGGCGAGGTTCGCCTCTCTGATGAGCCTGCGTCCGATGCAGGCACGAGTGTCCCCGAGAGCCTCCTCGCGGGCCTCCTCGACCAACTCCACGTCGCCGGCGAGCCTGCCGTGGACCTGGAGTCCATAGGATCCACCGACCCGATGCTGGTCGACTCCGACACCGCGTCGCTCGACGCGTTCCCCACCAACGTGGTGGTCTACGACGAGCCGCTCTCTTACGCGGGGAGCGGCGGAAGCACCGTCACTGAGGTCCTCGTCCTCGACCACGGCGAGCGCTCCAGCGAAGGAGCGCACGACCCGCTTGACGCGGCCCTGCGAGGCCTTGCAGTGCCAATTCCAGAAGACGTCGACGCCGAGATGCTGGAGGCGCTCCGCCTTTATCTCGTCGAGGGCGCGAAGAAGCTGGCAAGCATGAGGCGCTTGTCAGAATCTTACCAACACGAGATGGATCGCGCCGTAGGCGGCTCGCCGGCTCCGACCGGGCCTAGCCGCCTAGGCGCGGTCCGACAGCGCGGCGTGGGAATCGCCAACCTCTTCGGGGCTGATCGCCCTGTGTATGCCACGCCCGCAGAGAATATCCGTGCCGCCCAGGCGGCGGCAGACGAGCTCGACAACTTCGAAGGCGAAGAGCGCCGCGTAATGACGGAGCGAGTTCAGCAGCTCCTCGACGCGGCTGCCGCGCAGAATGATGCCGGATGCCGCACCGAGGCGACGCAGTGCCAAAACGACGACCCACCGCCTCGCCGAGACCAAGATGCAACGTCTCGGACGCCGACTGGTGGGGCCCGTGGGAAGAAGGACAAGGAGCCGGCTGTCAGCCACAGTCGGACTCACATCACCATCGAGCGCAACCAAGACGGCCGCCCCAAAGCGGTGGAATGGCAGGACGACTACCTGCCTCCCCCTTCTTGCAGAGAAAGGCGAGTCTCCCCGCCGCCCATGGAACATCCGACTCTCAGCGACCGCCTTGGCCGCCGAGAGGGAGTCGGAGAGAATGACACCCGCCACCGGATCGGCCGACTCCACCGATCCCTGGCGCTGGAAGAAGAAGACGAGTTGGGTCCCCCCTGCTTTGGACCCTGCATCCGAGATGAGCCCTTCCCCAAAGGGTTCACGCTCCCCCGAGACACGCCCAAATATACCGGCACCATGAAGCCGGAAGATTGGCTGATCGACTACTCCACCGCCGTCAACATAGCGAACGGCAACAAGTGTGTTGCCGTAAGATACGTCCCGCTCATGCTCCAGGGCTCGGCCAGGACGTGGTTGAATAGTCTGAAGCCTCGCAGCATCAACAGCTGGGTCGACTTCACCGAGGCTTTCGTCCGCAACTTCACCAGCACGTACAAGCGACCTGCCAAGCCACGCCAACTCTCCTTGTGCGTGCAAGGCCCTGACGAGTCTACTCGCGACTACCTCACGCGTTGGGGTGAACTCCGGAACTCCTGCGAGGGCGTGCACGAGGTGCAGGCCATCGAGTACTTTACTGCCGGGTGCAGAGAAGGCACCCTCCTCAAGCACAAGCTCCTCTGCGACGAGCCGGAGACCCTCGATGAGCTGCTGATCACAGCGGACAAGTACGCCACGGCCGACTCCTCCATGAAGGCGGAGATTCGGGTCAGCACAACTGGCAAAGTCGCCCCTCAGGCTCGAAGAACTCCGCCTAGAGACACCAGTCAGCGGCAACAGCAGAATGACCAGAAGCGCAAAGCCCCGCAGCCGACTTCCAACAGTCGGCAAGTGGCAACAGCAGAAGACCAACAGTTGGAGGGACCGCCTCCGGCGAAGCGACAGAAGGGCGGCAAGTCCAACTGGCTGTCGGCTTTCTCCTACGAGTAGACTCTCGACGGTCCCTGCAAGTTCCAAAGCGGCGTGAAGCCGTCAAACCACACCACCAGGAAATGCCACTGGCTGACCAGAATCGCCAAGGGGGACGGCCTGCTCCCTCCCCCTCCTGCTGGGCCGCCTCCTCCACTGCCGCCCTAGCAGCCGGTCGTCAGGCCAGTCGGCGCGATACAAGACGAGTTCCCGGATGAGCACGGAGCCTATGTGGTGTTCACCAGTGTAGCGGATGACCAACGCAGCAGGCGCCAATAGCAGCAAGAAGTGAATGCGGTTGCGACAAGTACTCCAGAGTTCATGCATTGGTCCGAAAAGCCTATCAGTTGGAGAAGAGCTGATCACCCATAGGTGATGCCGAGTCCAGGCTCCTACGCCTTGGTCTTAGGCGCCACACTCGCCACTGATAGGCGGGCCGCTCGCTTCTCGCAAGTACTGATAGACGGAGGCAGCAGTATCAACATCCTGTACAAGGATACAATGGAGAAATTAGGAATCAAGCGAAGACAGATTCAGAGCAGCCGGACTGTGTTCCACGGAATTGTCCCTGGCCTTTCCTGCTCACCAATCGGCAAGATCCTGATAGATATCCTCTTCGGAGACAAGGATCATTTCCGTCGAGAGCCAATTTGGTTTGAGGTGGTGGACCTTGAAAGCCCATATCACGCATTGCTTGGCCGACCCGCCTTGGCCAAGTTCATGGCGGTTCCCCACTACGCCTACCTCAAGATGAAGATGCCGAGTTCCAAGGGAATCCTAACCGTGTCCGGCGACTACAGGAAGTCGTCCGCTTGTGCGGCCGAAAGCAGTCGGCTGGTCGAGTCCTTGGTGATCGCGGCTGAGAAACAGCTTCTCGATCAGGTCGTGGCGATGGCCGGCAAGCAGCCCGAGTTATCGCCCGACCCCAAGGAGTCGGAAGCAGAGGGATCATTCAAGCCGGCCAAAGAAACAAAGAAGATACCATTGGACCCGGAGCACCCGGAGAGATACGCTGTCATGGGCACAGGCCTTGACAGCAAATAGGAAGGCGAGCTCGTCGATTTCCTCCGTGAGAATCGCGACATCTTCGCATGGTCCCCCAAGGACATGCCTGGTGTCCCGACGGAATTCGCCGAGCACAAATTACACGTCCGATCTGATATGAAGCCTGTCAGGCAGCCCTTGCGCCGCCTGTCAGAAGAAAAAAGAAGAGTTGTCGGAGAAGAAATAGCCCGGCTCCTGGCAGCCGGCTTCATCATGGAAGTGTTTTTTCCAGAGTGGCTGGCAAACCCAGTACTGGTGCTGAAGAAGAACAAGCAGTGGCGAATGTGCATTGATTACACGAGCCTCAACAAAGCTTGCCCCAAGGACCCATTTGCTCTGCCGAGAATCGATCAGGTGATAGACTCCATAGCAGGATGCGAGCTATTGAGTTTCCTAGACGCATATTCAGGATATCACCAGATCAAGCTGAACCCGGCTGACATACTGAAGACCGCCTTCATCACGCCGTTTGGAGCCTTCTGCTACTTGACCATGACGTTCGGCTTAAGAAACGCCGGCGCCACCTTTCAGCGTTGCATGCAGAAGTGCCTCCTGAAGCAACTCGGCAGAAATGCCCACATCTATGTGGATGATGTAGTGGTGAAGACAAAGAAGCGTGGAACCTTGCTGGAGGACCTCAAGGAAACATTTGAGAATCTGCGCCGATTCCAGATCAAGCTCAACCCAGAGAAGTGCGTTTTTGGAGTACCAGCCGGCTAGCTCCTCGGTTTCCTGGTCTCCGAACGCGGCATAGAGTGCAATCCTGTGAAGATCAAGGCCATCAAGAGGATGGAAGCACCCAGACGACTGTTAGATGTGCAGAACTTCACCGGCTGTTTGGCATCCATCAGCCGATTCATTAGTCGGCTGGGCGAGAAGGCTCTCCCCTTGTATCAGCTCATGAAGAAGACAACCTTCTTTGAGTGGACTCCCAAGGCGGACGAGGCTTTTCTCCAACTAAAGAAGATGTTGACTACTCCCCCTGTGCTGGCGGCTCCGACTCCCAAAGATCCCATGCTCCTATACATTGCCGCCACCAGCCGAGTAGTCAGCACAGTCATTGTAGTCGAGCGCAAGGAGGAAGGCAAGGCGCTGCCTGTCCAGAGACCGGTATATTACTTGAGCGAGGTATTGTCGGCCTCCAAGCAGAACTACCCCCATTACCAGAAGGTGTGCTACGGCGTGCATTTTGCCGCCAAGAAATTGAAGCCTTACTTCCAGGAGCATCCAATCACTGTGGTCTGCACAGCTCCACTGGCCGAGATCATCGGAAGCCGAGATGCTTCTGGCCAAGTGGCCAAATGGGCCATCGACCTGGCCCCCTACACCATCTACTACGAGCCCCGCACCGCCATCAAGTCGCAAGCGCTGGCCGACTTCCTCGTCGACTGGGCCAAGACCCAGTATCTGCCGCCAGCGCCCGACTCCACCCATTGGCGGATGCACTTCGACGGCTCCAAGATGCGCACCGGCTTGGGAGCCGGCGTCGTCCTCACTTCCCCCAAGGGTGACAAGCTCAGATATGCGCTGCAGATCCACTTCGCCGCCTCCAACAACGTGGCCGAGTACGAGGCGCTCATCCACGGGCTCCGGCTTGCCAAAGAACTCGGCATTCGCCGGATCCTGTGTTATGGCGACTCTGACTTGGTGGTCCAGCAATCATCTGGCGATTGGGACGCCAAGGACGCAAATATGGTGAGCTATCGTTTCCTTGTCCAGCAACTCAGCGGATACTTCGAGGGGTGCGAGTTCCTCCACGTGCCAAGGAACGACAACGACCAAGTAGACGCCTTGGCACGAATCGGCTCCACCCGGCAGGCAATACCATCTGGTGTCGCCCTCCGGCGCCTCCTCAAGCCTTCTATCAAGCCATCACCAGAATCAGATTCAATCTATATGCCGGCTCCGCCCGAGGAAGACGGATCCGACTCCAAGAAACACACAGTTGAAGCCGGCCCGGGGACTTCAGAACCCGGCCCGGGGACTGCAGTGGCAAGATCGAAGACTCCAGAGCTCGGCCCGGGGACTGCTCCAGTCGGCCCCAGGACTTTGTCAAATTAGCAAGCGGCTGCGGACTCCAACCCGCCGCCTCCCAGCCTGGCCGCCCTTGTCCAAGTCGCACTAGTGGCAGTTGAAGAAATAGCAGCACCTTCATGGGCCCAGCCCATCCTCAGGTTCTTAGTAAACAGAGAGCTGCCAACCGATGAAATCTTGGCTCGACAAGTGCAACACCGAGCAGCAGCCTACACCATAGTCAACAGAGAGCTGGTCAGGCGCAGCGTTACCGGTGTCTTCCAATGCTGCGTTGAGGCAGAACAAGGCCAAGCAATCCTCAGAGACATCCATGAGGGCGAGTGCGGTCACCACGCGGCCTCCAGGGCACTCGTCGCCAAAGCCTTCCGGCACGGTTTCTTCTGGCCAACCGCCCTGGAGGAGGCCAAAGAGTTAGTCCAAAAGTGCAAGGGGTGCCAAATTTTCCGTTCCAAGCCACTTCAGCCAGCTTCCGCACTCAAGACTATCCCCATCGCCTGGCCCTTTGCAGTCTGGGGCCTGGACATGGTGGGACCATTCAAGACGGCACGAGGTGGCTTGACTCACCTACTTGTCGCAGTGGACAAGTTCACCAAGTGGGTGGAGGTGAAACCCATCAAGAAGTTGAATGGTCCGACTGCAGTGACCTTCATCGCTGACATCACAACTCGGTACGACATCCCACACATCATCATCACCGACAATGGCATGAAATTTGCCAAAGGCGCCTTGGCCCGTTTCTGCGCGACACAGGGCATCCGACTGGACTTAGCGTTCGTTGCCCATCTGCAGTCAAACGGCCAGGTGGAGCGAGCGAACGGCCTCATCTTATCCGACATCAAGCCTTGACTCGTCGTACCGCTAGAGCGATCTGCCGGCTGTTGGCTTGAGGAGCTGCCAGCCGTCCTCTGGAGTCTGCGCACGACTCCAAACAAGTCAACCGGCTTCACACCCTTCTTCCTCGTCTATGGTGCCGAAGCCGTCATCCCAACGGACATAGAGTTCGACTCCCCGCGAGTCACCATGTACACCGAGGAAGAAGCAGAAGAAGCACGTCAAGACGGCGTCGATCTGCTGGAAGAGGGCCGGCTGTTGGCACTCAGGCGGTCCAGCATCTACCAGCAGAGTTTGCGTCGATACTACAACAGGAAGGTCAGGCCAAGATCTTTCCAAGAAGGCGACCTTGTGCTCCGGCTGATCCAGCGAACAACCGGCTAGCACAAGCTGTCGGCACCTTGGGAAGGCCCCTTTATCATCAGCAAGGTGCTAGGGAACGACGCCTACTATCTGATCGACGCTCAGAAGCCCCGAGCACGCAAGAGGGACGACTACGGCAAAGAGACAGAGCGCCCATGGAACGCAAATCTTCTTCGAAGATTTTACAGTTGATGCAGTATGTATCGCACTACCCCTTTGTATTAAAGTACTAAGACTTTGGGCCCCCCGAGACGAGCTTGGGGACTGCCTTTTTCGTTATCTGTATGATAAGAATTATGCCTTTGAGTACATTACTTTCATTACAAGCCGCTTGGCACCGGGCCAGACTAGTCGGCCCGGGGACTCGCCGCCTTGCGCTATGAGGAGCTTCCCGCAGTCAGACAAGTAGTGTGCGGTGCCCAATCCGCCTCCTAGCAAAGCCGCAGCTCGCAGAGCGACTGTGAGGCAGGCAGGAGTGAGGAAGAACGGGCGCCCACACGAAAAATGGCTAAGGACCTAAAGCATGAACATAGCGTAAGACGGCCTCCAGCATTTTTGAAGCAGAAAGCTGGCTCATGAGTAGTCGGCTCGCCGTCTTTATTAACCTCTATCAAGGACGGCCGACTCTTGGGTAGTCGGTCTATCGCTTTCTATTCGACTTGCTAAAGAAACTCTAAACGGCCAAGTACTTGCCTTCCCGAAGTAGCCAAGCACTTGACCCAGCGACAGTCCGTAGAGCGGCTATCCGACTGGCAAGGCAGCGACTAAAGGAAGGCGGCAAAGGGAAAAGCCTAAAGAGCAGTAAGCAAGGAAAGACGGAAATCGGATAAATATTTACATAGGCCCTTGGCCGAACCTTCGAATAGAAGTTCAAGATACACCCCGCGGGTGGAATTGTTCGAATCTAACAAAGTTTTCAAAAGATTACTAAGACAGACAAGCAGAGGCGGAAAAGGCAGCCTAGGAGGCGGCATCTGGGATCGGAGGATCGGACGAGATGGCAGTGTCAGGCGCCGGGGCAGTCGGCTGGGCGGTCTCGGTTCGATCGCCTCCGGCGGCAGTCGCCTTCTCTCGACGCGGCTCGTTGCCGGAGGCGCGATCGAGCTGAGGCTAGCCGCCTGCTCCTTCTTCTGGCACCTCTGCCTCGCCTTCATCCTCCGCCTCACCCTCCTCCTTGGTGCTGGAGTCGATCACCTCCGCCGAGTCCTCGCCATACTCTGGGTTCATCCAGAACCACTCTGGCGGCACTTCCTTGCCGCCTTCAGACCGCTCGGGCACGAAGACACTGGTGTCCGTGTACTCGGCGATGGCCGCCGCACGCTCGATAAGGGCGCCCTCCACGGCCTCCAGCTCGGCATGGGCTTCTGATCGGAACGCGGCCAGACGGTCTAGGTCCAGCCCCGGATACCACGCCTTGACGAACTCCAAGGCCCGGCGCGTTCCGGCCCGGGCCGAGGAACCCTTCCAAGCTTCAAGACGGTCGGCGGCGACTTCCAGCCAGTCGGCGGTCCGACTGGCGGTGCGCAAAGCCGGCATGTCCGGCCACAAAGCGGCAACCGCCTGGGCGCCGGCACGCTGAAGCCGGCGCATCCGCCGATGGGCCGGACGAAGACGGGCTTCAATGCTCAGAAGCTGCTCATCGATGGTTCGGGGGGCATTAGCGGCGACCTCCTCACCGCTTGTCCTTCACGCCTCACGAGCAGCCTCGATGGCCAGAGGGACTGCCTGCGAGTGACCAGGGAAGAAGTCTGCCAAGACAAAAAAGAAGCAAGTCGAAAAATCAGAAGTCGGCCTGACACATAGTCGGAAGCCCAAAGAAACGAAAGAAACTTACCATCAACAATATCCTCGATCTCGTGGAAGCCAGAGGTTAGCATCGCCTCCCTGTCAGTCCAGGAGGAGCGCTCGCTCTCGAACTCGGCCAGGAGAGCGGCCTCCTTCTTCTCGGCCTCGTCCTACGCCTTCTTGAGCAGCTCCTTCTGCTCGGCCAGCTGCGCCGCCAGCAGGTCGTGCTCCGCAGCAAGCTTGCTACACTCCTCCTCCTTGGCACGCCGGGCGGTATTGGCCTCGCCCAGCTGCTCCTGAAGAATGGCGTTGGCTCCTGAAGAGCGAAAGAAGAGACAAATAAGTCGTCAGCAAAGAAGATCGCCAGGAAGATCCGGCCCGACTGCTCAGCAGTCGGCCCAAATCTCGGGGACTACAGCCCGCGGGTGCGCCAGCGCGCCCCCGCGAAGAAGAAGAACTTACTCCGGCTTTCCAACAAGTCGGCAGCCCGCTTGCTCAACTCCTCAACATTGCAGTTGAAGGCAGTGGCGTGGAGGTTGTGATACTCCTGCAATAAGTCATTCAAGACAAAGTTAGTATTTGGAACTCGCCAGAGGTAGTTCCGAACTGCCTGCTCTGCAGCTGGCCCGGAACTCGGGGACTACACCCAGTGGGTGCGCTGGCGCGCCCCCACAGAGAAAAACAAGAATCAAAAAGAAGAAAGAAACATACTCAGATGACCGTCCGTGCTGCCAGATGCACCCTGGTGCAAGTTTGAAGGGCGTCGCCTTCAGCGCGCAGCTTCGCCTGAACGTCCAGAAGCGCTTGATTCAGCGGCCCGGTGCCGCCTCCGCGCAACCACCCGGTGGGCGCGGCGCTTGTGGCCTCGGCGTCTAAGGTTGCTGAGCTGGCGGCGCCGGTCTCCCGAGGTCGCGGCGCCGAGGTCGCCCTCTCAAGACGGCGGCGCACCAGCGAGGCGACTTGGAGAAGCAGCCGCGCCTCGGCCTCGTCCGTGATCGGCGGCTCCGACGGACCCACCGGCTGTTTGCCGTGCGGTCTCCCAGACGGCGGTGGAGGCGGCGGTGGTAGCACGAGAGTGTCCGACATGGAAGCCTCGCCGCTCTCCTTCTCCATGATGGGGTTCTCGGTGCCGGCCTCCCCGGTCTGCCCCATGAACTCCGGAGGCGGCGGTGCAGACGACAGTGGGGGGACGAGCATCGCCGATCGGCGACGCGCGGCCTCCTCAGCACGTCATCTCACCGCAAGGGCGGCTTCGGCATCCTCCAGCTTCTTCTGGGCGGAGGCGGCCGCCCTGTCGGCCTCCGCCTTCTCCAGACGTTCGGCCTCCTCCTCCTCACGCTTCTCCCGTGCATTTCGCTCCGTCGCCTCCCAGAGGTCGGCGGCGGGGTTGGCCCGCCGAGTATTGGCGGACGTCTCTGCCGACCCCATGACGGAGGGGACGGCGACTCTCTCAAGGGAAAGAGGGGCCCTGAAGAAGAATGGAGGGAGTATAAAAGAAGACTCGGACAAGATTCAACGAAGGAAAATAAAAAAAAGCGTAAAGACTTACGCAGAGACTAGTGGCGGCCTTCTCACTTCCCTTCAGAAGCGGTTGGCCTTCGCGGCCACCTCCTCCCGTTTGGTCGCGGCGGCCGCCCCTTTGAACTTCTTCAATTTGCCGCCAGGCGCACTCGGCCCGGCGTGACGCCTCTTCGCGCCGCCTTGGCCGGCCAGGCCGGCGAAGGAGCCGGCGCCCGACGAGCCGACGCTCGGCTGGTGGCGCGGAGCGACTTCCCCTTTGGCGGCATCGTCAGGCCAGTCGGCGAAGGTGGCCGAGGGCCTGAAGTCGCCTTCTGCTCCTTCTCCCCCGCCTTCGGCGTCGGCTTCCATCGCCGCCGCCCTCAAGTCAGGGTCGTCGACGTTGCTGTCCGCACGATCGGGAACATACTCGCGGGGCTGTCTCGTGGCGCCGGCTGCAGGCTGCATAAGGGGATTCTAGCTCAGAAGAAACCGACAAGAGTCAGAAGCCGGAGTCGGCTGCAAAGAAGACAAAACAATAGAGGGACGCGACTTACCATTGGTGGGGGGTTGTCGCGCGAGTACGGCTCCTTGCCGAACTGCCAGTCCTCCCCGAACTCGCAATTCGCGATATGATTCACCATGTTTGCCACCTCCGCGCGGGGCATCTCCTTGGTGCTCATCTGACTCGGGTCTCGGTGGCCACTCATCTGACAGATCAGGTGAGGCCGGCCTTGGAGCGGGAGAACTCGGCGTGCCACGAAGGCGGCCAGCAAGTCGGCCCCGACGAGACCCTCCGAATGCGTCAAGACTCGGAGTCGCGCTACGGCAGCGGCTCCGGCGGGAGTCAGCGTCTTGACTCGGTGAGACCAGCTGGGGAGCCTCCCAGTTAGGGGGGCGGCGTTGTAAGGCGGCAGGTTGACCTAGTCGCTGTCGGAGGCGAGGTTCTTCACGTAGAAGTATGAGCGCTGCCACATCTTCACCGACTTGATCAGCGTGATGGGAGGAAAGGGGTTGTCGGCCGTCGAGCGCCGCACCGTGATGAAGGCGCCGCACTGAGCCGGCACGCCGGCGATGTGCGTGCCGAGCTTAGAAGAGAAGAATTCTCCCCACAGCTCGATGGTGGGGAGAACGCCGAGGAAACCTTCGCACAGAGTGGCGAAGGCGGAGAGCAACACCATCGTATTCGGAGTGAGGTGGTGCGGTTTAAGGCTGTGGAACTCCAAGAACGAGCGGAAGAAGCCGCTCGCCGGCAGCCCCAGGCCGCGCATGAGGTGCGAGCGGAAGATGACCCGCTCGCCCTCCTCCGGCGCCGGCCGGATCTCCCCCTCTGGCGCGGCACGGGCGCGCACGAGGTCCGCGCTGGGGAGACGGCGTGTCCAGCGGAGGAACTCGATGTGTTCCTCCTCTACCTCCGAGCCGTCCCACACGCCGGAGCGCACGGCGGGGGCCACGGCGGAGGTAGAGCTCATCGCCGTGGTATGGAGTGCTCTTGCTCAACGACGGAGGCAGGAGGGAGAGAAAGCAAGATGAGGCGGGGGAGCGGGGAAGAAGGGCGCGCGTGCTGTGCCGCTCCGCTCCCCCCCTACTTATAGCCCTATGGGCTGAGGAGCCGAGGGGGCGGGCGTGGGATTAACTACGCACGATGCCCCACGCCGCCCCATGATTTGCCCCACGAAGTTACTACACACAGTAACGACGTGGGAAAACCAACCGTCCATGGCCGCAACGGATCCGTTCATATGCTGAGGCACGGTAGTGGCGGGCCCCACCTGACGGCCCGTCCCATCGCGCGCGTGGGCAGGCAGACTGCCCTCTCCATGTGGCGCTGCGCGATAGGACCGCCCTGATGGCTGCGGGGAAGCGTATCAGGCACGCCGCCTGGTTTCCCGCCGCGACTTTCGAGCCGCGGCTCTTCGCTAAACATCCGACTCTCGACAGTCGGCCCAAGGGAAGACGGCAGCTGAGTTCCAGAGCCCGCTCCTAGAAGGTTGAAACTGTTGAAGCCCCACAATGCAGCATCCGCAGGGCTTCACCAGCTTCGGGGACTACTGTCGGAGTATTGGGCCACGGGTAGGCTAACCCAAATCCCAGGACCTTTCAAGACATCGGGGCAGGCCGCGCCCCTCAAGCTGAGTCCCAGGAGCGACTCCAAGACAAGCCGAGTCCCAGACGGCGACTCCGAGATAAGCCGACTCCAAGCTGGCGACCTCCAGAGAGGCCGACTATGGAGAGTCGGCCCATGACTCCTCCCTCATCCCGAAGTACGATGTGGGGTACGGTCACGGCGTGGCCGTTCCCCCTGCTTACGAAGGGCCGGCATGGCTACAGTGAGCCGTATCGCTGGAAGATCTCCGGCGAGGTGCGGCACTGTTGCCATGCCTGCCCTGACCTCAGCCACAGTGCGCCACACACTGTGCCCACGACGCCGGCCTCTACGGCCCGAAGACGGCGGGGCCGCCTGTCAGTGGGTGGGCCGAAGGCGGCCTGGGCGCCCCGAAGACGGACCTGTGGGAGTCGGCCTCCTTGGAGTCGGCCGACTCCTCCCCAGGGCCCCACGAGCCATTAACCAGATAGGATGGGGAATGGCAACAGTGATCGCCCGATAGATGGCGGCACTGTTGTCACGACCCAATGACTGAGCCTGCGTCATCAGGAGTGCCGCTACAGTATCAAGCCTGTCCGCGGGACCCGCCAGTCGGCGGGCCCCAGAAGCCGGCGGGGAAGACGGCGGCCTGAGAGACAGACGGCTGGGACCCGCGCCCAGCTGGATTACTATTGTACCCCCGGGGGGTAGGCCTATATAAACCCCTCGGGGCACCCATGCAAAGGGTTCGGACCTAGATAGAGATAGACCAAATAGCACAGGGAGGAGAGAGTTAGCCTTGCCCTCTCCTGCCTCCCGAAACAGCTCCAGGAGCACCATTGTAGTCACTTTGCCTTAGTGATCATGAGGAGACTCCGCAGAGCAGCAGTAGGGGTGTTATCTCCTAGGAGAGCCCTGAAGCTGGGTAAGTTCCGCGGGCGTGCATGTCTTCGCCTCATCCCGCTTCCAGGCACCGGTGACGTTCTACTTGCTCCCACCATGATAAGCCATCCTTTGGCATATGTCGCAGCCAACCCCACACATCTAGACCGGATATCATGTTGAGTGTGGGGATGTGTGCATAGTTTCAAGCTGCACCAAAGGAAAGTCACTATGTGGCGGTCAAGCAAATCTTTCGATATTTGGCTCATACCCCAAACTTTTGCTAATGGTACCCAAGAGGAGCAAATTTCAAGCTTGAAGGTTTCACGGATTCCGATTGGGCGGGGGACAAAGTGGATAGGAAGTCCACTTCTGGAGGGTGCCAATTTCTTGGTTGCTCTTTGGTAAGTTGGCCTTCCAAGAAGCAAAGTTGTGTGTCTCTCTCGTCCACCGAAGCGGAATATGTGGCGGCCGGTAGTTGTTGTGCTCAGCTCCCATGGAGAGGCAAACTCTAAAGGAGTACGGTGTCATTTGTGACAAAGTGCCTCTTTGGTGTGATAATGAAAGTGCCATCAAGATTTCTCTCAACCCGGTACAACACTTCAAGACGAAGCACATTGAGATTCGGTATCACTTCATCCGGGATCACATTAGGCGAGGGGAGATCGAGCTCAAGTATGTCAACACTCATGATAACCTTGCAGATATTTTCACGAAGCCCTTGGATGAAGCAAGATTTCGCGAGTTAAGGCATGAGCTAAATATCATTGATTTGAGCAATGTGACTTGAACCCGTACACCCCCCACCACACTCAACGTGTTGTCTAGTTTAGGTGTAGGCATAGACATAGGGGAACTCTCCCTCCCCCCATCATGCATAAATCGATCACCTCTTTCACATTAGCCATTTTTGATGGTACTTGTGCTTCAAAGACAAGTTTTGGTCATGGGCCCAAGGATAATTCTTCGCGGTGCCATACCATCCAACTCAAACATAGGTGGCCTCAGCCATCGCCCTCTCTCCTCGAGAGGCTTTGTCGCTTGGTGGTTTCTTGTTGTCTTTTTGCCTCTGGTTTGTGCGTGTTCCTGTGGTTTCTTGTGTGTGAAAAGTTTCCGTGCAAAGGTTTTTTCTTCTCGTGTTAAAACTTGTGGTGCCTTGAGCTCACGGTACTACCGCGGCCAGCTACGGTACTACCGCGGCCAGCTACGGTACTACCGCAGCCAGCCACGGTACTACCGCTTGCGGGAGCACGGTACTACCGTCACCACGCGGCAGTAATTTTTTACTGCCGCCTGGATGAGCGGTACTACCGCCTCGGCGCGGTACTTCCGCCCGAGCGGTACTACCGCGATGATACGCGGTACTACCGCGCCGGTTCGAGCGCGTGGGGATAAGGACGGGCAGGGGAGTTCTAAATCCCCATACCCATTCGCAGTCCTTTCCCACGTCGTCTCCTTCTCTCCATCGCTCAAGAACGGAGCCGGCGTTCATCGCCGGGTCTCCTCCACCGGCTGCCCTCCCGTGATTCCGACCGGTGGGATCATTCCCCACCACGTGCTCTTGCTATGGACCAAGGTTTTTCCCCAACTCCCTCTCCGTGTTGTTGGTGTTTGGTGTTTCTAGGTTTTGGGGGAGGCTTGTGTGTTCTTGAGATTCTAGGCTTAATCTCTGCAAGAGTAGGATGAAGGAGCGTGGTATTGCATAGGATTTATACTTGTATTGTTGTCTTGCGCTAGATCTGATCACCGTAGCACCGCCGTTGTTTCGCGGTTCTTTTCAGATTCAAATCACCAGTTAGATCTGACGCGATGCGGTACTACCACCCGTATGGCGCGGCACTACCGCCTGCATGGTATTACCGCCCTTCGGGAGCGGTACTACCGCGCTCTGTGCGGTACTAAAATTCTACTTCCGCTCCAATCACGGTACTACCGTGACCTCGCACGGTACTACCGCATTTGGAGCGGTACTAATATTTTAGTACCGCAGACAGTGGCAGTTCTACCATGGCTCACTTCTATCGCATGCCAACTTTCTCGTATGTCTTCTATGTGTTTCTTGTGCTTTATCGTGGCCTTTGCATTGATCTTCTTTTTCGCGTCTTTGGTGTTTTGCGTGTGTGTCTCGGGTGGTGGCTCTCGCCGGTCCAATCCCAGTCGTGACACTGGCTCCAAACGTCTGCGCAACCCAGGTGAAGTACCAGAAGGCTCGTCTGCCTCCAAGCGCAATGTCAAGCACTCAGCTAGCAAGCACAAGGAGCCCGCTAAGGGCATGGATGAGATTGCCTCAGCTGATTATGTCCGTCTCAGGCAGCTTCACCCTTATGTGCACCCACGTTCCACTGTTAGAGGCCGTGAGCTATTCTGGAACAAGCAACAGACCAACATCTATCTGGATGTCATCAAGAACAAGTAGAATACCTACGTGGAGGTGAAGTGGATTGATATGCATCACATGAGGAAGGACAAGTTCCGTGACTACTTTGGAGAGGCTCTGGACTTGGTAGAGCAGTTTGGCATTGAGCATGTGTTATCCTTCCACCTGGACTATGACCCTGAGCTCATCTGTCAGTTCTTTGCTTCAGTCTACTTTCACTCCAATGAGGAACGGACGATGACCTGGATGACCAATGGTCGTAAACTGTCTGCTACCTGGAAGGAGTTCATGGATCTTCTCCAGGTTCCTGATGATGGGCTCATAACTCCAGTGGGTGTTCGCCCCCATGCCAATGCTGAGTCTGCCAACAAGGACAAGCTTGCACCATTCATGGTTGAGAAGGTGCTCGCGAGTGGGAAGACAACTTTGGTGCTCAACTCTTTTCTGGATATCATGTATCGCATATTCTGCAACTCCTTGTTCCCTAGCATCGGTGACAAAGACAAGGTTCATGCCTATATGGTGGACATGATGCTCATTTGCGAGGAGGCTTGTTCGTCTCAGTCTCAGCCACTTGATGTCTCACACATCATGTGGTGTGAGCTCCGGTTTGCAGTGTTCAACCGCAAGGTGCCTATCTATGGGCCCTATCTGTTTCTGCTGATTTCGAAGACTTGGGAGAAGATGTTCCCTGATGAGGAGTTCCTTGCTCCAGACTGGATTCGCCATGAGCCCATCTGTCTGCGTATCAAATCCAACTGGGCCAACACCACTACTCGTGCCGAGGCGACTGCTGCTAGGGCTGCTGTCGATGAGGAGGATGCTGGCGCCGAGGACGTTGCTGAGGGCCGTGCTGCTAGGCCTTCCCAGAGTGCCACTATGCCATCATGGGCCAAGAAGCTGAAGGACAAGATGAAGACTCTTTTCTGCATGCAAGCCAAGGGGCAGTACAGGACTCACGTGGCATCCAAGGAGAGTCGTCGCCGGGACAACAAGATCTTGCAACTCTATGGTGAGGCAGTGTCTGGCGGGTCTGAGGAGCACATCACTCCAGAGGCCGAGTGGATGGAGAAGCAGGGCTACAGGTGGACTGAGTCTGAGGAGGATGTCGAGGAGACCATCCCTGCTACCGAGGAGACCGACGGAGAGGGTTGGGACGAGTTCCTTGCTTGAGCCACCTCTTATGTGTAGGTGTCCTCTCTGCCTTTTTGGCGTCTCGATGCCAAAGGGGGAGAGAGTGTAGGGATTTGCGAGTGTGTCGTGTGTTTGCTGCTTTCTCGTTTGAACTATTTGCTGCTTTCTCGTTTGAACCTCGGTAGCTTTACTTCATCCGGTGTAAGACGTTTGCACTCTATCTATCCTAGCGAGCTTGTGTTATATTGTGCTATCTTCTTGCTATGCTATGTTAGTTATCGTGCCTTGGTCTCTAAAATATAGGGGGAGTGTTGATCCTAGTCTGTGTGCTATGCAGTCCAAAGCATTCATTTAGAGTGCACACACCTAGGGGGAGCCCGTCTATATTTTATAGAGGTGGGGTTTGCCTTTGCTCTAAATCATCTTATCTTTGTGCAAATCCCGTGTTGTCATCAATCCACCAAAAAGGGGGAGATTGTAAGGTCACATTTATCCCTTGGGTGTTTTGGTGATTGATGACAATGCTCTTGCGGACTAATCGTGTGCCTTGAGTTTCTCAGATACTTCATCACTAGGTACGAGACGATTCGGTGCCCCTCAGAGACTATTGAAGTCGGCGTTGTTCTACGTTTCTCTTTGGTGGATTTGAGTCGTAGGAGAGCAGTACTATTAAGAGGGGGTCCGCGTCGGAAAGGTTTGGGTGGAATCAACACGTACACTTGTCCTACCTTTCCTTGCACTCTGGAGCTTCTCTTCGTTATCTTGGTTGTGCTGAAATCTGACGACTACTGATGTACTTGCGGTAGTACCGCAAGTACCAGCGATAGTACCGCTGTGGCTCACGGTAGTACCGCTCATCTTGAGCGGTAGTACCGCGACTCCCAGGCCTAGTGCCGCTTCGGTACGGTAGTAGGGGCGGATGTAATTTTTTACATCCGCGCCACCCACGGTAGTACCGCTCGTCCAGCGCGGTAGTACCGCGGTGACCCACGGTAGTACCGCTCCCCAGGAGTCGTAGTACCATGGCCCTCCTACCTAGTACCGCAGCGTCACGGTAGTAGGCGCGGATGTAATTTTTTACATCCGTGCCCGCAACGGTAGTACCGTGCCTCGAGAGCGGTAGTACTGCGTCGGACTTTTGTACCACCTCAGTTTCAGCGGAAGTAGGCACGGATGTAATTTATTTCATCCGCGCCCTTCCCAGGCCGTGACTTTCCTGCCTTGCGGTAGTACCGCAAGTGGGTGCGGTAGTACTGCGCAAGCGGTAGTACCGCCCCCTTGTCAGGCTAGTTCCGGCCTGTGCTGCTGTCGCGGTAGTACTGTGGTCAGCCACGGTAGTACCGCACAGCCTCGCGGTAGTACCGCGCCCCTGGAGCGGTAGTACCGTGTGTCGCGGGCTGAACATGTGGATAACGGTTGGATTTTTTCCCACGACTATATAAGGGGTGTCTTCTACCTCTAGTTGACTACCTCTTCTACCTCTAAGCTCCATTGTTGCTCCAAGCTCCATTTTCGCTTGATCTCTCTCCCTAGCCAATCAAACTTGTTGATTTGCTCGGGATTGGGTGATAAGGGCCCGATCTACACTTCCACCACAGGATATTTGATTCCCCCCACTTATCCCTTGCGGATCTTGTTACTCTTGGGTGTTGAGCACCCTAGACGGTTGAGGTCACCTCGAAGCCATACTCCATTGTGGTGAAGCTTCGCGGTATTGTTGGGAGCCTCCAAGTGTTGTGGAGATAGCCCCAATCTTGTTTGTAAAGGTCCGGTTGCCGCCTTCAAGGGCTCCAATAGTGGAATCACGGCATCTCGCATTGTGTGAGGGCGTGAGGAGATTACGGTGGCCCTAGTGGCTTCTTGGGGAGCATTGTGCCTCCACACCGCTCTAACGGAGACGTACTTCCCCTTAAAAGGAAGGAACTTCGGTAACACATCCTCATCTCCACCGGCTCCACTCTTGGTTATCTTGTCCCTTTACTTTTGCAAGCTTACGTGTGCTATATCCATTGCTTGCTTGTGTGCTTATTGTATTTGCATCATATAGGTTGTCCACGTAGTTGCACATCTAGACAACCTATTTCTTTGCAAGGTTTAAATTGTTATAGAAAAGTCTAAAAAGTGTTAGTTGCCTATTCACCCCTCCCCCTCTAGTCAACCATATCGATCCTTTCAGACGATACCGAGGCTTTGTGGCATGTCGGCCGGGTTCTTCCATGTGTCCGCTAGATCCTAAGGCCATCAACTGAAGGAAATATGCCCTAGAGGCAATAATAAAGTTGTTATTTTATATTTCCTTATTCATGATAAAGATTTATTATTCATGCTAGAATTGTATTGGTCGGAAACTTAAAGTACATGTGTGAATACATAAACAAATACCGTGTCCCTAGTATGCCTCTACTAGACTAGCTCGTTGATCAAAGATGGTTAAGGTTTCCTAACTATAGACATGTGTTGTCATTTGATAATGGGATCACATCATTAGGAGAATGATGTGATGGACAAGACTCATCTGTTAGCTTAGCATAATGATCGTTCAGTTTATTGCTATTGCTTTCTTCATGCCAATACACATTCCTCCGACTATGAGATTATGCAACTCGTGGATACCGGAGGAATACCTTGTGTGCTATCAAACGTCACAACGTAACTGGGTTATCATAAAGATGCTCTACAGGTACCTCCGAAGGTGTTTGTTGAGTTGGCATAGATCGAGATTAGGATTTGTCACTCGGAGTATCGGAGAGGTATCTCTGGGCCCTCTCGGTAATACACATCATAAGCTTGCAAGCAAATGACTAAGGAGTTAGCCACAAGGTGATGTATTACGGAACGAGTAAAAGGACCTGCCGGTAACGAGATTGAACTAGGTATGAAGATACCGACGATCGAATCTCGGGCAAGTAACATACCGATGGACAAAGGGAATTACGTATTGTTGTCATAACGGTTCGACCGATAAAGATCTTCGTAGAATATGTAGGAGCTAATATGGGCATCCAGATTCCGCTATTGGTTATTGACGGGAGAGATATCTCGGCCATGTCTACATAGTTCTTGAACCTGTAGGGTCCGCACGCTTACCGTTCGTTGACGATATAGTGTTATATGAGTTATATGTTTTGGTGATCGAATGTTGTTCGGAGTCCCGGATGAGATCACGGACATGATGAGGAGTATTGAAATGGTCGAGAGGTAAAGATTTATATATAGGACGATGATATTTGAACATCGAAAGTGTTTTGGGACGTACCAGGAATGAATCGGATCACCGGAAGGGGTTCCGGGCACCCCCCCCTCCCCGGCAAGATAGGGCCATATGAGCCAAATGAGGGGACATACCAGCCCACAAGGGGGCTGGTGCGCCCCCTCCCTTGTTTGGCCAACCCTAGGGAAGGAAAAGGGGGAGGGCTAGCCCCTCCTGCCTTTCCCTCTCATGAGAGAAAGGAAGGGGGGTGGGGCGCCACCCTCCCATGCCTTTCCCCGCACTCCAAATAAGGAAAGGGGGGCGCGGCTTGGGAGGGACCCCAAGTAGGATTCCTCCTACTTGGGCGGCTCCTTTGACTGCTCCTCCCTCCCTCCCACCTATATATATGTGAGAAGGGGACGCCTAGCACACAACAGACAATTACCTAGCCGTGTCTGGCGCCCCCTCCACCATTTACACCCCCGGTCATATATTCGTAGTGCTTAGGTGAAGCCCTGCGAAGATCACTTCACCATCACCGTCACCACGCCGTCGTGCTGTTGGAACTCATCTACCACCCCGCCGTCTTGCTGGATCAAGAAGGCGGAGGACATCACCGAGCTGAACGTGTGTAGAACGCGGAGGTGCCGTATGTTCGGTACTTGATCGGTTGGAGCGCGAAGAAGTTTGATTACATCAACCGCGTTGTTAAAAGCTTGGGCTTACGGTCTACGAGGGTATGTAGATACACTCCACCTCTCGTTGCTATGGACCTCCATGGATAGATCTTGTGTGTGCTTAGAATTTTTTTTTTGTTTTTCATGCAACGTTTCCCAACATCAGCTTCATCTGACGCTCTTAATGAAGAGTGCCACTGTTTACCGCCATCCACGCATCCCACTGCAAGACACCAAACACTACCACTACAGTTGACACCATTGCCACCCAAGAAAGTGTCGTGCGTAGGCCATCGAACACAAATCTCACCAGAGCTGAAGACTAGCACGAAGGCAGACCCACATGCTCCTCGGTTCCGCCCATTAGAACACCACCGAGATAAAGAAAGAGCAGAAATAGATTGTTCCGACATGACTCTATCTTCACCATTGATGCATCACCCATGACAGAAAACTAGATCTATTCTATCTCCCTACTGGAGAAAAACTGTCGGGGTCCCCGTCCGCTCGAGGACGAAGACCCATGACGTTGCTGCTGTCGAGAGAAGGCTGAAGAGCGCCTCCCGACCCTCTGGAGCGGTTCCAGGAGTGCGCACGAAGCAGTTCGCTGATTGCGTGGAAGACAGGTCGTGGAATCGTGCTAGTCTCCTTCCCAGATAGCATGACGAGGACGCAGTTCGGTGCCTTTGGATCAGACCAACAATTGCGCCTTCCACGCAACTGAGTTGCGCTACTGCTTATTTCAAAAAAGGAAAAAGGAGTTGTACTACTACTACTACTGGCGAAAGTAGTGGCTGAACTCATCCTCCGTGCATTTACGGTGCATCCACGCAAAAAAATATACCAAAGCATTTTGAAAAAAATCTGAAACTTTGTGAAAATGAGTATCAACAAATGTTAGAGGCTTGCCAAGTTTGATGGTCAAATGACCTCCGAGAAGAATTGTACAATTTTTTTTACAAATGTTGGTCAATGGTGCACATACATTTTGAGTATTTTTGTCTTTTTTGTATAGAGCTCCTCGAATGTTATTTGACCACCAAAATTTGCAAGGCTCGGAGTATGTTTTGTATGAGCGAATAAGGATCGTTGACGGTACGTTCGGCTCTTGCAGTCGCCACATGCTATATCCTTTATAATCTTTCCGAACGTGTATTTGCCCTATACACTACATGATATATACCTACTAATAACAATAATAATAATAATAATAATCTATACCCACTAATAAAAGAAATATGTATTCTTAGTCCGCCATGCTATTTTGTAGAAAATCTCCGATGTTTCTGACATTAAACCCGCAGTACATATCAAATGTTTTTTAAAATACTCACATCTTTTAAACCGTAACTCCAAATTTAACATATTATATATGGAATTTGATTAGAAAATTATGCAGAATCTAAATAGTATGTTATATTACCTGTTAACAATTTAAAAAAAATCTAGGCCGCAATGTTATCAACAATGCGTTATCCATTTTTTTCATACCGGTACTGATTCAGATTGGAGATGAACACCTCAGCAAAATTAGGATTGAACATCAGATTGAAGATAAATTTGTTAGAGACACCTAATAAATAAGGACATGCATGACAAAAAATAAAAGGACCCAATAAAGATGGGATGTCTGCTATAAAATAAATAAAAGAGAAAATGCAGAGGAGATCCGATAAAAGATGAGATGTTGCGCTATTCTCCTATATATAAGAAGAAGAAAAAGAGGACATGCATGAAAAAAAGTAAAACGGAGGCATGCATGACAAAATATAAAATAAAAGAAAAGTTTGATAAGAAATAAATAGTGATGAAACAGGAACCATTACCTATGACATGTATGGCAAGAAATAGTGATGGAATAGGAGCGCAAGTACCTGCGTCAACAGGAGACCATAAAAAAGTTCTTTTCCAGACAGAAAAAACCTCTTTTTATGATTAAAAAAAATCCTATTTTTAACAACCTTTTCAACTCTTCATGTATTTAAGAAATAGCTACAAAATTCTCAGATTATAAAACATCTTTCGTAAATTAAGAGCGTGTGGTTTTTTTTCTCCCCCATTGCAATGCACGGGCCTTTATTATATATTTTATATAATAAAGGGAATAGGTATTCTTAGTTCATCATGCTATTTTATAAAAAAAAACCCGATCTTTTTGACATTAAACCCACAGTATATATCAAATGTTTTTTAAAATACTCATATGTTTTAAACTGTAGCTCAAAATTTAAATGTTTTTAAAATACTCATATTATCTAAACTGTAACTCCAAATTTAACATGTTATATATGAAATTTGGTTAGCAAAATATATGTAATATGAATATAATGTTATTTTACCTGTTAATCATTTAAAAAGAATACTATTTAGGGTGCAATATTTATTCAACAGTACATTATCCGTCTTTCTTTCATATTGGTACTGATCCGAATTGTGGATGAATATCTCAGAAAAATTTGAATTGGAGATGAAATTGAAGATCACTTGTCCGTTTCATTGTACGTATTAAATCTACATGCAAGCCATGTTTAAATAGAAGACATGTGAAATCTTGAACTTGTACTTTTGTAGGCAAAGACCATCTTTGTGTGGGCCGTAGTTACAAATACTCAAATTATAGACAATATTTTATAAATTTAAAACGTGTGGTATTCTTTTATCCCGTTGCAACGCACAGGCCTTTTTGCTAGTCTTAGATAAACTAGTCTTAAATAAACGCCTTGAAGCTTGGACGAACATCCCTCCAGCTATCTTTCTTGGGAAACAAATCACATCCACCGTCGGAAAACCTGAAACCAAACCCTAGAACAGCAAACGGATCGGATACAGATTCCTGACTTTGACCCAGTAAACGCGTTCGTCTCCTGCTCCCGATCAATATAACTACGCAGAGCCCCGCCTCCACAATCCACTATAGCGCACGATCGAACTCGTCGCGGCAGCCAACCAGCAATGGCGCTCAAGGGGCGGTCGTCGTTCGCGAAGCAGCCGCGGAAGTCGTGGCGCGCGAAGCTGATGACCCTGGAGGTGACCGTACTATCGGCGGAGAAGGTCGTCACGGGGTGGCTCTGGCGCCGCCCGCTGGATCGCGACGCGTTCGCCGCGGTCAACACAGACTCGTCGTCCGCCCGTACCGGCTTCAACGACGAGGACGGCGACTGCAATGGGTACCCCTACTGGGGCGAGGCCGTGCGCGTGACGGTGCCGAAGCAGTCGAGGACGATCGACGTGGAGATCTACCGCCAGAGGGGCGACGGCCGGCAGGAGTTCGTGGCAGCGGCGCTCGTGCCCGTCGCGGACTTCCGCGCCGGCCCGCCGGGCCACCTGCATTGCCTCAGCTACCGGCTGTTTGACACCGGGCTCATGATGGAGACCCGTAACGGCATCGTCAACATCACCGTCAAGAGGCTCGACGGCGCGCAGGCCAGTGCGACGGCGGGCGAAGGGAAAGGCGCGAAGGCTGCGGAGGATGCCACCAAGTTGCATTAGAGCATCTCCAACAGGCGCCGAACGCGCCGCGCGCAAAAAACTGGTTTGCCGCGCGTCCATTGCCTGGTTTGGCGCGACGCGCAGCGCTGGCTCCAGCAGCTGCGCTAAAATGCAGCGCGCGCCGCTCCAGCAGCGCGCAAAAAATGCAGCGCACACATATTTTTTTTTTGTTTTTAGATAAATCGGAAGCATGGATAAATAAAAACTAGATAGATTGCATAAATAAAAAATGATACAAAGGTATTTTACATCGGTGCAACTAGATAGATAGTTCGAAAGCATAGATAAACTACGGCGCAACTACTCCAAGTCGCTATCATCATCACCATCATCATACTCGTCGGTGTCGTTCGAGGTATCGAGCCATATGTCCAACCAACGATCGTCGTTTTTCGTGAAGAACGACCTCCCACCTGCAGCAACGATATCCGACTGCGCATTCGCCAATGCCTTCCACCGACGCCTCTCCACCCGCGAATTGTGGCGCCTTCGCGTGTCCTCCTCGCGGCGCCTTGCCAAGTAGGATTGCTCGTAGGCGACGTCCTTCGGGTGACGCCGGCGCCACTCCCCCATGACCCGCTCGTCCTCCTGGGCGACGAGGAGGCGGCGCTGCCGCTCAGCGTGCTCCGCACGGTCTTCTGTCGTGTTAAGACGAGGCGGCGGGGCGACGTCCAGCGCCTGCTGGAGCGTGTAGACGTCCTGGAAATTTATCTGCCCGCGCGGCCTGCCTAGGCGCCACGCCGCCGCTCGTACGCCGTCTCGTAGGTGCCGAGGCCGAGCCGGAGTTCGCCGGAGCGTATCTCGGAATAGTACCCGCCGTTGGGTCGCAGACGGACGCCTCGGAAGCCCGACGCTCCTCGGCGGCGCGGCGGCATGGTGACGCGTCGGGGTGGCGGGGCGCTGGAGCGGTGGAGGCGCGCGTGGCAGAGAGGAGGAAGAGGCGCGTGGCAGAGGAAGGCGTGGAGAAGGCGCGTGGCAAGCGCCGCATTTTATAGAGGCGCCGGAAGCGGTGCGCCAAAAATGACACGCGAGCTGTCGCCTTTTCACGCGCGCGCAAGCGGTTCCAGCGCGCGCGAGTTTCCCGCCACCGCTGGAGCGCGGCAAAACGTTCCGCGCGCGCTAAAAGCTGGTTTTACCGCGCGCGCGCGTCTTTTCGCGCGCCTGTTGGAGATGCTGAGTAATTCCTGCTGCGGAAGGTGACGAACGCGACGGGCGCGCCACGGGCCCATATGCAGTGATGGGCAACCCCGTCGAGGTATCTGCTGCTGCACAGGTTAACGGAAAGGGCGTCTACAAGCAGAACTAATTGATGGGGTTTCGATGCTACATTCTCCTTGATCATTACAATGTAAATCATGATGATATTGCGATTCTAATTGTCATGGTGTTAATTATCTTAAATAAAAACAAACAAAAAACTTAAATCAGATTTCAAATCGTGATTTATACAGTGCTTGAAAATTACGATTTTCCTTCTACGTTATTCGGCTAGGTTTATTTTCTGAACAATTTCTTTAAACCAGCTTTGTCAAATAAAGGAAAGGTCAATTTACATACACCTTTGCTCCCTCTAGTCATTTATTCTCTATCTCATCATCATATGGTCTAGATGGCAAATTTTACCAATAGCTCTTTCACAACTATTGACTCTTATTTGGGGTGTGCTTCGGAGGTCCATCCTAGCTTGTTTGGCATTGGGTCGGTGTGGCCATGCACTGATCGACAATACGGTGACTGCGAGTGGCCGTGTCCAGGCATGATACTCCCAAGTGCTTGAGGGAGGATGCACGAGAGGGGGGAGGAAGACGATGGTGTGGCACCGAGCGTGCAATACTAGTGATGCAGATGCTATAGGGACAAAACCAACGTCTACGTACATGAAGAAACTGGTGAGCTATGAAAAAGACAAAATCAGCGTTCAATAGTGCCGAACAGGGTTGAATATGTTTTCTTTCATAGCTCAGATCTCGTAATGTATTTTAACTTGAAATTTTGCGTGGCAAATAAAACATCACCCTCTTAACATCCGTATTTTAATAAAAAAGCCTAACTTTAAAATATGGTTTCCATGAAGTATTCATTGAATAATGGTTTCCGTATGATATTCTCCCCGTAGCTGAAACCATACTGAGAAAAGATTGAAAGTGTAGTTTAGGAATCAGTGTCAATAAATCTGTTTTGTAAGTCAGACGGTATCAATGCTGGGACGCTCGGTTTGTTTGATCGAGTTATTCATCACAAAGAAAAAAGACATGTGAGTTCATAGTTTTTACCATGCCAGACTCCGCAGGGGGGCCGACAGGTCGTGGTTTAGCCAACTGGCTAACTCCACCCATGGACTTAACATATACTCCCTCCGTCCGGAAATACTTGTCATTGAAATGAATGTATCTAGATGTACTTTAGTTCTAGATACATCCATTTTTATCCATTTTGATGACAAGTAATTCCGAACGGAGGGAGTAACACTTTACCCTATTTTTGGAGAAGTTTTCACAAAACCACAATTTTTGGGCTAACTATTAACACACAGCCCAAATGATGCCCAGCAACACACATCACATCAATCAGGTTGAATCAGACGAGGCTATACCTGTGCCTGCGGTGTCCTCCCGAGCCAGCGAGAGCCAAGCCGTTGCCGCCGGCTCGCTCGTCGCCGGTAGCTCGCGGCCCCCGTCGCCCTGGCGCCGTCCCGACACTCCTCCGCCACCTCAGCGCCAACTCATCTTCCCAGCGGCGTCATCCTCCACACCCATCCAGCTCGTCGCGCCTCTTCTCCTTTATTCCTTGGACTGGGGTAGCGGCTGCGCGGCGACTCCGTGTAAGTCGTAGGCCCGTAACTATTTTGGATCGTTCTGTAGTTTTTTTGTGTGTGTCATTTTTGTAACTTTTGGTTCAGTTTTCATTGTTTCATATTCACACATACACAACATGATAGATTGCTGGATTACAGCGAAGAAAATCTGTATTCGCCGTTGAACTCTGAAGACAGAAAGCACAAAGGAAGCAGCCTAAACTCGTTGGGAGGAGCTCTGTACAGGACGGCCGACGGCATTGCTGATGCCACTGGGCGGACGGGACAACGCTGACACAGAGAAAGAGGTGATGGTGGAGGAGACGACGTCGGGTCGGACGAGCCAGCGACTTGTTAACCCAGCTCCAATTTTGGGTTATCTATTACGTTGGGTTGTGTGCATGCGCATGTATATGAGCGCTTGTGTCTGTACTGTATTCAAAAAAAGAAAAAATCGTCATCTGCGATATCCCTGGGATGGAGATTGTGTTCGATCATCGTTGCTCCTTCCTTGACTGGAACATGTTCGCGAGCACATCGTTGGTGTTGTCTGAAACAGGGGAAGTTCAACTCAGAGATATCCACCGCCAATTAATTTTCTTTTAATAAAAAGAGCTTCCTCTCTGGTATCGTTTAACAAAAACAATATTGTCTTACAACAGCTACCAAAAGAAAATAGAAGAAAGGTAAAAGAGCAAAACCAGGGCGAACACAGCTCTTGCATTCTTGGGCATCGACCTGTCAGTGTTGGTTGATCTCGGCTCTGACCGGGTAAAAGGTAACGTTAAGGGGATGAGCCAGGAACCAACGTTCGTGGCTTTTGACACCAACAGAATTGCCCTGATCAGGGGCACCTCTAACCGACAGATGGTTTTGGTCCCCTATTGCCAGCGCATATAAAGGGTGGGGCCTGGATACCTATGAGAGATTGATTCACGTACGTTTTGTCCAGCCTCCTTAATTCCCTTAAACCATACCGATCTATGGGTGCGCTGAAGCAATGGGAAGGCCAAGTCCACCGCCGGCCACCACGAGGGCAGTGCCTGCGGCTTGCTGCTGTCATCTATCGTGGATGTGTTGCTGCCCCTCCAGACTACAACACCACCCACGGCTCCACCCTGCATCAGCCTGCATCAAGCAGGCGAGGGATTTTGCCTCGGCCATCAAAGGTACTTACCAAATCAAACTTCCGATCCATAGAAGGTGTTCTAATTAGAGATCAAGATCCAACTCACGTTAATCCTAAAGACTTAATTCTAACAATGGTATCAGAGCTTATTGATCTCTGTTTAGAACCCGCTACTTGTTGTTCCCTAATAATTAATCAAGGCCCTAATTCGTAGTATTGATTAAAGTCCTAATGATCTTTGTTTAAATTTGAGATACAAGTTTTTTTTCTAATTGCCATTGGGTTGGTGCTAATTAGATTTTCTGTTAGATTAACTAAGTCATGCTTCCGCATCATGTTGACGTTCTGATTAGCATTGTTAGCACTGGTTGAGAAAATTAGGAGGGAATCAGATGTGCAAGAAAAGATGGAACGGCAAATCCCCAAATTTTGTTCCCAGGAACACCGAAACCACAGCTCTAGTAATCCAAATTCGCCAAATCTGAGCCCAAAATGATTGAAATTAATGGAAGAAAGGTGAAGGGCTCACCTCATGGCCGTGACGGTGTCCTCCTCCTCCGGGATCAACACGGCCACCGCTGTGCGAGGATGCCGTCGCCGTGACACCGCCGTCCCTCGAGACGATGCGCGGGAAGGAGCTGCCGTCGACATACTGGTGGGCGCGCGCCTTGCGAGGATCGCACGTCGCCGCCGCTTTGAAGTTTTGTGCGAGCAGCTAGCGGCGAAGTGGTCCTCCCGTCCGCCGCACGGATTGCCATGTGCGCGACGCCGAAGCCACACTCGTTGGAGGAGCGCGCTGGACTTAATCCGTTTCACGCTGCTCCGACGAGGGCAGCTACCGCGCCGCCATGGCCGACGAGGTTGGGCCGCCGCTGCGGTCTCCTCAGCATCGCCGCTGCGTTAAAATCGGGGGAGGCTGATGAAATGGCTAGGGTTCAGCCGCCCTGGAAGTTTTGTTCCCCCTCGAGGGGATCACAGCCGTTGTTTTTGATGCAATGGCTGAGCGCGGTGCGGGGATGATGATGGGCCTTCGGACACTGAATCGGCCGATGTTGGCTGTGGGCTCGAGCCCAAGTTATGTAGGCCCGAGAGAGGGTTTTCTGCCTTTTTTAGCTAAATAATGTGATGGGCCAGTTTTAAACGGGTACCCTGGGTATTTTGTGCCGAATTTTTCCCTGGAGTCCTAATTATGCTTAGGCACTAAAATATGAAAATCATGCTAAAGTTCGTTTTCATTCTTTTTTCGGAGTAGAATGGACCCAGTGCGAAATTTTGCTTGGAAATTTTATGTGCCCAAAATAATGTTAATAATGATAAAGTTTTATTACTGAGAAGCCGTGGGTTGTTATGGGCCGAATAATGTTCTTTATGCATTTTTAGTGCATTTTTAAGTTTCTAATAATGTTTATGCACTAATAAGTTTGAAATTGCCTATAATTATGTTTTAAATGATGCTTATTTTTTTATTTTTTTTTTGAATAAAATAAAACCAACAAAACTATTTGGAAAATTTAATGTGAACTAATGTTGATTCCATTTTATGGTGGTCACCTTTCTAGTATCATTTCAATGATGAAATTAATATGAATCTCATTGAAGTTTCTAAATATTTTATTTGGATATTTCGTTTGAGTGTGAATTTTATGTTGATGCCATTTTTGGCATTTCTTTATAATGTGATCATTACTAATGTACTAAGGCCCGCTTGAGGAAAAATGTTGATGGTTGCGTGGTGCAGTTTTTTTCACGCTGCACTATGCATCTAATAATGTTTGGGTAGTGTATTTATTGAGAAAAGCTAAAGTTTATGTTTGGTGCATTTTATACTATTCAATGCATTATAAATAAGCATGTAATGGCCTAGAATGTTTATGATTGATTCCCCAAGCAAAGTAAATTTGTGTAGAGATTTTTAGTATGATATGTAATATCATGGTCATTATATGACAATAGTTGATCAAAATATTCTAAAGTTGTTATTGTCATTTATTTGACATCTCAGAGTTACCAAATTTTATTATTTGGTGAATCTTGATGTAATTTGATGTCCAAATTTTATTATTTGGAAAATCTTGTGGTATCCGAACTATAATATTGATGTCATTTTCACTATGATTGTCAAGCTTGATGTTTACTCGGTGGCAATGACATTTTGTTTTAGTGTTAATTCCAATGTTTTTTATGTCATTGAGATTTTTAGTGGTAATTTGACACTTATATCAATGTTATTACCATTGTGAACTTTAGTTAATGACAAAAGGCATCATTATGTTACTTTAGGCTAAAGTTGCGGCTCTTAATTTAGCCAAAGTTCTTGATAATCATTATGTGATTTTATTTCTCTCTAATCAAAATGGAACTAATGAGAAGTTTTGATTAGAGATTTAGTGAGGAAATGTTTTAATGGCATATGGTGATATTCTGACCAACGTTGATTATTTTCATGTGTCTTGTATGAATAAATAATGCTCTTCTCCGTTTTATGCCCAACGGTGAAATGGATTAGAATAACAATTAAGCATCTACTTAATTCATCTCATTCGATGGTTAATTCGTGATTGATGTTGTATTACAATGTTCATAAAGTTGCCTTCCTTTTTTCAGCAATGAAATTAATGATGATGCTAAACTTTTGCTTTGGCATAGACAAACCTTATGTAAATAACTTTCCCACATGGAGAGTAGAGATCATTGTCTCATGCAAGGAATCTCTCATGGTTTTTGCAACTAATGTTGAAGGATGTTAATCATGATGTTAATGTAGACATTGGGAGAGATCTCAAGATACATGTGCCATCATGCACATTACTAATGCAAAGGAGGTTAAAGCCAAAACTATTGGATTTATTTCACTAGCTTTTGGACATGACTTAATTCTTCATATTATTGATGATGTTTGTTAATGGTCCTAGTTATTGGAGAACCCTAATTTTGTCACTCGAACACATGACATGATTTGGTATCAACTCCAATTATGTAATGTTAGTCTCGCCCCAGGGTGAGACAATTTATGTTTTGACTGAATGAGTCATTTGTAAAGATTATGTGATATGTTATAATTAAAGATGTAAGAGAAGTGTAAGAGACCTTATCGAAATTATGGTTTCAGACCACATTTCGAGGGGGAGAATGGAAGTCTCATTTAATATGAGACATCACGTTCACTTCTCCTACTTAGATCATGTAAAACTAAGTAAAATGTATGCGTTAATTCTCTAATTAAGATGGAACCAACGGGAAGTCTTGGTTGGAGAATGTATGAAAAGCAAACACTAATGTGAGTTCTCTAATTAAGATGCAACAAGTCTTATTTAGAAGAATGAATGAAAAACACTCCCTTTATTATGTTAATGTATACTTAATCCCTTATGAGAATTATGAAGCACACATGAATGTTAAGTGCAAGCTTGCTAATCTAATGTTGATTATGATGTGACTCATGGTTATATTTCTGACCAACGTCGTTTATAATCATGTATCACACTTCACTCAAGTGGCAAGTTTGCCAGTATGATGTGACTCATGGTTGTTTTTCTGACCAACGTCGTTTTATAATCATGTGTCACAACTCCTGAAGTTCTTTTCCATCTTCAACCCAATAGTGTTGTGGTTTAGAGCTGAGTTGATTGTCATAAGATTTTGGATTTATTTTTCCATCTTCTAAAATGATTATCAGGGAACCTGGAGTGTATGAACATGAATCTTAAGAATAACTCTGTTAGATCTTTGTTCATATGCATCAGGCAAGTTGAGAATCAGTTCCTAATGCAACACTTAGTGTTGAGCCTTAACGATTTCCATATGATTGATAATGTGTGTGAATGATCATCTTAGCGTCTTGTTGCCGTATAGGATGAAAATTGTGAGCTCTAATGATGTAACTCAGTAGAGTTTTCTAAGTAAGTTGTTGTTACGCTCGTATTATTATTACAACATGCTCTTGTGTTGGCTTAGTTAAAGAAAATGCATGTATGACAAAACTGTAAGGTTTCGCTTTTAAGATAAAGTTGACATAAGGCATATTGTTCAAAGAAATACAATTATGAAATAAGATGAGCGTTTGGGACGGCCATACCATAAGTCTAGGGAGAGTAAGCTCGCTACCTTGTGAAGATGGATTTTTTTTTGGGTGAGCCAAGAAATTTCTATCTTCTATTTATGAGTATGAGTCTTGGTGATGCCTCATATTCTGCTTGTATTGAGTTTCATCAAGATATATATTGGTCCAAAAGGAGTATAAGTCTTATTATGATGACATACATCAATAGAGTGTGAAAGAAAAAGGATTATGTACTAATACTCCATCTCACCTGCTATTAAAGTTAAGGGCGATAACATCTTACTGTCCAAGGAACCATTATGAACTGATCAGATAATGTTGGTTCCTTATGCTTCAGCTGTCAGAAGCAATATAAGTATTCAAGTATGAATGTGTCCTATTCGTGATCGGGATAATTGGCAAATATACAATTAAGTTCATAAATGGACCACAGGAAAAGCCGCCAAAAATCTTGCGCATATGCAAGGCAATAAAGTTTACATGCTCACTAATAAGAAGTGTAATAACCTCGATATTCTGGGTTATTCATACATAGGTTCTGCGAGATGTGTGGATATTAGAGTTTCCACGTTATGTTGCATCCTCACTCTCGCATATGGAGTTATATCGTGGAAAAGCTCCATAATGGCACTGATGGCATTAAAAATAATGCACTTAATTATGTGGCATGTTAAGAGGCTACTAGGCAGGTTGTATCTCAAGATATTTTATTCCCGAAATTATGGTGGTAGACAATATTTTTTTTAACCACCTACTGCACTATTAACACGCAGTGACAACAAGTTAAATGGTGTTGCCAGAACCATTGACAATATGTTTAGTGTTGTGAAAAATAGAATCCAGGATCAAGCTATTAAAGTTGAGCTTATGAGTACGTTTGAATGTCTTACAGATCCGTTTATCGAAGGCTTACCACCCAATTGTATGTTTATGTTGCTAGCATGGGTTCCTGAAAAGCCTTTTGATCCTGGAAATAAGGACCTTCTAAATAAACCACTCCCATTAAGTAATATGTTTTCCATTTTGAAGTAGGCTGATGTATTATAAGTATTGAGGTTTGATGGCATTTCATTGGTTGTTGTAACACCTTACTTTGATATATTTTTCCTACGGAGAATGGGCGAATGAAGTTGAGCCTAACGATCAAGGGGGAGAATGTTGGTTGATCTCGGCTCTGACCGGGTAAAAGGTAACGTTAAGGGGATGAGCCAGGAACCAACGTTCGTGGCTTTTGACCCCAACAGAATTGCCCTGATCGGGGGCACCTCTAACCGACAGATGGTTTTGGTCCCCTATTGCCAGCGCATATAAAGGGTGAGGCCTGGATACCTATGAGAGATTGATTCACGTACGTTTTGTCCAGCCTCCTTAATTCCCTTAAACCATACCGATCTATGGGTGCGCTGAAGCAATGGGAAGGCCAAGTCCACCGCCGGCCACCACGAGGGCAGTGCCTGCGGCTTGCTGCTGTCATCTATCGTGGATGTGTTGCTGCCCCTCCAGACTACAACACCACCCACGGCTCCACCCTGCATCAGCCTGCATCAAGCAGGCGAGGGATTTTGCCTCGGCCATCAAAGGTACTTACCAAATCAAACTTCTGATCCATAGAAGGTGTTCTAATTAGAGATCAAGATCCAACTCACGTTAATCCTAAAGACTTAATTCTAACAGTCAGACCCTCAAAGTGCAAGACAGAACGCCCAGCTGATAACAGATACCAAGTTCAGTCGAAGCTACCTTTCAAACAACATTTTCATGCATTATGCATTTATGCATACACAAACAGGAAGGCTTCAGAGAGGCGTTGTAATAGACAGAGTGGAGACATCAGTTTTTCTTCGGGCCACCGTGATCCTATTCGCCCCACTCGCCAACCATGCATCACTTTAAAAACTTCGTTTGCTATCAGTTCATAAGGAAAGTTTTATAATCAAAACTTTATATCAAGCACACAAAAAGTTACAGTAATAATGAAAGAGCAAATTCGAATAAGCGAGTTAACCTTTTGACTTATACCCGCTATCTTTATGATGGAGATAGAAATACTTGATGACATGAATACTCGAGATCCAGTTGCTTGGGAATGGATAGACCTACAGGAAGAACAACTTGCCAAGACTAGTGAAGTGGTTCCGGAGTTACCGAATCCAATTGGTTGGCACATAAAGACTCCAGTTGTAGCAGTGGCGGAGCGTGATCAAAACAAGAGGGGGGAAGGGGGGGAGGGGGGCTCCATGTCAAAACACACGATATGCATGAAAAATTTCAACAAGTCATCAGATAGAAAGGGGTAATTAGATGACCAATTGACCATGTCATTAGCCTTTTTTGTTCACACAATGACACAAATTTTGGTGTTCCAACACAAAAGACCACCCCTAATGAGTAATGACCACCAACGCTAGATCACCAGGAGATGATGGAGATTCAACAATTTCTCACCCCCTTTTCCTTTAATAAATGGCCACATCGTCGCTGTTTTCCTGTTGCTAGCCAAATAAAATTCATAACACATACTCCCTCCGTTCCTAAATACTTGTCTTTCTAGAGATTTCAACAAGTGACTACATACGAAGCAAAATGAGTGAATTTATACTCTAAAATATGTCTATATACATCCGTATGTGCAGTCCATTTGAAATCTCTAGAAAGACAAATATTTAGGAACGGAGGGAGTAGAAATTTCGATCAATTAATCAATGAGGTGGACACTACTGGGGGTGGACGTCAAAATTTCAACCAATTAACTTGGGGCTTGCACAAATCAGAAAAACAGAACATGGTGTACTGAACATACCTAACCAAAACCAGGGGTCCAGGGCGATTGGGCGATGACGTCGGGCTCGGAGTGCCGGCGTGCACTGCAGGCATGGGCGAGCCGCGCGCGAGCGGTGCGGCTCCAGCTGCTGAGAAGCCGGAGGAGCTTCCCAGTGTGAGCGGACTGTGACACTGAACCATGGGTGTGCGGCGTGCATCAACTTCAACCACCGGGGGAGCAGAGATGGAGTTCAGAAGTGGATACAGGTCTCGGGGAAAGAGATTTGCAGGTCAAAACTCAGGACATGCTATCAGGTCGCCGACGGCCGAAGCGGCGGCTGGAGGCAGACGATCTCCATGGACGAGGTGATGTTTTTTTTATTTTTTGAGAAACACACGTAATTTTAAACATACTCATAACAATTACAAATGCAGCGATTTGGACATAAGATCAAAAAAAATACAAAGTAACTCCTGTGATTAAGAATTACAATGAAATTATTTTTTCCCTCCAATACGCACGAGTGTGCGTACTATATATTAAAGAAGAGGATGGGGATTACGAAGCCCCTCCACGTTGGTGTTACAAAGTGTTAGATAACCCCAACTCCACTCAACCTAACGCAAACTAACTACTCGCGTCATGACCCACCTCTATGGCCGCTAGGAACCTATCCATGTCTGCTTTAAGTAAGCCTGCCGTCTTCCACGCCCTACATTCTACCGAAATCTGCTTAATTACAAATGTGCTCGACGGAGTATCACCATCTAATACTATCCGCTCCTATGCTTTCACAGTTCCCACATTACAAGTAGCAGTAGAGCCCTTGTATCCTTGCTCCTAGAGGCACCCTCAGTGGTGCTCATGCACCAGACTCTGAAATTACAATGAATTTTTTTGAAAATGCCTTCTTCGCGTTATCAACCTCTACTCGAAGAAATACTTCAAAGACTTTGGTTCGTTCTTTGTTGATCGCTCTATCTGCTGATGGGCTAGGCTTGACTGACGAAAATACCCACTTCCTCCATTTTTTACAAACGTCTTGGACAGCTGGACATTCAACTATTTTGGACGTTGTCTGAGTTGTCTAGACGTCTTATAAAAGTGAATAGAGGGAGTACCAAAATTTTGCTTCCACTTTTGGAGAGGGGGGCGGGGGGTCATGGGCACGTTTGTCCTCCACTACGCTCCACTAGTGAGTTGTAGCCATAAGTTCCCTGCAGTTCCATAGGCTTTGCACAATAGGTCTCCCTATCATCTTGATCCATCATTGGGTGCTTCTCCGGAGCCGTGGTTATGTTCCCGAGGGTCCTGGTTCATTGATTGAAGTATCGTCTTCTAAATTGAAGAGAGTTATGTATCCAATTTCAAATACTGTGTAGTAATATTGTTGTCAAATCTGGCAGATAAGCTATGGTTTTCAGGACAAAGTTCTCATGTGGAACATTCTTACTCTTCATCTCACGGTTTCTTGATTTTTCTACTTTCTCTGCAAAACAACGTAGTCATTTAGCCATCTAGCAATCATATTTACATAAACACTAGGGTCGTTTATCCTGTTATTGTGAAAAACAACACTATTTCTCAATCTCCAAATTGTCCAGAAAATTGTTGAGACACCAACCATCATTAGATTTTTTTTCAACTTTGCCAAAAAAGAAGATCCATACAACCAGTTAAAAGGATGCACATGTAAAATAGTTATCTATGAAATAGGATGTTATTTTTTTTACTAATAACTCGCCAATCGATCTACTCTTGGTGAACTACGAAGCGTGTAAGGATATTCAGACGTAAAAGAGGAATTGTAGTGCCTTAATATTTTGAACAATCAAGGGGGGGGGGGGGGGAGACCACCTGAATTTGATCTCATTCATAGAAAAAAATTGACTCGGTGTATAAGGCAAACCAGATCAAAAACCTTAATAAGTTGATCCCGTTTTTGAGGAAAGCCGGTCCAAAACCATAAAAGTAACAAGGGTAAAAGAAGATGAGAAAAAAGTGGGTTCCCAGGAGAAGGCATGACCTAGCTAGCAGACAGAAGGAACATCATCACCCACGGGAGACACAAGCTGATGTGGGATGTCGTCGAGTGATCACAATACCAAGACTTTGCAAACATCCAATCACACCGACATGCATTCTAAACCCCATAGCGCAACATCTCCCGCTTCTATCCTCCCTCCTCCTTCTCTCACCTTCCTCCTCCCTCCTCCCACTGCCCTCCTCCCTCCTTCTCCTCCCGCTCACTCCTCCCTCCTCCGGCCGCTCTCCTCCCTCCTCCTCCTCCTCCTCCTCCTCCTCCTCCTCTCTCCTTCCTCCTCCCTCCTCCCATTGCCCTCCTTCCTCCTTATCCTCCTGCTCACTCCTCCTCCCGCTCCTCACTCGTCCCTCCACCACCTCCTCTATGTAGAAATTTTTAGGTATAAAATGTATTGGAATGTTACACGAGAAATATTTAGGTATCAAATTCTGTAATAGAAATTTTTAGTAAAAAAATTGGGAATGATTTTTTTAGTATTTAATAAAAAATTAGTATAGAAAATTTTAGTATAATTTATAAATATAGAAGTGTATTGGACAATTTCATTATTTTTATGTCATTATCGCTTCGTCATCAAAGAATGCTATAGGAGAATATTGATGATCTAGAATTTTCACTCGGTGGAATATGCAAGATCCCTGGAGTGATCATCGTCGGAGTTTCCTTTTCTTCCTCTACAGCCGAGTCAGTGAGCTAAAAGTCCACCACCTTCTTCTCTTCTCCTCGGACATGTGTATGATAATATTTGGACATGTATTGGTTGTCTCTTTGGACATGTGTATGAATTTGTAGGGAACACCTCCGAGTGGCCTATGTTTTGCCGGAATGTTGATTCATTTTTGTTCTGGCCAATTTCAGGCGCTCGATATGTCCTATTTTAGCAAAGGTAATGCCAGAATTTTTCGTAAATTTTATCATGACTTGTGCTATAAAGTAGGAAATATCGAGTGCCCGTGATTTGCCAAAACAGGAATTAAACGACATTCGGGCAAAACACATGCCATGTTTTATGTCATTACTCGATATATGGAATGGGTTGACTGTTAGTCTGTCGGAGCTCCTTGTATGACTTTCATTCTATTCTTGAAGGAAGGATCCCGACTGTTGTCCTGGTGGTCGTTTCCCCTCTTCTTCTCGTGATATACCTTGGTAATGCACGAGAGAAGGGGGAGCAACCATCACCGACGGTCGACATATCTGTGAGGGAGTATCTACCATATATAGTCGAAATATCGGAGAGGAAGAATCCTGACTGTTATCATGGGGGTTGCTTCTCCTTCATTCCCGTGTGCAAGACATTTTGGTGTAATGCACTTTGGAATGAAGGGAGGAGCGACCATCACTAACGATCGCAATATCAGAGGAGGAGTGCCCACAATATACACCATGTAAGATGAGAGTTATCAAGGAAGGCTCGATACACCGAAAGTCACCCAGAGCTGAATAATGATCTGTGTGTTGAGTTTCTGATAATTGCTATCAATTTTTAATCTTTAAATTATGAACACAGGAAATTTCTGATGACGATCGGATCCTCAAGTTCCATTACTGCACCAACGACAGGGGTTTGTGCAACACGAAGCCTCACCTGGATAACGATAGGTGCTTCGCCATCACGCTGAAGGAGACCTTCGAAGTTTTTACGATTCGTAACTACGATAAATATTTTTTCGTAATTATGCATGGCATATGATGTTTTGTTGCTTCAACGTGTAATTTCCAATTTTTTTACAATTTGACTAGTGCATCCCCCGCCATGCAAGACCGTATTGATGTCTACCATGCAACTTTATTCTTGTAGACTTGTGTTGGGCCTCCAAGCGCAGAGTTTTGTAAGACAATGGCAATTTTCCCTCCACTGTATGACCTAAGGTTTATCAATTCGTGGGAGGTGTTGGATGAAGATGATCTCTCTCAAACAACCCTACAACCAAATAATAAAAAGTCTCTCGTGTCCCCAACGCACCAAATACAATGGTAAATTGTATAGGTGCACTAGTTCGGTGAAGAGATGGTGATACAAGTGTAATAGTGATAGTAGATATTGATTTTTGTAATAGGAAGAATAAAAAACAGCAAGGTAGCAAGTAACAAAAATGATCACAAAAGGTATTGCAATTCTTGAAAATGAGGCCTAGGGTCCGTACATTCGCTAGTGCAATCTCTAAACAATGCTAATATAATTGGATCAGGTAACCATCCCTCAAAGTGCGATGAAGAATCACTCCAAAGTTCTTATCTAGCGAAGAACATAAGACAAAATTGTTTGTAGGGTACGAAACCACCTCAAAGTTATCCTTTCCGATCGATCTATCGAGCTATCCCTATAAGTGTCACAAACAGACCAAGAGTTCGTACTAAAATAACACCATATGATACACATCAACCAACTCTAATGTCACCTAGATACTCCAATGTCACCACGAGTATCCGTGAGTTAATTATACGATATGCATTAAACAATTTCAGATTCATAATACTCAATCCAACACAAAGAACTTCAAAGAGTACCCAAGATTTCTACTAGAGAAACAAGGACGAAAACGTGCATCAACCCCTATGCATAGATTACCCCAATGTCACATCAAGAATCCGCGAGTTGAGTGCCAAGACATACATCAAGTGCCCTCGAATCCAACAAAGTATTCAATCTGATAATAATGAAATCTCAAAGGTAAAATTCAATTCATCACAACAAGATAGAGAGGGGAAAACACCATCTGATCCAACTATGTTAACAAAGCTCGCGATACATCAAGATCGTGCCAAATCAAGAACATGAGAGAGAGGGAGATTAAACACATAGCTACTGGTACAAACCCTCAGCCCCGAGGGTGGAGTACTCCCTCCTCATCATGGTGGCCATCAGGATGATGAAGATGGCCTCCGGTGATGATTTCCCCCCCCCCCCGGCAGAGTGCCAGAATAGGGCCCAGATTGGTTTTTCGTGGCTACAGAGGCTTGCAGCGGCGAAACTTCTGATCTAGGGTTATTTCTGGGGGTTTCTGTATTTATAGCATTTTTGGCATCTGTTTCACTTGAAGATGGGCTTCAAGGGGCCCACCACCCACCAGCAGATGGGCAAGGCCCCTAGCGCGCCCTAGTGGGTGGTGGCCATGAAGCTTCTAGTGCCTCTTTTGTTCCAAAAAAACGTCAAAAGTGTCGTTACATTTGGAGAACTTTTATTTCTGCACAAAAAACAACACCACAGTAGTTCTACTAAAAATAGCGTTAGTCCGGGTTAGTTCCATTCAAATCAAACCAAAACAATATAGAATTGTTATAAACATGGCATGAATACTTTATAAACTATAGATACGTTGGAGACGTATCACGTATGTCTTGGAAAAGCTTGGTTTTGAAGATATTGAGAATATGGAGAAGAAGATAGCTCATCTTAGGACGAAGAATGGTTTCACTTTTGGGGTTTAGCTCTATAATGCACTAAATCACTCACATTTTGGTTGTTCAAATTGGAGAGGTCTATGCAAGGCGTACGGATTTCACGAGGATATGCAAATAACATTCAATATTCGTCCTGAAGATGATATTCAAGATAATATCGACATTTAGGGGATGTGGACATGATTCCAATTCTACCTCCATGTGAGTTTGTCAAACAAATTTGTAAGTAATTTATAGTTTTTATTTAAAAATAGTTGGTATTCATCCCTACTAAACTTGTTTATTTATAACTGATAACTTATTTTCCATCCTCCAAGAAGTATACGGAAGGTAATAGAGAATACCTACTACAGTTATGACGCAAAACTAACTTGGGAGGAGAAAAATTACCTTGTCTCATTTATTAATGATGTTAAGACTTTCAAGATTAATTATGAACTTGGCTAGAATTATGGTCAATATATGTCACTAGTCCACATGCTGAACTATTGTAAGATCCATGGAGATAGCATGGTAAGATTTTTTACTATTGTCACTAATCCATCTTTTGCATACATTCTTCTTAAGCTAATCTACATTGCTAACTATGTTACTATTATGTTCTTCAACAAAAGCTCCCGAAGGATTGTGTGCCTCATCTGATTCTTATCCAAGGCGAGCTGGATATTATCAGCTTACAGTCAAGTCTACCAGTGACTTTCTGTAGTTCATACTCGATTTCTCGAAGAGATGAAGACCTGACAATCAAAGGATGGGGGAAAGTAATGAATGCGTGCAGGAAACTAATTTGACGCAATAGGGTGCGCAACCCATGAATTGGAGACAAGTGGATCTCTATTCTCCATAAAGGAGAAGATAGGGTTTTGTTGTTTTATACTATTTTACCTTCGAGAGAGGAGTAGGTCCTAGCTAAAACTTGTCATGTGCTTGAATGATGATGATGAGTTATTATTATATGACTACGGATGATGATAATAAGTTGTTACTATATAACTACGGATGATGAGTTGTTAATTCAAAGTTGTGGAAGAACAAGAATTAGATTAAAGCACTTTAATCTAATATATGTTTTTTGCACAATATCTTCATTGCTACTATATAAAATTGCATAATAGTTTATAAATATAAGGAGACGAAATACACACTAATAGTAGTAGCGAGGGGCAGAGTCTGGCGCTACTGCTAACACCTGTAGCGCGGGTGCAACCCCACACTACTGCTAACACCAGTAGCAGTAGCGTGGGGTTTGTCCTACACTACTGCTAATAGTTAGTTGTAGCGTCGTAGTAGTAGCGCGGGACCCCGCGCTACTGCTAGCCACTAAGCCCGCGCTACTGCTAGGGTTTTTCCAAGTAGTGAATGTAGACAGTAAAACAATCGTCCAAATGTGATAAAGAAACCATCGTTTTATCCTTAGCAGAAATAATTGTTAGGGAACGTAGCATGTTATTCAAAAAAATTACTACGCTCACACAAGATCTATCTAGGAGATGCATAGCAACGAGAGGGGGAGAGCATCTTCATACCCATGAAGATCGCTAAGCGGAAGCGTTTATCAACACGGTTGATGTAGTCGTACACATTCATGATCCGTCCCGATCAACAAGTACCGAACGTACGACACCTCCGTGTTTAGCACACGTTCTGCTCGATGACGTCCTCACCTTCTTGATCCAGCAAGACGAACGAAGTAGTAGATGAGTTCCGTCAACACGACGGCGTGGTGACGCTGCTGGTGAAGAACAATCTCCGCAGGGCTTCGCCTAAGGACTACGGCAACTATGACGGAGGATAAACTAAAGGGGACGGGGTTTCCGGAACATGGCTTGGTGAATCTTGATGTGTCTTTGGTGCTAGCCCTGCCCCTCTATTTATATGTTGACCCCTGGGGTCGAAACTTGGAGCAAAAGCCTCCTCAAAATCGATTTTGCCCGAAAGGCAAGAGTCCCAAACGCCACAATCCTTGGCGTCTTGCACAGACGCCATGGGCCTCGGCGTCTGGCCTAGGGCCAGATGCCAGGGTTTCCCGCGTTTGGCCTCTGACCTCCGCAAAACTTTCTTTTGCACTGACCTATAGCCCCGTGGGCCTGACTCCTTGGCCTAATCATATCATCCAATATATGAGTCTTTACCTCCGGACCTTTCCGGAGCTCCTCGTCATGTCCGTGATCTCATCTGCGACTCCGAACAACATTCGGTCACCAACATACATAACTCATATAATACTATATCGTTAATGCACGTTAAGCGTGTGGACCCTACGGGTTCCAGAACTATTTAGACATGACCGAGACACCTCACCGATCAATAACCAATAGTGGGACCTGGATGCCCATATTGGCTCCTACATATTCTACAAAGATCTTTATCGATCGAACCTAATGACAACATACGTAATTCCCATTGTCTATCGGTATGTTACTTTCCCGAGATTCGATCGTCGATATCTTCATACTTAGTTCAATCTCGTTACCGGCAAGTCTCTTTACTCGTTCCGTATTACATCATCCTGCAACTAACTCATTAGTCACTTTGCTTGCAAGGCTTCTTATGATGTGTATTACCGAGAGGGCCTAGAGATACCTCTCCGATACTCGGAGTGACAAATCCTAATCTCGATCTATGCCAACCCAACAAACACCTTCGGAGATACATGTAGAGCATCTTTATAATCACCCAGTTACGTTGTGACATTTGATAGCACACAAGGCATTCCTCCGGTATCCGGGAGTTGCATAATCTCATAGTCAGAGGAATATGTATTTGACATGAAGAAAGCAATAGCATTAAAACTGAACGATCAATATGCTAAGCTAACGGATGGGTCTTGTCCATCGCATCATTCTCCTAATGATGTGATCTCATTCATCAAATGACAACACATGTCTATGGTTAGGAAACTTAACCATCTTTGATCAACGAGGGAAAGATGAGGATATCCCAGCGAAGGAGTGGAACTGCACAGGTGGCGCACACCGGCCGTACGAGCCAGCGGGGTGAAGTACAATGGCGCGGTGCTACCAGCACCTCCGAGCTGCCGCGCCGCGATGACGGTGGTTGTGGCTTGCACGGTTACCGCGATGATAGTGGGTGTGACCTGCATGGTTGCCGCGTCCATCACACTGGCGTCCGAATGCGTCGTGGCCTCACGCAGCAACACCGCGGATGGGGCTGCCCTTGTGCTACGTTGTTATCTGAAGAATTTTACCTCACTTTTAAGTTGTCTAAAGAAATGCTCATGGTAGACAAAGCATCTGCGTCTTCTGTAGTATGCTCACATTTTACCGAAGATCAGTTATTTAATTAGTGACAACCAATTTGCTACTCATCATGCATATGTTGGTAGTATGGTTGCTACAATTCTAGGTTAATGCTCCATCTATTGGCTTACCCGTACATCACTACGAAGAGGCAGAGGCATGTCCGGGGACAGAATTCCGGAGGGCAGCGAAGACGAAGATGAGTGGTCTGAAGGGTCAGTCACGGCTGCCGGAGGGTGAGCCGCGGTCAATGCAGGGTGACCCGCAGACTACGAAGGCCCCATTGCTATCGACAGGAGGGGTGTTATGGCAAGAGACACGACTAGCGGAGATAGAGTCGCGCTTGGCGGAGGGTGATACGTCTCCAACGTATCTATAATTTTTGATTGTTCCATGCTATTATATTACCCCTTTTGGATGTTTATGGGCTTTATTTTACACATTTATATCATTTTTGGGACTAACCTACTAACCGAAGGCCCAACCCGTATTGCTGCTTTTTTGTCTATTTCAGTATTTCGAAGAAAAGGAATATCAAACAGAATGAAACCTTCGGGAGCGTGATTTTTGGAACGAACGTGATCTGGAGGACTTGGAGTGCAAGTCAAGAAGCAGCCGAAGCTTCCACGAGATAGGAGGGCGCCCCCCTATAGGGCGCGCCCCCTGTCTCGTGGGCCCCTCGGGCGTCCAGCAATGTACTTCTTCCTCCTATATAAGCCTACGTACCCCGAAAACATCCTGGGAGCTGACAAAACACAATTTCCACCACCGTAACCTTCTGTATCCGTGAGATCTCATCTTGGAGCCTTCGCCAGCACTCTGCCGGAGGGGGAATCGACCATGGAGGGTTTCTACATCAACATCCTTGCCCCTCCGATGAGTTGTGAGTAGTTTACCACAGACCTACGGGTCCATAGTTATTAGCTAGATGGCTTCTTCTCTCTTTTTGGATCTCAATACAATGTTCTCCCCCTCTCTTGTGGAGATCTATTCGATGTAATCTCTTTTTGTGGTGTGTTTGTCGAGATCCGATGAATTGTGGGTTTATGATCAAGTTTATCTATGAATAATATTTGAATCTTCTTTGAATTCTTTTATGTATGATTGAGTTATCTTTGTAAGTCTCTTCAAATTATCAGTTTGGTTTGGCCTACTAGATTGATCTTTCTTGCCATGGGAGAAGTGCTTCACTTTGGGTTCAATCTTGCGGTGTCCTTACCAAGTGATAGAAAGGGTTGGAAGGCACGTATTGTATTGTTGCCATCGAGGATAACAAGATGGGGTTTATATCATATTGCTTGAGTTTATCCCTCTATATCATGTCATCTTGCTTAATGCGTTACTCTGTTCTTATGAACTTAATACTCTAAATGCAGGCAGGAATCGGTCGATATGTGGAGTAATAGTAGTAGATGCAGGCAGGAGTCGGTCTACTTGTTGCGGACGTGATGCTTATATACATGATCATGCCTAGATAATCTCATAATTATTCGCTTTTCTATCAATTGCTCGACAGTAATTTGTTCACCCACCGTAATACTTATGCTATCTCGAGAGAAGCCTCTAGTGAAACCTATGGCCCCCGGGTCTATCTCTTATCATATTTGCTCCCAATCTACTTTTATTTGCAGCTTTACTTTTTGCATCTATATTATAAAATACCAAAAATATATTTATCTTATCTTATTATCTTTATTAGATCTCACTTTCACAAGTGGTCGTGAAGGGATTGACAACCCCTTTATTATGTTGGTTGCGAGTTCTTTGTTTGTTTGTGTAGGTGCGTGTGACTTTTGAGGAGCCTCCTACTGGATTGATACCTTGGTTCTCAAAAACTGAGGGAAATACTTACGCTACCATTGTTGCATCACCCTTTCCTCTTCAAGGAAAACCAACGCAAGCTTAAGACGTAGCAAGAAGGATTTCTGGCTCCGTTGCCGGGGAGGTCTTCGCTCAAGTCAAGACATACCAAGTACCCATCACAAACTCATCTCCCTCACATTTACATTATTTGCCATTTGCCTCTCGTTTTCCTCTCCCCCACTTCACCCTTGCCATTTTATTCGCCCTCTCTTTCCCAATCTTCTCCTCTCTTTTGCTTGCCCTTTCATTTGCTCGTTTCGTTGTAATAGATGCTTATTTATTGCTAAACAGAGAACCTAAGATCTATGGATCCTCATCCGCTTGCTAACCTATTTAAGAGATCCAATTATGTTGAACCAATTGCTAGTGAGTTTTGTGCACTAGATTATCTTTATGAAGTTTTGCTTGAAATTTGTGAATCTGAAAATTATGATGAAGAAATTTATGAAGAGATTCACGATACCTCCTTTAATAAAAAGCATGATTGCAATGATTTTCCTATAAATTCTCTTCATGTCAATTGGGCTAATAATATGCAAAACCCTAAGCTTGGGGATGCTAGTTTTGTTATGCCCACTACTTGTTTCAATGATCATGATTGGGGTGATTCTTCTTATAACCTTGAGAATTTATTTAAGCCCCTTGATGAATATGATATTGATAATAGTTTTTGCAATAATATTGAAAGTGGGTTTGGAAGAGTGTCAACTTTAGATCCGACATATTTGGAGTATGTTCAATCCTATGATATTTTTGATAAAAGTGGGTTCGGAAAGGTCATGACTTTAGTTAATGTTAATCCCACTATCTTGGAAGAGTGTCAACTTTGCATGCATGTGGGTCATGTTGAGAATATGTTTTGTGATAGCTATTTTGTTGAATTTTCCTATGATCCTACATGTAATTATTACGAGAGAGGAAAATATGGTCGTAGAAATTTTTATCTTATTAATTTACCTCTCGTCATGTTGAGATTGCTATCGTCTCTTTCTTCTTCCTTGCATATGCTAGTTTTTGCTTGCCTTGCAAATTTGTTTGCTTATAATACGCCTATGCATAGGAAGTATGTTAGACTTAGATGTGTTTTTCATGTGTTTCAAGATGCTCTCTTTGTGCTTCAATCCTTGTATTTCATGTGAGCATCATTAAAATTATCAATGCCTAGCTAAAAGGCTTTAAAGAAAAGCGCTTGTTGGGAGTCAACCCAATATTTTTCCTTGATGTTATTTAATAAATCTTGCATCTACCTTCTATTTAGATGTGTTTTATATTTTAATTAGTGTTTTTTCCAAGTAGAACCTATAGGATAACATATGATGATAGTTGATCTTATTCTGCTGAAAAACAGAAACTTTGCGCGCATGAATTTCGTTTTGTTAAATCACAGGAACGTGCTTTTGCGTTGATTCTTTTTGCTGATGATCAATAAAAAAAATTTCCAGGACTTCCTATTTTGGTAGGAGTTTTAGAGTTCTAGAAGTTTGCTTTAGTTACAGATTGCTACAGACTGTTCTGTTTTTGACAGATTCTGTTTTTCGTGTGGTTTGCTTATTTCAACGCATCTATGACTAGTAAAATAGTTTATAAACCATGGAGAAGTTGGAATACAGTAGGTTTAACACCAAAATAAATAAAGAATTAGTTCATTACAGTACCTTATGTGGTGGTTTTGTTTTCTTTCACTAATGGAGCTTATAAGATTTCCTGTTGAGTTTTGTGTTGTGAAGTTTTCAAGTTTTGGGTAAAGCTTTTATGGACTATGGAATAAGGAGTGGCAAGAGTCTAAGCTTGTGGATGTGCAAGGCACTCCAAGATATTCAAGGATAGCCAAAAGCCTAAGCTTGGGGATGCCCCGGGAAGGCATCCCCTCTTTCGTCTTCGTTCATTGGTAACTTTACTTGGAGCTATATTTTTATTCGCCACATGATATGTGTTTTGCTTGGAGCGTCGCGTATTATATTAGTATTTGCTTTTTAGTTTGCCACAATCATCCTTGCTGTACACACCTTTTGGGAGAAGCCTATTTGATTAGAATTTGCTAGAATACTCTATGTGCTTCACTTATATCTTTTGAGCTTGATAGTTTTTGCTCTACTGCTTCACTTATACCTTTTAGAGCACGGTGGTGACTTATTTTTGTAGAAATTGCTAGTCTCTCATGCTTCACTTATATCTTTTTGAGAGTCTTTTAGAACAGCATGGTATTTGCTTTGGTTACAAAATTGGTCCTAGAATGGTTGGCATCCAAGTTGGGTACAATAAAAACTATCATAGGAAGTGAATTGAATGCTATGATCAATTTGATACTTGATAATTGTTTTGAGATAGGGAGGTAGTGATATTAAAGTCATGCTAGTTGGGTGATTATGAATTCAAAGAATGCTTGTGTTGAAGTTAGCAAGTCCCGTAGCATGCACGTATGGTTAAAGGTGTGTAACAAATTTGAAACATGAAGTGTACCTGGCTTGTGCATCCTTATGAGTGGCGGTCGGGGACGAGCGATGGTCTTTTCCTACCAATCTTTCCCCCTAGGAGCATGCGCGTAGTGCTTGATTTTTGATGACTTCTAAATTTTTGCAATAAGTATATGAGTTCCTTTTGACTAATGTTGAGTCCATGGATTATACACACTTTTACCTTTCCACCATTGCTAGCCTCTTCGGTACCGTGCATTTCCCTTTCTCACCTTGAGAAGTTGGAGCAAACTTCGCCGGTGCATCCAAACCCCATGATACGATACGCTCTATCACACATAAACCTCCTTATATCTTCCTCAAAACAGCCACCATACCTACCTATTATGGCACTTCCATAGCCATTCCGAGATATATTGCCATGCAACTTTCCACCGTTCCGTTCTTCATCATCATGACATACTTTACTTTTGTCATATTGCCATTGCATGATCATGTAGTTGACATCGTATTTGTGGCAAAGCCACCTTGCATTATTTTTCATACATGTCACTCTTGATTCATTGCACCATCCCGGTACACCGCCGGAGGCATTCATATAGAGTCATATCTTGTTCTAGCTTCGAGTTGTAATTCATATGTTCTAATAAATAGAAGTGTGATGATCATCATTATTAGAGAATTGCCTAAAAAGAAAAAAAGAAAAAAAAGAAAAAAAGGAAAGGCCAAAAGAAAAAAAGGAAGGCCAAAAAAAAGAGAAAATAAAATAAAAAATAAATAAATAAAAAGGGCAATGTTACTATCTCTTTTTCCACACTTGTGCTTCAAAGTAGCACCTTGTTCTTCATGTAGTGAGTCTCATATATTGTGCTTCAAAGTAGCACCATGTTTTCATATAGTGAGTCTCATAAGTTGTCTTTTTTATACTAGTGGGAATTTTTCATTATAGAACTTGGCTTGTATATTCCTACGATGGGCTTCCTCAAATGCCCTAGGTCTTCGTGAGCAAGCAAGTTGGATGCACACCCACTAGTTTTCTTTTGTTGAGCATTCATTTATAGCTCTAGTGCATCCGTTGCATGGCAATCCCTACTCCTCATGTTGACATCAATTGATGGGCATCTCCATAGCCCGTTGGTTATCCTCGTCAATGTGAGACTTTCTCCTTTTTTGTCTTCTCCACACAATCCCCATCATCATATTCTATTCCACCCATAGTGTTATATCCATGGCTCACGCTCATGTATTGCGTGAAGGTTGAAAAAGTTTGAGATTATTTAAGTATGAAAAAATTTCTTGGATTGTCATCGGGGGTATAGAAGTTGGGAACATCTTTGTGTGATGAAAATGAAGCATAGCCTAACTATATGAATTTGTAGGGATGAACTTTTTTTTGCCATGTTATTTTGAGAAGACATGATTACTTTGATTAGTATGCTTGAAGTGTTACTATTTCTTTTGTCAATACGAACTTTTATTTTGAATCATTTGGATCTGAACATCCATGCCACGATAAAGAAAATTACATTGGGAATTATGCTAGGTAGCATTCCACATCAAAAATTCTCTTTTTATCATTTACCTACTCGAGGACGAGCAGGAATTAAGCTTGGGGATGCTTGATACGTCTCCAACGTATCTATAATTTTTGATTGTTCCATGCTATTATATTACCCCTTTTGGATGTTTATGGGCTTTATTTTACACATTTATATCATTTTTGGGACTAACCTACTAACCGGAGGCCCAGCCAATATTGCTGTTTTTTTTTGCCTATTTCAGTATTTCGAAGAAAAGGAATATCAAACAGAGTCCAAACGGAATTAAACCTTCGGGAGCGTGATTTTTGGAACGAACGTGATCCAGAGGACTTGGAGTGCAAGTCAAGAAGCAGTCGAAGCTTCCACGAGATAGGAGGCCCCCCCTATAGGGTGCGCCCCCTGTCTCATGGGCCCCTCGGGCGTCCACCGACGTACTTCTTCCTCCTATATAAGCCTACGTACCCCAAAAACATCCAGGGAGTAGACGAAACACAATTTCCACCACCGTAACCTTTTGTATGCGCGAGATCCGATCTTGGAGCCTTCGTCGGCACTCTGCCGGAGGGGGAATCGACCATGGAGGGTTTCTACATCAACATCCTTGCCCCTCCGATGAGTTGTGAGTAGTTTACCATAGACCTACGGGTCCATAGTTATTATCTAGATGACTTCTTCTCTCTTTTTGGATCTCAATACAATGTTCTCCCCCTCTCTTGTGGAGATCTATTTGATGTAATCTCTTTTTGTGGTGTGTTTGTCGAGATCCGATGAATTGTGGGTTTATGATCAAGTTTATCTATGAATAATATTTGAATCTTCTCTGAATTCTTTTATGTATGATTGAGTTATCTTTGCAAGTCTCTTCGAATTATCAGTTTGGTTTGGCCTACTAGATTGATCTTTCTTGCCATGGGAGAAGTGCTTAGCTTTGGGTTCAATCTTGCGGTGTCCTTACCCAGTGACAGAAAGGGTTGCAAGGCATGTATTGTATTGTTGCCATCGAGGATAACAAGATGGGGTTTATATCATATTGCTTGAGTTTATCCCTCTACATCATGTCATCTTGCTTAATGCGTTACTCTGTTCTTATGAACTTAATACTCTAGATGCAGCCAGGAGTCGGTTGATGTGTGGAGTAATAGTAGTAGATGCAGGCAGGAGTCGGTCGATGTGTGGAGTAATAGTAGTAGATGCAGGCAGGAGTCGGTCTACTTGTTGCGGACGTGATGCTTATATACATGATCATGCCTAGATAATCTCGTAATTATTCACTTTTCTATCAATTGCTTGACAGTAATTTGTTCACCCACCGTAATACTTATGCTATCTCGAGAGAAGCCTCTAGTGAAACCTATGGCCCCCGGGTCTATCTCTTATCATATTTGCTTCCAATCTACTTTTATTTGCATCTTTACTTTTTGCATCTATATTATAAAATACCAAAAATATATTTATCTTATCTTATTATCTTTATTAGATCTCACTTTCGCAAGTGGCCGTGAAGGGATTGACAACCCCTTTATTACGTTCGTTGCAAGTTCTTTGTTTGTTTGTGTAGGTGCGTGGGACTTTTGAGGAGCCTCCTACTGGATTGATACCTTGGTTCTCAAGTACTGAGGGAAATACTTACGCTACTATTGCTGCATCACCCTTTGCTCTTCAAGGAAAACCAACACAAGCTCAAGACGTAGCAGAGGGCCAGTCCATAACGATGAAAGGCCCATCCCGAGGGGCAAAGGGCCGGTCATGGCCGGATGAGGGCAGGCAGTCGGCGCCGGGCAAGGGTGCATCACGGAGGCGCTCGAGACGATGGAAACGATCTGATCTCAGTAGCACGAGGATTCAAGTCCCATTCAACTGGTGGTGAATACATAGAGGGGCTTATTTGCTAAATTGTGTTTAAGTGGATGATTAGCAGTCCCACGTTTGATCCAGGACATCCACCATGGATCCAATAGTGCATGATAGAAATTTTCGGATTTTCACTGAAAACTCATTTTCACCGGATACTTCGTCATATAAATAACAACTTTGTTATTGCCTCTAGGGCATATTTCCTTTAGTCTCCCACTTGCACTAGAGTCAATAATCTAGTTCACATCGCCATGTGACTTAACACCAATAGTTCACATCTTTATATGATTAACACCCATAGTTCACATCGCCATGTGACCAACACACAAAGGGTTTACTAGAGTCAATAATCTAGTTCACATCGCTATGTGATTAACACCCAAAGAGTACTTAGGTGTGATCATTGATGACCTACAAGTATAGGGGATCTATCGTAGTCCTTTCGATAAGTAAGAGGGTCGAACCCAACGAGGAGCAGAAGGAAATGACAAGCGGTTTTCAGTAAGGTATTCTCTACAGGCACTGAAATTATTAGTAACAGATAGTTTTATGATAAGGTAATTCGTAATGGGTAACAAGTAACAAAGGTAAACAAGGTGGCCCAATCCTTTTTGTAGCAAAGGACAAGCCTGGACAAACTCTTATATAAAGCAAAGTGCTCCCGAGGACACATGGGAATTATCGTCAAGCTAGTTTTCATCATGATCATGTGATTCGCCTTCGTTACTTTGATAATTTGATATGTGGGTGGACCGGTGTTTGGGTACTGCTCTTCCTTGAACAAGAATCCCACTTATGATTAACCCCTCTCGCAAGCATCTACAACTACAAAACAAGAATTAAGGTAAACCTAACCATAGCATGAAACATATGCATCCAAATTAGCCCCTTACGAAGCAACACATAAACTAGGGTTTAAGCTTCTGTCACTCTAGCAACCCATCATCTTCTTATTACTTCCCAATGCCTTCCCCTAGGCCCAAACCATGGTGAAGTGTCATGTAGTCGACGTTGATAACCCACAAGTGTAGGGGATCGCAACAGCTTTCGAGGGTGAAGTACAACCCAAATTTATTGATTCGACACAAGGGGAGCCAAAGAATATTCTTAAGTATTAGCAGTTGAGTTGTCAATTCAACCACACCTGGATAACTTAGTATATGCAGCAAAGTGTTTAGTAGCAAAAGTGGTATGATAATAAAGGTAACGGTGGCAAAAGTAAAGATAATTGTTTTGGGTTTTTGTAGTAATTGTAACAGTAGCAACAGAAAAGTAAATAAGCGAAGAACAGTATATGAAAAGCTCGTAGGCAATGGATCAGTGATGGATAATTATGCCGGATGCGATTCCTCATGTAATAGTTATAACATAGGGTGACACAAAACTAGCTCCAATTCATCAATGTAATGTAGGCATGTATTCCGTAAATAGTCATACATGCTTATGGCAAAGAACTTGCATGACATCTTTTGTCCTACCCTCCCGTGGCAGCGGGGTCCTAGTGGAAACTAAGGGATATTAAGGCCTCCTTTTAATAGAGAACCGGAACAAAGCATTAGCACATAGTGAATACATGAACTCCTCAAACTACGGTCATCACCGAGAAGTATCCCGATTATTGTCACTTCGGGGTTGTCGGATCATAACACATAATAGGTGACTATAGACTTGCAAGATAGGATCAAGAACACACATATATTCATGAAAACATAATAGGTTCAGATCTGAAATCATGGCACTCGGGCCCTAGTGACAAGCATTAAGCATAGCAAAGTCATAGCAACATCAATCTCAGAACATAGTGGATACTAGGGATCAAACCCTAACAAAACTAACTTGATTACATGGTAAATCTCATCCAACCCATCATCGTCCAGCAAGCCTATGATAGAATTACTCACGCACGGCGGTGAGCATCATGAAATTGGTGATGGAGGATGGTTGATGATGACGACGGCGGCGAATCCCCCTCTCCGGAGCCCCAAACGGACTCCAGATCAGCCCTCCCAAGAGAGATTAGGGCTTGGCGGCGGCTCCGTGTCGTAAAACACGATGAAACTTTTTTTCCAATTTTTTCTCCCGGAACGTGAATATATGGAGTTGGAGTTGTGGTCGGTGGAGGTCCAGGGGGCCCACGAGATAGGAGGGCGCGCCCTAGGGGGGGCGCCCCCCTGTCTCGTGGACAGCCTGTGGGCCCCCTGGTGTATTTCTTTCGCCCAGAAATTCTTATTAATTTCAAAAAGTGCCTCCGTGGATTTTTAGGACATTCCGAGTACTTTTATTTTCTACACATGAAACAACATCATGGCAGTTCTGCTGAAAACAGCGTCAGTCCGGGTTAGTTTCATTCAAATCATGCAAGTTAGAGTCGAAAACAAGGGCAAAAGTGTTTGGAAAAGTAGATACGCTGGAGACGTATCAACTCCCCCAAGCTTAAACCTTTGCTTGTCCTCAAGCAATTCAGTTGATAAACTGAAAGTGATAAAGAAAAACTTTTACAAACTCTGTTTGCTCTTGTTGTTGTAAACATGAAAATCCAGCATTCAAGTTTCAGCAAATATTATGAACTAACCATACTCACAATAACACTTAGCTCTCACAATTACTCATATCAATATTATAATCAGCTAGCGAGCCATAATAATTAAACTCGGATGACAACACTTTCTCAAAATAATCATAACATGATATAACAAAATGGTATCTCGCTAGCCCTTTCTAAGACCGCAAAACATAAATGCAGAGCACCTTTAAAGATCAAGGACTGACTAAACATTGTAATGCATGGTAAAAGAGATCCAGTCAAGTCATACCCAATATAAACCAATAGTAATGAATGCAAATGACAGTGTGCTCTCCAGTGGTGCTTTTTAATAAGAAGGGTGATGACTCAACATAAAAGTAAATAGATAGGCCCTTCGCAGAGGGAAGCAGGGATTTGTAGAGGTGCCAGAGCTCGATTTTAAAATAGAGATTGAAAAACATTTTGAGCGGCATACTTTCACTGTCAACGCAACAACTATGAGATGGCTGTATCTTCCATACTACATGCATGATAGGCAGTTCCCAAATAGAATGGTAAAGGTTTATACTCCCCCAACCACCAACAAGCATCAATCCATAGCTTGCTTGGAACGACGAGTGCCTCCAACAAACAACAGCCCTAGGGGGGTTTTGTTTAATTATTTTGATTTGCTTTGATCTTTTTGGATCATGGGACTGGGCATCCCGGTTACCGGCCCTTTCTCGTGAATGAGGAGCGGAGTCCACTCCTCTTGAGAATAACCCACCTAGCATGGAAGGTATAGGCAGCCCTAGTTGTAACATGAGTTGCTCGAGCATACAAAACAGAATTTCATTTGAAGGTTTGGAGTTTGGCACATACAAATTTACTTGGAACGACAGGTAAATACCGCATATAGGAAGGTATGGTGGACTCATATGGAACAACTTTGGGGTTTAAGGAGTTTGGATGCACAAGCAGTATTCCCGCTTAGTACAGGTGAAGGCTAGCAAAAGACTGGGAAGCGACCAACTGAGAGAGCGACAACATTCATAAACATGCATCAAAATTAATTTACACCGAGTACAAGCATGAGTAGGATATAATCTACCATGAACATAAATATCGTGAAGGCTAAGTTGATTTGTTTCAACTACATGCGTGAACATGTGCCAAGTCGAGTCACTCAATTCATTTAAAGGAGGATACCATCTCATCATACCACATCATAATCATTCTAATAGCATGTTGGCACGCAAGGTAAACCATTATAACTCATGTCTAATCAAGCATGGCACAAGCAACTATAATCTCTATATGTCATTGCAAATATATTTACTTCATAATAAGCTGACTCAGAAACAATGAACTCATCATATTTACAAAAACAAGAGAGGTCAAGTTCATACCAGCTTTTCTCATCCCAATAAGTCCATCATATATCGTCATTATTGCCTTTCACTTGCACGACCAAATGATGTGTATAATAATAAGAGTGCACGTGCATTGGACTAAGCTGGAATCTGCAAGCATTCAACTCAAAAAAGAAGACAAGTAATATGGGCTCTAAATTAAATAAACAATCATGCATATGAGAGCCACTAAGCATTTTAAATATGGTCTTCTCGACCCCCAAAGGAAAGAAAAGAAAATAAAACTATTTACACGGGAAAGCTCCCAACAAGTAAGAAGAAGAACTAGAAATCTTTTTGGGTTTTCATTTTAATTTCTACTACAAGCAAAGAAACTAAACTAACTAATTTTTTGGTTTTTCTCAAGGTTTATCAAGCACACAAGAAGAAAACTAGAAAAAGGAATTTAAACTAGCATGTATAATACAATGAAAGAGTATGAGCACCGACGACTAGTGTGTGAACATGAATGTAAAGTCGGTGTGAAATACGTACTCCCCCAAGCTTAGACTTTTGGCCTAAGTTGGTCTAGTACCAAGGATCGCCGCTACTCTCCCCGGTGTAATGGGAGGTGTAATCAAGATACCACTGGCTGGTCATCTCCGGATCCCACTGGACAGATGATGCATGATAAGGGTCCAGTTCAGGTTCCGGCTCAGGTTCAGGCTCTGGAGTGAAATCTTGGGCTCGATGATTGTTCACCGCTTCCGGTGTGACAAGAAAGTTTTCTGCAAGCAAATCAAACAACAGAGGCGCAAGCAAAATAATAATCTCAATGTGTTTCTTAATGAATCTAAGTTTATAAGAAATCATCTTTTCTTCGTTGTCAACAATAAACTTGTGTGCTACCATGCTCTTGTAATCTAAAATGTGAGGAGGCAATGTCGTCTCCTCTTTCTCAAGATGCCTAATGGGTATCTGAAAATGTCTAGCAAGATGTGCAACATAGATACCTCCAAATATGGGGCCTTTTGTACGATTCAGGGCTAGCCATTTAGCAACGACGGCACCCATACTAAAAGTATTGTCTCCAAGCAAAGCATGTTGAAGAATGATAATATCAGGAACGCTCAAGTTTCCACTATTTCCACGACCAATCAAGCATCTACTAGCAATTATGGCAAAGTAGCATAAAACAGGATAGTGTATGCTAGAGACTTTTGCCTCAGAGCCCTTCTTTGGCTCCTTTACAGAAATAGTATTAACAAAGCCACCCATATCTTCACGATGGGGTTCCTCTAATTCTCCCTCATAAGGTATCCTACATACCGCGCAAAAATGACGTAAAGACATTTCTTTGAATTCATCATATAAATGAAATGATAATGCAGGCGGTGACTTCTTAGGATAATAATAAAAGTTTTGCACAAAAGTATTGGTAAGTAAGAGATACTGATCGATTCGGTCGTTGATGAAACCGGTGAGGCCTGCAGTCTCGATTAAAGCATAAAAGTCTTCATGAATTCCAGCTTCTTTCAAGAAATCCTCGCATGGCCATTCACACGACCGTACTTCCGCTAAACGAGGAAGATTATACTTGGCGTTTTCATTCTCTTTGGCTTGTTTTTCCTGAGAGCTTTGGCTAGAAGAGCCCCTCAAAAGTTTCCTCAACATTTTCTGAAAATTTCTGAAATTTTAGTAACTTCAAAATAAAAGTGAATAAAACTAAACAAGATTGATAGCAACTACTCCTACAAGTGCCTAGAGCCTATATCATGCATTGGAATTGCTTGGGACCTCATAAATTTAACAAGCAAGCTCAAGAACATGGTCACCTAAGCAGCAAGAATTTGCAATGAATAAAGCATTAGAAAAAAAAACTAATTGGACCAATGGAGGAGTCACATACCAAGCAACAATCTCCCAAAGTAGTTTTGTGAATGGAGCTTTGAGCAAGGAGATCGAAAATCACAGCAAAATGAGCTAGAACTCGTGCTTGAGCTGTATGGAGATTTTTTTTGGGTAGAAGATGAAGTGTGTGGGTGCTGGCATAAGTGGAGGGGGGCCACCAGGGGCCCACGAGACAGGGGGCGTGCCCTATGGGGGGGCACCCTCCATTCTCATGGCCTGGTGCTTGCCCCTCCTGCAGTGATTTCACTGCCTAAAATCCTCAAATATTCCAGAAAAAATCATACTAAATTTGCAGGGCATTTGGAGCACTTTTATTTTTGGACTATTTTTTATTGCACGGAAAATTCAGAAAACAGACAGATAATACTATTTTTTCTTTATTTATTCTAAATAACAGAAGGTAAAAAGGGGGTACAGAAGGTTGTGCCTTCTAGTTTCATCCATCTCGTGATCATCAAAATGAATCCACTAACAAGGTTGATCAAGTCTTGTTAACAAACTCATTCCGAATAACACGGAACCGGAGAAATTTTGAATAACACTAAGTTACCTCAACGGGGATATGAAAATCCCCAACAATAAGATTATCATAATTTTTCTTGACAGTAGGGAGAGGAAATTCAAAACCTCCAATAATAATAGTTGGAGCTTTTCCAATAGAATTGATGCTATGCACTTGAGATTGTTTCCTCGGAAAGTGTACCGTATGCTCATTACCATTAACATGAAAAGTGACATTGCCTTTGTTGCAATCAATAACAGCCCCTGCAGTGTTAAGAAAAGGTCTTCCAAGGATAATAGACATACTATCGTCCTCGGGAATATCGAGAATAACAAAGTCCGTTAAGATAGTGACATTTGCAACCACAACAGGCACATCCTCACAAATACCGACAGGTATAGCAGTTGATTTATCAGCCATTTGCAAAGATATTTCAGTAGGTGTCAACTTATTCAATTCAAGTCTATGATTAAGGAGAGAGGCATAACACTAACAACGGCTCCAAGATCACATAAAGCAGTTCTAACATAATTTCTTTTAATAGAGCATGGTATAGTTGGTACACCCGGATCTCCAAGTTTCTTTGGTATTCCACCCTTAAAAGTGTAATTAGCAAGCATGGTGGAGATTTCAGCTTCCGGTATCTTTCTTTTATTTGTAATGGTATCCTTCATATACTTAGCATAAGGATTTACTTTCAGCATATCAATTAAGTGCATACGTAAGAAAATAGATCTAATCATTTCATCAAAGCGCTCAAAATCCTCATCATCCTTTGTTTTGGATGGTTTAGGAGGAAAGGGCATGGGTTTTTGAACCCATGGTTTTCTTTCTCTATCATGCTTCCTAGCAACAAAATCTCTCTTATCATAATGTTGATTCTTTGATTGTGGGTTATCAAGATCAACAGCAGGTTCAATCTCTACATCATTGTTTTTGCTAGGTTGAGCATCAACATGAACATTATCACTAGGTTCATGTTCATCACCTGATTGAGTTTCAGCATCAGAAATAGAAATATCATTGGGATTCTCAGGTGTGTCTACAGTAGGTTCACTAGAAGCATGCAAATTCCTATCATTTTTCTTTTTCTTATTTTTAGAAGAACTAGGTGCCTCTAAATTATTTCTCTGAGAATCTTGCTTGATTCTCTTAGGGTGGCCTTCAGGATACAAAGGTTCCTGAGTCATTCTACCAGTTCTAGTAGCCACTCTAACAGCAAAGTCATTTTTATTATTTAATTCATCAAGCAAATCATTTTGAGGTTTGAGTACTTGCTCAGCTTGAGTAGCAACCATAGAAGCATATTTGCTAACGAGGTGAAGTTCATCTTCAACTCTAGCCAGATTATCACTTACACGTCCTATCTCGAAAGCATTATTATTTAACTCTCTACCGACATAAGCATTAAAACTTTCTTGTCTAGCCATAAAGTCATCAAATTCATCTAAGCATGGGCTATGAAATTTAGTAGAGGGGATTTCAACTTTATCATATCTATAGAGAGAATTTACCTTTACTACCTGTGTCGGGTTATCAAGACAATATGGTTCTTCAATAGGCAGTATATTAAGACCATGTATTTCTTCAATAGGAGGTAAATTCTTAACATCTTCAGCTTTAATACCTTTTTCTTTCATTGATTTCTTTGCCTCTTGCATATCTTCAGGACTGAGAAATAAAACACCTCTCTTCTTCGGAGTGGGTTTAGGAATAGGCTCAGGAGTTGGCTCAATTGGTTCAGGAATTGCTTCAGGAATTGGCTCAGGAAGAGTCCAATTATTTTCATTAGTCAACATATTATTCAATAATAATTCAGCTTTGTCGACTGTTCTTTCCCTGAAAACACAACCAGCACAACTATCCAACTAGTCCTTGGAAGCATCGGTTAGTCCATTATAAAAGATATCAAGTATTTCATTTTTCTTAAGAGGATGATCGGGCAAAGCATTAACTAACCGGAGAAGCCTCCCCCAAGCTTGTGGAAGACTCTCTTCTTTGGTTTGCACAAAATTATATATTTCCCGCAAGGCAGCTTGTTTCTTATGAGCAGGGAAGTATTTAGCAAAGAAGAAATAAATCATATCCTGGGGACTACGCACACAACCAGGAGAAGAGAATTATACCAAGTCTTAGCATCACCCTTTAATGAGAACGGAAATATCTTAAGGATATAAAAATAGCGAGACTTCTCATCATTAGTAAATAGGGTCGCTATATCATTCAACTTGGTAAGATGTGCCACAACAGTTTCAGATTAAAGGCCATAAAAAGGATCAGATTCAACTAAAGTAATAATCTTAGTATCAACAGAGAATTCATAATCCTTATTAGTAACATAGATAGGTGAAGTAGCAAAAGCAGGGTCAGATTTCATTCTAGCATTAAGAGATTGCTGCTTCCATTTAGCTAATAATTTCTTAAGATCATATCTATCATTGCAAGCAAAGATCTCCCTAGCAGCTTCTTCATTCATAACATAACCCTTAGGAACAACACGCAATACATAATCATTGGGAGAACCTTCATCATCACTATCATCAATAATAGGATCTTCAATAATTTCATTCCCCCTCTAGCAAGTTGTTCATCAAGAAATTCACGTAATGGCAAAGTAGTATCACGCACAGAAGTAGTTTCATCATGCATAGCAGAAGTGGCATCATCAATAACATGCGACATATCAGAATTCATAGCAGTAGCAGGTTTAGGTGTCGCAAGCCTACTAATAACGGAAGGAGAATCTAGTGCAGAGCTAGATGGCAGTTCCTTACCTCCACTCATAGTTGAGGGCAAAATCTTGGTTTTAGCGTCTTTCAAGTTCTTCATAGTGATCAACAAATATAAATCCCAAGTGACTCAGAGAATAGAGCTATGTTCCCCGGCAACGGCGCCAGAAATTAGTCTTGATAACCCACAAGTGTAGGGGATCGCAACAGCTTTCGAGGGTGAAGTACAACCCAAATTTATTGATTCGACACAAGGGGAGCCAAAGAATATTCTTGAGTATTAGCAGTTGAGTTGTCAATTCAACCACACCTGGATAACTTAGTATCTGGAGCAAAGTCTTTAGTAGCAAAAGTGGTATGATAATAAAGGTAATGGTGGCAAAAGTAAAGATAATTGTTTTGGGGTTTTTGTAGTAATTGTAACAGTAGCAACGGAAAAGTAAATAAGCAAATAACAATATATGAAAAGCTCATAGGCAATGGATCAGTGACGGATAATTATGCCGGATGCGATTCCTCATGTAATAGTTATAACATAGGGTGACACAGAACTAGCTCCAATTCATCAATGTAATGTAGGCATGTATTCCGTAAATAGTCATACGTGCTTACGGAAAAGAACTTGCATGACATCTTTTGTCCTACCCTCCCGTGGCAGCGGGGTCCTAGTGGAAACTAAGGTATATTAAGGCCTCCTTTTAATAGAGAACCGGAATAAAGCATTAGCACATAGTGAATACATGAACTCCTCAAACTACGGTCATCACCGAGAAGTATCCCGATTATTGTCACTTCGGGGTTGTCGGATCATAACACATAATAGGTGACTATAGACTTGCAAGATAGGATCAAGAACACACATATATTCATGAAAACATAATAGGTTCAGATCTGAAATCATGGCACTCGGGCCCTAGTGACAAGCATTAAGCATAGCAAAGTCATAGAAACATCAATCTCAGAACATAGTGGATACTAGGGATCAAACCCTAACAAAACTAACTTGATTACATGGTAAATCTCATCCAACCCATCACCGTCCAGCAAGCCTACGATGGAATTACTCACGCACGGTGGTGAGCATCATGAAATTGGTGATGGAGGATGGTTGATGATGACGACGGCGACGAATCCCCCTCTCCGGAGCCCCGAACGGACTCCAGATCAGCCCTCCCGAGAGAGATTAGGGCTTGGCGGCGGCTCCGTGTCGTAAAACGCAATGAAACTTTTTTTCTGATCTTTTTCTCCCCGAACGTGAATATATGGAGTTGGAGTTGAGGTCGGTGGAGGTCCAGGGGGCCCACGAGATAGGAGGGCACGCCCTAGGGGGGCGCCCCCCTGTCTCGTGGACAGCCTGTGGGCCCCCTGGTGTATTTCTTTCGCCCAGAAATTCTTATTAATTCCAAAAAGTGCCTCTGTGGATTTTCAGGACATTCCGAGAACTTTTCTTTTCTACACATAAAACAACATCATGGCAGTTCTGCTGAAAACAGCGTCAGTCCGGGTTATTTTCATTCAAATCATGCAAGTTAGAGTCCAAAACAAGGGCAAAAGTGTTTGGAAAAGTAGATACGTTGGAGTCATATCAGACGTTCACATAACACCACTAGACGATAAACAACATACATCTCATCAAAATATCCAACGAATACCAAATTCACATGACTACTTATAACAAGACTGCTCCCATGTCCTCAGGAACAAACGTAACTACTCACAAATCATATTCATGTTCATAATCAGAGGGGTATTGAATATAATTAAGGATCTGAACATATGATCTTCCACCGAATAAACCAACTAGCATCAACTACAAGGAGTAATCAACACTACTAGCAAACCACAGGTACCAATGAGGTATTGAGACAAAAATTGGATACAAGAGATGAACTAGGGTTTGAGAGGATATGGTGCTAGTGAAGATACTGATGGATATTAACCCCCTCTCGATGAGAGGATCGATGGTGATGATGATGGCGGTGGTTTCCCCCTCCCGGAGGGATGTTTCCCCGGTAGAACAGCTCCGTCGGAGCCCTAGATTGGTCCTGCCCAGGTTCTGCCTTGAGACGGCGGCGCTTCGTCCCGAAAGCTTCTTTATGATTTTTTCTAGGGAAAAAGACACCATATAGCAGAAGATGGACATCGGGGGCCTGCCAGGTGGCCCCCGAGGCAGGGGCGCACCCTCCACCCTCGTGGCTGGTGGGTGACCCCCCTCTGGTGCTTTCTTCGCCTAATATTTTTAATATATTTCAAAACTGACTTTCATGGAGTTTCAGGACTTTTGGAGTTGTGCAGAATAGGTCTATAATATTTGCTCCTTTTCCAGTCCAGAATTCTAGCTGCCGGCATTCTCCCTCTTCATGTAAACCTTATAAAATAAGAGAGAAAAGGTATAAGTATTGTGACATATTGTGTAGTAACAACCCATAATGCAATAAATATTGATATAAATGCATGATGCAAAATGGACGTATCAACTCCCCCAAGCTTAGACCTTGCTTGTCCTCAAGCGGAAGCTGATATCGAAAAATATGTCCACATGTTTAGAGATAGAGGTGTCGATAAATTAAAATACGGACATGAGGGCATCATGATCATCTTTAGAACAACAACATATATATTGTTATATGATTTCTTATGCTAAAGTAACAATCCATTCACAATGTAAAGTATGAATCAGAAACTTCATTGAAAACTAACAAACTATGATCTCGGTCATTGAAGCAATTGCAATTTATCATAACATCGGAAAGAGTCAATATAAGAGCTTTTCAGCAAGTCCACATACTCAACTATCATTTAGTCTTTTACAATTGCTAACACTCACGCGATACTTATGGGTACAAAGTTTCAATCGGACAAAGAGAAAGATAGGGGCTTATAGTTTCGCCTCCTAACCTTTTTTCCTCAAGGGTAATGTCAACAATAATACTTTATAAAAACCTACATGTGAGTGGATATATATATATTTCCACTTGTGATAGGGACCTTTATTATGCAGTCCGTCGCTTTTATTTCTTCCATATCACAAGCTCGTATAAAGCTTATTTTGTTCACACTAATAGATCATACATATTTAGAGAGCCATTTTTATTGCTTGCACCGATGACAACTTACTTGAAGGATCTTACTCAATCCATAGGTAGGTATAGTGGACTCTCATGGCAAAACTGGGTTTAGGGATGTTTGGAAGCACAAGTAGTATCTCTACTTGTTGCAAAGAATTTGGCTAGCATGAGAGGGAAAGGCAAGCTCAACATGTTGGATGATCCATGACAATATAATTTGTTCGGATATAAGAAAACATAACCCATTACGTTGTCTTCCTTGTCCAACATCAACTTTTTAGCATGTCATATTTTAATGAGTGCTCACAATCATAAAAGATGTCCAAGATAGTATATTTATATGTGAAAACCTCTCTTTCTTTATTACTTCCTATTAATTGCAACGAAGACCAAAACTATGTTTGTCAACTCTCAACAACTTTTATTCATCATACTCTTTATATGTGAAGTCATTACTTTCCATAAGATCAATATGATCTTTTTATTTCCTTTTATTCTTTCTTAAATTCCCTCAAGATCATAGAAAGATAGCAAAGCCCTCAACTCAAAACTACTCTTTATTATATATATATATATATATAGCTCATGGACTCGATTACATAGATAGAGATCAAAACAAAACTCAAATCTAGATCATACTAAAACTTCATTCTACTAGATCAAGATATAACCAAAAGGATCGAACTAAGAAAAACGATAAAGATAGAAGTGTGATGGTGATACGATACCGGGGCGCCTCCACCAAGCTTGGCAGTTGCCAATGGGAGTGCCCATACCCCTGTATTTATGTCTCTTTCTTCGGAGGTGGTGATGTGATATTCTTGGTGATGATGCCCTTTAGGATATGATTCTCGTCCTCGAGCTTATTAACTTGCTGCTTAAGATCCATTATTTCCTTACAGAGTTTACCCATGACGATTAAAGCTCCATTCACCCATGGATGCTTCATAGCTGTGGGAGAAAAGGCAACACTCTTTTTCATATTTTCATAAGAAAGAAATCTAGCATTGGGAGGGATGACCAAATTTGGAATTGCTGAGCTCTGAAGTTCCTCCATCATGAATCTGGCTTGGAGACGAGAGGTAACTTCTTTATCCTCCTCCATGGCATCTACCCTTTTCAAGTCGGCCTCCATATCTTCCTCCGTTGATGGCCCAAAGTGGTCAGGTTCGCCGCTTGCTCTTGGCCCTAGTGTCGGATGAGATACCCGACTCTCCCCGACTGACTCTTGAGAAGACATCTTGCTCTAAATCTGCTGCAGAAACAACTCGAAACAACTCAAAACAAAAACAGAGGATTTTTTTGTGGTACGGTGGTCAAAACCTTTGGGAGATTATATAATGAATTTTTACCGACCAAAAGAAGTATCGTGCAAGAAAACAGAGTTCAGAGGGCACACGTGGTGGCCACGAGGCAGGGGGCGCGTCCAGGGGGTAGGGCGCGCCCTCCACCCTCGTGGATGCCTCGTGTCTCTTTTGGACTACTTTTAATTTTCCTAATTTTTTAAATATTCCAAAATAGAGAGAAATTGCTATTTGAAAAGTGTTGGAGTCGGTTTACTTACCGTACCACATAATGTCGTGGAATTGTCACGTCAGATGTCCTCGTGAAAGGACTTAGTTGTGGAGCCATCGCAACTAGGAAGCTTGAAGGGGTTAATCGGGACAAAGGACACGAGAGGTTTTATACTAGTTTGGCCCCTTACGATGAAGGTAAGGCCTACGTCTAGTTTGGTTGGTATTGATGTTTCGATGACTGGGGAGCTAGATACGCTATGCCCGGCTCTCGATCAGTTGTTTCTTGCCCTAAGCCGCCAGCAGGTCGTCCCCATATACACGGGTTGACGCCCTGTGGCTTACAGAGTCCCGACCGGCTTATAAACAGTGTCCGACTCAGTGACTAGTTAAATCTACCTTATGATACAAGTCATGCCATTGTGGCGGTTTACTACAATGGGCCTTAAGTCGCCTGTGGGCCTTAAGCCCTTTATTGAACTGCCATATTCATGCTTGGTCTTGGACTTCTTTCTGGTAAGTCTTCTTTGCGTAACCCGGCCCCTCCTGGGCGGCTTACATAAATAGTTATATCCCCAACATTAGGCCTCAGATTGATTTGAACCTGTTCATGTCAATCTTAAAATACCTTAAAAAATAAATCTTCAGTCTTCTAACTGTGCAAAGGTTTTCTTTAACCCGCCATGACGCCATCTTTTGGATCTATGTTAACCCATCGTGACGTCATCTTTACTTAAATTCATTATTTATTTCATCGTATCCTCCAAGGGATCCTTGCCTTTACTGACCGTTCCGAAAACCGAGGCGTCGGGGCCGCTGGATAATAATGCTTATCCCCTCGTTTCTCGCACCGTCTTAGTCATCCTTTCCCTATAAATAGGCATGACCTAGGTCTTCCCATTCTCCTCCTTCGGTCATCTTCTTCCTTTCGCTGCTTCTCTGCCGCTCGAGCTCCGCCACCGCCATCGCAGATCTCCTCGTCTTCACCAACTCAGGCCGCTGCATCAACCTGGTTTGACCAACAAAACGCGACGACCTTCTGTAGCAATCCTGCATCCGTAAGTCTCCTCTTCCTCGCTCCTCATATCCGCATTAGGACCTTTGAGTTCTTCAGTGTTCTTCGTTTCTCATTAGGAACCCCTCATAGATTTGCTCACCACCGTTGTTTTGATCTTTAAAGATGGCAGAAACCTGATGCGGTAGCTGTTTCGCACCCACTTTGATTGCAAGTAGACCCCTTTATGTCGCATAGAGGCCTTATTCGAGCCCTTGAACTTCATCTGTGCCAGTTCTAGGTCTAGAAAACTTTCTTTTTAGAACAGCTGTTTGATCCAAAATGATAACAACAACTTGTGAAATATGTTTGTTTCACCCGGAAGTAAAAAAAACTGCCTCTGTCAAATATGTTTAACTGCTCTTTGACACCTGTAGCGGCTTAATATTTATTGCATAGTTATCCATATATCATTAGGCCCCTTCTTAAGCCGCCACCTTGAGTAGTTTTAAATATTTTTCCTCCGGGTTAAATTTGAACTGGAACCTCTTATTTTGTCATAGGCCTCAATTTTTGTCATGGCACCTAAGGCGGCCAAAGCTCCTGTGACCTGTAATTGGGTCCCATCCACAGTCACAAGGAGTAAACTGTCTGAATTTGTGAAGTCTGGCCATCTGCCTAAGAAAGAGGTCATGTCTTATCGTGCCCCTGACCCGTCTGAAGAGAAGCCTCAACCCAAAGAAGGGGGGGGGGGGTAATTGTTTTTACTATTCACATGAACCGGGGATTTGCCCCTCCCGGTTCAAAATTCTTCAGGGAGGTTTTGAATTTCTTTGACCTTAGACCTCAAGACATTTGACCCAATTCCGTGTCAAATATTTGCAATTTCCAAGTCTTCTGCGAGGTGTACCTGGGAGAGGAGCCAAATTTGCTTTTGTTTAGAGAGCTTTTCTACTTGAACCGGCAAAATGAACGTGCCAACGGACCCAGTCTTGAACTTTGCAGCATCTCAATCCAGCGGCGGAGAGATTGCCTTTTCCCTTATGCAGAACTGCCGAGTCATCCAAAAGATTGGAATCATACGTGGTTCTATTGCCAGGACACTTCTCCGGCTGACGAGAGCCCTCTGCTCGGCTTCCGCGCTCTGCGCCTTGTGTCCAACCATCCGCTGGTGGATAAGCTAACTGCTATTGAGCGTCTGCCTCTCAATCCCACCATCAAAAAGATCAAAGCTCTTTTGGGAAATGGCCTAAACGGCATTGATCTGGTTCGAGTCTGGGTCGCTTGGCGAGTACTTCCGTTAAGCCGTCGTCCCGGCTTAATGTGTACTTACTCAGGCGAAAAGGATGATCCACTGTGTCATAGCCCTGACGATTTACCAGATGAGGTGGTGGAAGCTACGACCCAGTCGTTGCTAAAGGAGGGCACAATAACTAGTAATTCCTTTGGCTTACTTCCCTTCTACAAGAAGAACCCGGCCCCCGCAGTGAGTTATCAACCTCAATAAATACTCTTTGCTATGTTATGCCTTATTTGTACTCATAATTTCTTATCTTTTTTTCACAGGCCAATGATAACGTCTGGAAGGTCAAGTATGACCATGAGGCTGCTAAACAAGCCAGGACAGCCAGGAAAACCGAAAGGAAAGCCGCCAAAACGGGAACTTCAAAGAAGAAGAAGCCCAGCGCTTCCAACTTACTCAAATTGGATGACACTTCTTCGGATGACGAAGAGGTAACCCTTCACTTCTCTTAACTCCTTTGTCATTACTTGATTGACATTCTATCCTTTCAGGAGGATACGGGGAACAGCCAGGCGGTTGATGAAGAAGTAACTATAATCTCCTCCGACTCGGAGCCTTTGCCAAAGCAAAAAATACGAAGAGTGACCCGGAAAGTAAGATTTTCACATCCTCTAGCTTATCAAGATCCTCAATTTCTTTTGAAGCAACAACAGCTTGAAAACTGGAGGCAGACCCGGACCAACAAGGATGCAGAGCTCTTCTCCGGCTTACCTGACGTAACTAGGAAGTGTCAGACTAAGGTTATCTCCGATTTACGTTCTGTTTTACCTTTGGTGGGTTTAATTCGCCAACCTCTCAATTCATCTGACTCCAATTATCAGGATACCTCTCCTTCCTCCGGCGAGTCTATGCAATCAAACATGCCGGCTTTCAAAACTGCTCCCGGGTAATGTAACCCTATTTACTTTAGGCTTTACCTTACTCATGCTTTTGTATTCACCCTTCTACCTTTGTTGACAGCATGCAAGTGAATCCCAGTAAGAGGGCAAAGAAGAATAAGCCGTCCCAAGCCCCGGTCGTGACTGAACTGGTGCTTGACATGTCTGCTCCTGACAGTTCCTCCCATCAACCGCCGCCTGAACCGGCCTCTAATATTCCAATGCCAACCTCTAATCCACCTGCCGAAGAGACTCTCAATAGCTCTGATAACCCGAAAGCTCCTAGCCCGGTCAAGACAAATGATCCAGAAGTTGAGATCCTGAAAAGTCAGTTTGTTGAGCCAGGGCGGCCGACTGTCCTTGCCAAATGCTCTGCCAAGGAAGAACTCATTGAACGCCGAAAAGCCAAGCTAGACATTACTGATTATACTCACTTAAGTATTGGTGATATAGTCTCAGGCTATCTGAATCAAGTGCATAATAGTCGTGACCTGGACATTGACATGGTGAAACAAATACAACACAAATCTGAGGTATAATTTATGCTATTTTCCTGAATCTTACTTACTGTACCAGCCCCCAAGTCTATTGCTTATGAATAAATATGTTGTCGACTTAGAAATCTGCTTACTGTTGGTTTTCCGGTTTAAAGAGAATATATTTAACCCGGTTATAGCATGATAGTTTGAACTTGCGATACATATTAGCCCCCAAGTGCCAAGTATCTTTACTTGTAAAATGCTTGGGACTTAATATGCATGACCCGGATTTGTAGGTTAAAAAATTCCTTAACATACATTAGCCCCCAAGTGTCAAGAACCTTTACTTGCAAAGTACTTGGGACTTTAATGTTACCTTACCATGATCCTTACCATAACCTGGTATCAATGCAGGCCACCATAAGTCAATTTGAGTCGGAGCTTGCTGACCTGAAGAGCCGGCTGAAAACTCAAGAACTTGAAACTCAAAAGGCCAACTCCAAATTTGAATTCAGTGTCTCTGAACAAGAGAAGTTGAAGAAGAATTTTGAGTCAGAGAAGAAAATCTGGGCTGATGAGAAGGCTTCACTCGTGACCCGGGCCGAGACGGCAGAAGCATCTCTTGCAGAAGCAACAACCGAGCTGTCCGACTTAAAACGGCAGATATCTCAAATGGTCTTAGCCATCTTCGGTAAGTTACTGTACATAACCTCAAACATTGTAATCTTTTGATGACTATTGTAATTGTTATCTCTGGCTCACTGTTATACTTGTGAACACACAGGCCCCAGGAGCACCAACCTCAAGCAGAACATGCTGATCAAACTTAAGGCGGTTTACACTCTAGTGGAGCAACTGTACACCGGGTCACAATGTGCCTTGGCCGTTGTAGCCTTATCAAATACCACTCCCCACCTTCTGCAAGACGTGCTGAAGTGTCTCCCGCTGTGCTACCTCAGCGGATCCAGGATTTAAGGCGGGCATCTTCAAGAGCCGGGGCCGTTGCCGCGTTGAGCTGGGCAAAGGCATGGATTCCAGAACTAGACCTGGCCAACCTTGCTCTTGGATACCCGAGTCTGAAGGAGGATGGTACCGTATTTGAAGATCATGATTTCACCGCCTGTGTCAAAGTCATACGTCCCGTGGCTACCCTTATTGGGAACGATACTGACCTCACCAAGTATTCTCCAGGCTATGACAGTGAGAACTGGAGAATTCCAAACACTCCATATGATCAAGTCAGCCTGATCCCTCCAACGCGTAAGCATACTTTTGTCCCTGAAGTGGACCCAACCGGTTTAATAGATGATGAAGCTGAGTTCGAAGCCTTGAGCGGCATTGACTGGGCCTCATCAACCTTCCAGGACAAAGCAACCGACGGAGAGGCGGAGAAGGATAACCCGGAATCTTCAAGCCAGCCGAAGGAGTGAATCGCCAGGTCTTTTGCAAAAAACAATGCTTCATTTATTTAGACTCGGGGAGTCTTGTAATAGGGTAGAAAAAACTTCTCAATGTTTGTCATGCCTTCGCGCATGTTCCTAGCGCTTAACACTTTCATACGCCGCCATCACTATATATTTCTGGCTTATGTTGATCGTTTATTTCCTTGACGTTTAAATTTGCTTGCCTTATCCTGCGATCCCTTTGATAATCTTCCCTACTTATATGATGTTCACCTGGCACTTAACAACCTGGGGGGATCAATATTAAACCGGAAGAATCAAACACCATCTCATAATGCTTTCAAGAAGGTCTCAAGATAGTCAAAATAATTATGCTTATGATGGATAATAAATAACATTTACAGGCTTCTGATTCGAATACGATCAGTAAACCATTCCAAAGGGGTTAAGCTAAGATTCGGATACGATCATATAGCCCCCAGTGGCTTTGGCGATGCCAATCAAATGGGTATCGATAGCTATGTTCTCTTTGGTTCAAATACGACCTATGTTTGAACAGGAAGCCCCCAAGTGACCATAAGAGTTGTTTAATGACGCTGATTCAAATATGATCCATGTCAGACCCATAGGGGTTAAGCTGTGATTCAAATGTGATCAAGAAGCCCCCAAGTGGGTTTGGCAATATGCCGATCAAGTGGGTATCGACAGCTATGTTCTCTTTGGTTCAAATATGACCTATGTTTGAACAGGAAGCCCCCAAGTGACCATGGCTAGATTCAGACATGGTCATAAGCCAGACCAAAGGGAAAGCCGGATTCAAATGTGATCCGCTCCTTGTTGGTTGTTTCCACCACCTGATAAAGAAGATACATAAACCTTTGAGGGTAAAAAGGACAGAGGTCCTGGTTTATTTCTTTATATAATATATACATTGTCAAAATATATACATCTTGAGAGCCGGTGGCTCAAGTATAGTAAGGCCGGAGATGAGCAATATTCCACGGCCGGTGGGTCTCCTCCTCCGACTTACGTGAGTCTTTGTGCTCTCGAACATCAATGAGGTAGTATGATCCGTTGTGCAAATTCTTGCTGACCACAAAGGTTCCTTCCCAAGGTGGGGATAGCTTGCACATGTCAGACTGATCCTGGATGAGCCGGAGCACCAAATCGCCTTCCTGAAAGGTTCCGCTTCTAACCCGGCGGCTGTGATAGCGGCGTAGGTCTTGTTGATAAATCGCTAAGCGGGCTATTGCCAAGTCTCGCTCCTCATCCAACAAGTCAAGCTCATCCTGACAAGCTTTTTCGTTGTCAGCCTCAACATAAGCCGCCACGCGGGGTGAATCGTGCCGGATGTCACTTGGCAGGACCGCCTCTGCACCATACACCATAAAGAAAGGTGTGTAGCATGTAGATCTGTTAGGTGTAGTGTTGATGCTCCACAACACAGAAGGTAACTCCTCCACCCAACAACCCGGAGTCCGCTGTAAGGGGACAAAGAGCCGGGGCTTGATACCCTTCAGGATCTCTTGATTAGCTCTTTCTGCTTGACCATTAGACTGAGGATGAGCAACAGCCGAAACATCAATCCGGATATGTTCTCGTTGACAGAACTCTTCCATGGCACCCTTGGAAAGATTAGTGCCATTATCAGTTATAATGCTGTGTGGGAAACCAAAACGAAAGATCACCTTTTTCATGAACTGAACCGTCGTGGTTGCATCACACTTACTGACTGGCTCTGCCTCAACCCACTTTGTAAACGTATCCACTGCCACCAGGAGATGTGTCTTTTTATCCTTAGACCTCTTGAAAGGCCCAACCATGTCAAGCCCCTAGACTGTGAATGGCCAAGTGATTGGGATCATCCTCATTTCTTGAGCCGGCACATGAGCTCGTCGTGAGAACTTTTGACAACCGTCACATTTACCGACCAGATTCTCCGCATCAGCATGAGCCGTCAGCCAGTAGAAACCATGACGGAAAGCCTTGGCAACAAGAGATTTTGAGCCGGCCTCATGACCACAATCTCCTTCATGAATCTCGCGAAGTATCTCTTGTCCCTCCGCAGGCGACACATAGCGTTGGAACACCCCCGTTACACTGCAATGATGCAACTCATCATTAACAATCGTCATGGATTTGGACCGCCTGACAATTTGTCTCGCCAAAGTCTCATCCTTAGGCAACTCTCCCTGGGTCATATGCCAAATATGGCATTGTCCAATCCGGGATAACGTGAAGAGCTGCCACCAGCTGAGCCTCCGGGTCTGGCACCGCTAGTTCCTCCTCGGTAGGTGTTGGGGATATAACTATTGAGTATAAACTGCCCAGGAGGGGCCGGTTTACCCTCAACCGTATTGAAGCCCAAGAAGACTCAGAAGATGGCATTTTACTATGAAGCTTAGAGGCCCAGAGCCCAGTGGCGGATTAGGGCCCATAATAGCAAACCGCCATCATTATGTAAACTTGTGTTGTAAGTTAGGAAAGGAGAGACTGAGCCGAACCCTTGTATGAGTCGGCCTCGGGACTCTGTAGACCGGCCGGGCGTCAACCTGTGTATATAAAGGGATGATCCGGCGGCGGTTCAGGGACGACAGACAACAACTCGAGACTCAGGAAAGCGTATTTGCTCCCTGATAATCGAAACCCAATCAATCCCATCACAACTAGACGCAGGCTTTTACCTTCATCAAAGGGGCCGAACTAGTATAAAAACTCCCGTGTCCCTTGTCTGGTTTAACCCCTTCAAGCTAACCCGTTGCGATGGCTCCACGACTAAGTCCTTCCATGAGGACATCTGACGTGTTAATTCCATGACAGTTGGCTCCCGCCGTGGGGCTATCGCACGATGGTGTCGAGTTCTTGAAGGGCTGCTCGGAAGGACTTAAGGGGTACGTGATCGGCCAGATGACCAAGAGTCGTCGCGGAAAGCTCTACATCGACGACGAAGGATCGGGCCCCGAGGCCGGCTCAATCGAGTACGGGTACCGGGTCGCCTTTAGCGGAATTCATGTTTTCATCGGCAAGATCGGCGAACCGGGCCCTGAGCTGGACATCTGCACCGACCTCGTCGAAACGGCTCAGCGTGCAAGTCCAGCCCGGGTTAAGCCCGCCATGAAGCGTGCGTTCGTAGGATGTGTCCATGAGATCGGATCTGAACCGATGTCTGAAGGCGAGACGGCCGTCTATTCCGACGGTGAGCCATCCACTAGCGAAACCGAGTCCTTGTATCAGATTCATAACGGTGTGTTCGAAGGATATTCTGATGGCAACAGTATTCCGGACCTCCTTGAACCGCCAAGTCGGGTTGCTATTTACATGGCCGGAACACAGCCCATGTTGTAGTCTTCGTCTACAGCAGCAATGAATACCGGATCAGCAGCCGCGGCAGGAGTCCCGGCGCGCCGACCGGCTCAAGTCCTCTCCAGTTTAATGGATGCCTGGGCGACTTTGTTAACCACGGCATTCACCCCGGAGACGCGGGATCAGCACAATGCGGATATTGCGGAGCTGAAGGACCAGATAACACAGGATAAAGAGGACCTAGCAACTGAGCATGCTAGGATGGCTAAAGAACGGGCCGCGTTGGATGCCCAGTCACAGTAGATACAGATGCAGAATTATCGACTCATGCTAGATCGGACTGCATCAGAGGATGTGATGCGAAGGAAGTACCGGTCTCGTCTGCCACCGGTCTACGAAGGATTGAATCTCTTTCAAACACCAGGCACTGGGCCGAGCAATCCGGCAGCTGCAAACCGGACTGATGCGCCTAGGACAGCTCCGGATCAACTACGGATAACAGAACCACCATGGTGAACAGATAACCCGCCGCAATACATGTCTACACCGTCGGGTCACTTCTCGAGTCCTCTGGATAACATAATTGCCGCGACATCACGCCTGGCAGCCATTCCGATGGAGGGCGATTCAATAGCAGCAATTGAAACACGGCGGGCCAGGGACCTTCTTCAAACCGCTGTGGTGCAGCAGCAGGCTTATTCTTATAGCTGGGATAGAATTCATTCAACCCCTCGTCCGAGCCCAAGCTATAGCAGGCGTATTGATGAACCGGAGGTGTCTAGAAGTGCGCGGCATCGTAATGCTCAAGATGTGGTGGATCATGGCAGGGCTCGAAGGGAGGCCGCTTTGGGTCGTCATCAACCCGCCCCGGTTCAGCCAACAACGTCAGTCGACTGAGGCACCGGGCTCGCCTTCAGTTCCTGGGGAGTGCCGTGTCTTATTCCGGCTCTCCGTAATGTGCGTCTGCCGAAAGATTTCAAGGGTCCACGTAAAGTGCCTAATTACAGATGGCAATGGAGATGCTGGATGTAGATGAAGCGGCATGTGCAAAGTACTTCACGATGATGTTGGAAGGAATGGCCCGTACTTGGTTGAAAAATCTACCAGCTAACTCCATCGAGTCATGGGATCAATTGAAAGCCCGGTTTATAGCCAATTTCAAAGACACGTGCAAACAGCCCATGTCCATTGTTGACCTGGATGCTTGTGTTCAAGGGGAGAACGAGTCCACAACTCATTGGGTATGCCGGGTTTCAGAGGTTTTGCACTCGTCTGACCGGATTAACGCTGGTCAAGAAATCATAACACTGGAGCGTAATTGCCGGTTTAAATCACTGAAGATGAAGTTGGGACGGCTGAAGCGCCACTGCAACGACATGGGAACCCTCATGGCAGCCTTGGTCAAGTATGCCAATTCTGATAATACCAAGGATCCCGATTCTGACGATGAGAAACCGGATAAGGGAAAGAAGAACGGTGGTGGAAAGGGACAACAACACAACCAAGGAGGCCATGGGAACAACGGTAAGTGTAAAGCAGATTCAGATTTTGTGGCTAGCACTAATGTGCAGCGTCGTAAGGGTAAACCGCCCCAGCGCGGCGGCGGAATGAATCTGGAGCGTTTATTGAATCAGCCCTGTCCAAAGCATGGGACCAAGGAGGCTCCTGCAACGCATCTCTGGAAGGATTGTAACATTATGAAGGAGTTCAAAAACTCTGATCTTTTTCAGTATGATCAGGGTCCATCAGGCGGTTCAGGTCCAGGTTTCCATGGTGGCGGCGGTTCAAACTCTGGATTTCAGAATAATCAGGGCAACCAGAACAGCCAAGGTGGTGATAACCAACAGAGTAATCAAGGAAATCAGCAGCAGTCGGGTTACCAGAGTCACCCAAAACAGTTGAATGGTGGCCAGTATCATGTGTTCACCACTAGTTTGTGCAAGCGTGATCAGAAGCTTCACAAGAGGGCAGTCAATGTTGTTGAACCGGCAGTACCACATTATCTGCGGTGGTCCGAACAACCTATTGTGTGGAGTAGGGAGGATCATCCGCCCCGGGTTGACAATCCATGTCAACTGGCTTTGGTGGTGGCGCCTCAGGCGGGAGGTTATAAGTTCACCAAGGTACTCATGGATGGGGGAAGCAGTATCAACATTCTGTATTATGAGACCTTCCGTCGCATGGGGTTGACAGACAAGAGTCTTAAACCGTCAAACACTGTTTTTCATGGTGTGGTACCATGTAAATCAGCATATCATGTTGGTAAGATCGCTTTGGAGGTTGTGTTTGGTGATGAGCATGAATCCCGGTCTGAAACATTAACCTTTGAAGTAGTGAGAATCCAGAGCCCGTACCATGCACTATTTGGGCGACCGGCTTATGCAAAGTTCATGGCGAGGCCATGTTATATTTACTTACAACTCAAGATGCCGGGTCACAAGGGGACCATCACGGTTCACGGAAGTTGTAAAATTGCTTTGGATTGCGAGGAGGGTGATGCGGCCTATGCTGAGTCAGTTTGTGCTACAAAGGAGCTGAAGTTTTATAAGGAAAATGTTGATCCGGCAGACATGACCCCTCTGAAGAAGCCCACCACTGAGCATGACCCAACCCTGCATTTCAAACCGGCTGATGAGACTAAACTTGTTGACTTCGTTCCTAGCGATTCGTACAAGCAGTTCAGCATCAACACAAATCTGGATCGAAATAGGAAAGCGCGCTCATCGAGTTCATCCGTGAGAACTGGGACATTTTTGCATGGAAGCCTTCTGACATGCCAGGTGTACCGAGGGAACTCGCTGAGCACACTCTTAATATTGATCCCAAGTTTAAACCGGTCAAACAATTTCTTCGTCGCTTTAATGAGGAAAGATGCAAGGCAATTGGTGAAGAGGTAGCCCGGCTGTTGGCTGCTGGGTTTATCATTGAAGTATTTCACCCTGAATGGTTGGCTAATCCGGTGCTTGTTCTCAAGAAAAACGGCACTTGGCGTATGTGTGTGGACTACACCGATTTGAATAAAGCTTGTCCGGCCGATCCTTTTGCTCTCCCGCGTATTGATCAGATTATTGATGCGACGGCGGGTTGTGAGCGCCTGAGTTTTCTGGATGCTTATTCAGGTTATCATCAGATCAAGATGGCAGTTAAGGACCAGGAGAAGACAGCCTTCATCGCTCCCTTTGGAGCCTTCTGCTATGTTTCTATGCCCTTTGGGCTCAAGAGTGCTCAGGCAACTTATCAGCGTTGTGTGCAAAATTGTCTGCACACACAGATTGGGCGTAATGTCCATGCTTATGTGGATGACATTGTGGTAAAATCCAGGAAGAAGGAAACGCTGATAGATGACCTCAAGGAGACGTTTGACAATCTTCGGGTTTACAAAATGATGCTTAATCCGGATAAATGTGTTTTTGGTGTTCCGGTAGGCAAGCTCTTAGGTTTTCTGGTATCCAATAGGGGCATTGAAGCTAATCCTGAAAAAATCAAGGCAATTACATCCCTGGCTAAACCGAAGTGTATCAACGACGTTCAGCGTCTGGCGGGTCGGATGGCAGCCCTTAGCCGGTTTATTAGCCGTTTGGGAGAGAAGGCAATTCCTTTGTATCAGATGTTGAAAAAGACAGATGATTTTGTCTGGAGTGACGCAGCCAATACGGCTTTTGAGGAGTTCAAGCGGCAGTTGGTTGAACCGCCGGTTCTTGCAGCTCCGGTTGATAATGAGCCTTTGCTGTTGTACATAGCTGCCAATGCACGAGCGGTAGTGTGGCAATTGTGGTTGAACGCAAGGAAGCTGGGAAGGAATATCTGGTTCAACGACCTGTATACTACATCAGTGAAGTCCTGATCAAGTCAAAACAATGCTATCCACATTGGCAGAAGTTGGTGTATGGGGTCTTTATGGCAAGTCGAAAACTCAAGCAATACTTTCAAGGCCATCCCATCACAGTGGTTAGTTCTGCTACTTTGGGTGATATAATTCAAAACAGGGAAGCAACTGGCCGGGTTGCAAAGTGGGCAATTGAGCTTGGTCCACACGGTTTGAACTATGTGCCTCGAACAGCCATCAAATCTCAGGCCCTTGTGGACTTTATCAATGACTGGACCAAGTTGCAAGCACCAGAAGACAAACCAGATAATACATACTGGACTATTCATTTTGATGGATCCAGGAAATTGGAGGGCTCGGGAGCTGGAGTTGTCCTTACTTCCCCTCGAGGTGATAAAATTTGCTAGATGTTTCCTTGTACTAACAATGCAGCTGAGTACGAAGCTTTACTCCACGGTCTCCGGGTGGCTAAAGAGATGAACTTAAGTCGAGTTCGTTGTTTTGGCGATTCGGATCTGGTGGCTCAGCAAGTTTCTGGTACTTGGGATTCTAAGGATCCACTCATGGCAGCTTACAGACGTGAGGTGGATATTATGGCGGGTCACTTCAAAGGGTATCAGGTGGAGCATATTGATCGGCGCAAAAACGAAGCAGCAAACGCTTTAAGCAGGCTTGGCTCTTAGTGTAAACATGTACCTCCCAATACCTTTTTAGATATCTTGCATAACCCGTCTGTTAAGTTGCCTACAGAAGAGGATTTGGCTGTTCCTGATCCGGAGGCTCAATTGGTGGCTGCTTTGCACATTGTACCGGATTGGACGGTTCCATATCTGGCGTATATGAATCGGGGCGAGTTACCAGATGATGAAGTCATGGCTCGACAGATAATCCGGTGATCCAAGTCCATGGTTATTCACAATGGCGAGTTACACCGCTGTAGCGTTTCAGGCGTATTTTAGTGTTGTGTTTCTCCGGAAGAAGGCCAAGAGATCCTACGGGAAATTCATGAAGGGGATTGTGGTTATCATTCCGGTTCAAAGTCCCTAGTTGCAAAGACTTTTCGACATGGGTTCTACTGGCCGACAGCTCATGCTGATGCGGAGGATCTGGTAAAGCGATGTGATGCTTGTCAAAAGTTTTCACGCAGAGCTCATGTTCCGGCTCAAGAACTACGGATGATTCCTATCACTTGGCCTTTTGCCACTTGGGGGCTTGATATGGTGGGACCCTTTAAACGTTCCAAGGATAAGAAGACCCACCTTTTGGTGGCGGTTGATAAATTCACCAAGTGGGTTGAAGCGGAGCCTGTCAGCAAGTGTGATGCGGCTACAGCGGTTCAGTTTCTCAAAAAGATTATCTTCCGCTTTGGATTTCCACATAGCATCATCACAGACAATGGCACAAACCTTTCTAAAGGTGAGATGGAAGATTTCTGTCAGAGAGAGCACATCCGGCTTGACTTAGCATCTGTGGCACACCCTCAATCCAACGGTCAAGCAGAGAGAGCCAATCAAGAAATCTTGAAAGGTATTAAACCCTGGCTCATGATTCCCTTGAAGCAGACGCCAGGTTGTTGGGTGGAAGAATTACCTTATGTCTTATGGAGCATCAACACCACCCCTAATCGTTCAACAGGATACACACCTTTCTTCATGGTGTACGGGGCAGAGGCGGTCCTCCCAAGTGATATTCGTCATGACTCGCCTCGGGTTGCTAATTATGTTGAAGCGGACAACAAGCAAGCACACCAAGAGGCGCTGGATCTGTTAGATGAGAAACGGGATATGGCTCTGGCTCGATCGGCAGTTTATCAACAAGACCTGCGGCGATATCACAGGCGCCGGGTTAGGACAAGAACCTTTCAAGAAGGTGACTTGGTGCTCCAACTCATCCAGGATCAGACCGACATGCACAAGTTATCCCCACCTTGGGAATGACCCTTTGTGGTCAGCAAAAATCTACACAACTGATCATACTACCTCATTGATGTTCGAGACAACTCACGCAACCCTGAGGAGGAGACCCGGCGGCCGTGGAACATAGCTCTCCTACGGCCTTATTACACTTGAGCCATAGGCTTTTCTTATGTACATATTTCGACAATGTATATATTCAAGTCAATAAAGTAAACTAGCATCCTTGCTAAAAGCAGGGCCTCTGCTATTTTTTCTCAAATATCCTTTGAGTTACATGGGGGCTTCAGCTGACAAAGCGGAGTACTACCTGTTAAACTGGCTATCATGCCACAATACAGCTTGGGAGCTTCACACCCAAGGGGCCAAAGAGAGTCTGGATGTTATGCACATCTCAAACATAGGCACCCAATGAGCACAGCTCATCATGTTACTTGGGGGCTCCTTGTGTCAAATACCAATGAGTTTGAAAGGACCCTTGTAGCTGGGTATCAACCCACGGCTTGGAAGCCTGGTATATTTACCTAAAACCCCGGGTTAACCTGCCTTCATCAAGTAAGACACTCCTATCCAGGTAATCCTGGCATGACCCTCCGAACGTTTGACAGTTACTCTCATTGAGACCCTGAACTTGTCAAAGTTAAAACGATGATTGGTTAGTTGGAGGTCCATTTTAAAAGGCTTTGCTAAATGGTTCAACTCAGCGGCCTGGCAGCCCATGAAAAGCCTCGAATTTGGGCCTGGTAGCCCTTGAAAAGCCTCGACTACACGGTTTTATTTGCGTTAGTCACTTCTCTTTTGATAAATTTTCTGTCAAACCGGTTTCTTTGACCTGGTATGACTTGTCAGTCATCTTATTAGCCCGGTGTTTCTTAAACCGGCTTGGTTTTCAACTACATGTTGACAGACCTTATTATCAAACCGGAGTTTGTTAACTCGTCCTGGCTTTGACTACTTGTCGCCAGTTTTGGTCATCTGGTGTTTATCATCACCTGGTATGACTTATTATACGCCATCAGTACATGATGGAGTTATACAAGAATTTCAGATTTGGGTTTTCACCCTTACTACAATCAAAGTTGGTCAACCAACTAAAGTGATATTACATCATAGGTATGAGTCATTTCATATTTTTTACGGTTTGATTATCAATCAGGTTTTGTCTTGGGCATTATGACCCGTCCGGCGGTAAACCGCCAGGACACTTTCTTTTCATGCAGACAAAGGGATTGCATATTATGATACATGAACCAACATTGAAATTATCATGGAGGATCACAGAAAGTATCTCCTACTACACGATGGCAGCAGATCAAAGTATTTTTGCTACCCTATTACAAGGCACTTCGCGGCCCAAAATATGGAATTTTTTTAAACCAGACAGTTTCTGACATATCAACCGGATTGCCGAATCAAGCTTCATCGCCATGTTGATGTGAAGTAGATGGGTCATCTGGCATCGGTTCAGCCTCCTCCTCCCCATCCAATGGCTGGAAGTCAGTGGTGGTCCAGTCAATCCGGGTTAAGGCCTAAAAGATAGCCTCTTCACTTATAAGCTCAGTCAGATCAACGTCAGGGGCGTAAGTGTGCTTACAGATTGGCGGAATAAGATTTTGCACTTCTGGAATAATAGCCTCAACCCGTTTGTTGTTAGCATCATAGAAGGATCGGTGAACCGTCAAGTTAGCTTCTTCTGCCAACTTACTCGCCAGAGGACGCATCTCCCTTGTCACACGTCTGAGGGCTTCGTTATCAAACACTTCCCCATTTTCTTGTTCACTAGGGAAGCCCTTGGCTATATCAACCGGATCAAGATCAGCTATCCATGCCTTGGCTCGAGTAAGTGCTAACAAAGTGCCAGCCCTGGCAGCGGATCGCTTCAACTCTTCTATCTGTGCTGGTGTCATAGATAACCTAGCCAGCGTGTCCTTGATTAGTGTTGGGGCCGCATTATCGTAGGAAGATGCGCAGATAACCCGCTGGGCACCGGTATACAACTGTTCAATCAGTGTATAGACGGACTTTAGTTTCTTCCGCATGTCAGAGCCCAGATGAGCAATGCGGCTACCTGCATTGGTTTAAGGATTTCATGTTAAACCGGCACAATTTCAAAGCGGAATATTCATAAAGCCTCGGCAAACAGTGCTTACCAAATATTGCAGAAGTTATGGCATTGACTTAGCGCTTTAATCCAGTAAGCTCTTCCGTCACCGGTTTAAGAGCTGATTCAGCGTTTTCCGCCCACTTCAGCAATCCAGCCTTTTCGGTATCCCAGTTGGCCCGCTCAGACTTGAACCATTCTTTGAGCTGCTCCATGGTGGTTAAGGCGGTTCTCAATTCATGCTTGGCCTTGGTGGTTTCTGTTTGTTGGGATTTCAGATTTTCTTGAAGATCGACAATTTGAGAGACTTGTTGATTTATCTCACTCTGCAACAGTAAGAAGAGCATGTCAATACCTTTTTCAAAGTCCCAAGCATATAACCATTTATACGCTTGGCACTTGGGGGCTAATGCAGATCATTTTTTCTTCTGATTATTGAAGTCCTGCGGATTAATACAAGTTTTAATCATGGCACTTGGGGGCTAATGTGTGTTTGATTAGAAATACACAAGGAAAATTAATAAAGCATAGTATGGAATATACAAAGTCCCGGTTTGACTTTCTAAAAGACAAACCGGCCCTTGGGGGCTACAATGCAATGAAGGTACAGAGCAAAAGATCAAACCGTTTACCTCATAGCGCTCCTTCATCAGATTTACCAAACCGGCTTCATAATCCCGGCTGGTGTAAAGCCGGTTCAAGAAACCGGAGTGAAGGTCTTGAGCAGAAAGATCAACATAGGCTGACAAATCAGTCTTCCCCTTCCCCTTGCTCATGGCAGCAAATTCATCCTTGGCAGTGTGCTTTGGTAGAGCAACCGGATTACCAGGGGCGGTATACGCAGTGCCAGTAACAACAACATCATCATCTTTGGCCGGGCTTGACGGATTGACATTCTTAACAGGGCTTGGCACTTTGGCAGCAGGGCTCGGCGGTCTGTTAACTGGGCTTGGCGGATCAGCAGTTGAATCCCGCTGTTCAACAGTTGGACTTGGAGGGGCATGAGGATGTGATGTATCAACATGTACACCCGGTTCAACTTCTGGCGGATTAGAATCAGCGCCTGGGTTTTGCGGAGCAGAGCTGTCTATGGCAATCTCAGGATTTTCGCCATCATTTTCTGGGGTCTTCTCCAGATCAACATCATCAGTAGGGTCGCTGGTCTTGGCCTTCTTACTTAATCGGGCCTTGGCGCTACAACATCAAAAGTTAGAATATGATAAGCCGACACATGAAGAAACAAGTTGAGGAATAATGTACTTACCCAGCGACGGTCTTGAGGGGAGGCGGCTGAGTGGTGGATGAACCGCCAGAGGAGTTGGAAGATGCCTGGTAATTCGGGTCAGACGGATTGAGTGGGCATCGGAAGAAACCCTTCAAAGAATAAAGTTTTTCAGGAGAGCAAGTCACCTCTGGACGACATTTCTGGGTTGGTGTATCTGCTAGACCGGACGAAGTGATTTGCTGACCACTATGCCGGGTTGTGCGACGCTCTTCAACTTGCTGTGTCTTCAAAGAAAATTTTGGATCCAAATGAGCAAGGGGTGAGATTGTTTAACTTTCCGGACTGTATAGCGAACTCTTTGAACCGGTACAAGATCTGAATCGGAAGAAAGAAGGATTACCTCGAGATGGCCTGCGTGGCTGGCCTCAACATCATCCTGGGAATAGTCATTGTCAATAAGATGTATGAAAAAAGAACCAAGTGAGTCAAGTTCTACCTCTGCGTCTGATTCCTCATCTTCTGGCGGATCAGAAGACTCGGCGGTTTTCTTCTTGGCAACCTTCTTGGTGACCTTGCTCTTTGCATGAGGAGCCCTGGCCGGTTTAGTCCGTTTCCAGAAGGAGCTATTAGCCTGTGAAATAAGGGCAAGAAAAGGTTAGCACATGATTAATGCGGAAGCAAATCAATAAGTATTAAGATGAACTTTACCGCCGGCGGTTTATTGGAGACGCGGAATGGTGGCAACCCGGTTTGGCTACATGCAGATATCGGCTCATCAAGCATTTTCTTCACGGATTCAGTAACTTCAAGATCGGTCATTACTATTTCATTATATCGTTGAGTGTCTTTGACGTTGCCAGTATATTCATGCATCAATCCGGGGCGGCGGCTTAAAGGCAGAATGCCCCAAGATACCCAGCAACGGACAAGGTCAATGCCAGTCAAACTGTTGGCCATGAGAGCCCGGAGCTTGGCGATTTGAGGTGCAAAGTTTTTCCGCTCAGAGGTGGACAAGCGTGAAGGTAATGGGTGACTGTTACTAAGCCGGTGAGGACGGTAACCCGACAAAGGATTTTCTCCATCAGGGGCAGTGTTCCGGCAGTAAAACCAAGTCTGGTTCCAATCTTTAGGGTGGCTATGATGTTTTGCATGTGGGAAGTCAACTTCTTTCCTCTTCTGAATTGAAACACCACCAAGTTTTGTGTTGGGACCATCAGAGAACTCTGTACGGCGGTTTAAGTGGAAAAAATCCCGGAACAACTCCACAGATGGCTCTTCTTGAAGGTAGACTTTGCAGAATACTTGAAAGTTGCATACATTGGACACAGAGTTCGGTCCAATGTCTTGTGGATGGAGCTGGAAGCTTGCGAGGACATCCCGGAAATTTTTTGATCCGGGCGGGCTGAATCCCCGGTCTAAGTGTTGCATAAATACAATCACTTCTCCATCTTGAGGTTCAGGTGGGCATTCAGAGCCCGGGACTCGCCAGTGAAGGACCCTTTTTGATGCTAAAGCGCTAGTGGTGACGTATCCGTTGATTTGTGTCTCCGTAATCCGAGACGGGACCCAATTGCAAGCAGAGAATTGTTTGGTCATCTCGGAAGGAAGCTGAAAGGAAAAGTAAATGCCGATTTACAAATTAAATGGTTTACGTATTATTCAGTGTTAAACCAGAAAATTGTTGTTCAAGTTCCGTTGGCGGTTTAAGAGAGGGCTAATGATATATGGCGGATTGGTTATCAAAGGTTAAACCGCCCGTAGGCAGAAGGGCGTGCGTTCAAAATCTACTAAGTGTTACAAAAACAGGTTTCACAATAGCGCAGTACAATTCTAGATCTACCGTGGATAACTAAAGGAAAGTTTCCTGAACCCTACAATGGCGCTAAGAGGGACAGAGAAGATCCAGACAGAGTCTGTTTTGAGCAGTAAGAAGCCACGAGATGGTGAACTATCAAAATGAATCTAGCCGCAAATCAAAGCTTAGCAGGCGCATATATACATCCTCAGTAAGCAGAATAAGGAGAAGGTTGCAGCAGAGCTAAGGAACGGCGGCGGACATGGATGAACTCGAAAACCCTAAAAAAATCTAGGGTTACAGGGAAGTGAACTTACCAGGGCCACTCAGCGGCGGAGGAGCGCGACAAGATCTCTGGAACAAACAGGGTGATGCAGCGGCCTTTGTTGGTGCAGATTCGAAGATCGGCGGCGGCGGCGCTGGAGTTCTTCGGTCGCGAGGAAGAAGATGAGGAGAAAGGGGAAGAATGGAAGTGCCCGTTGGGGTTATTTATAACAGGGAAAGGAGATAAAGACCGGTGCGAAAATCGAGGAGTCCAAAGTGGCGAGTGGCGCAGCTGTCGCCTCGATTTCCGGGATGACATTAATGAAGGGAATCTTTTTATTCTTTTTTTACAGAGATGACGTCATGATGATCCATTGCTATATCCAGAGGATGACGTTACGGCGGTTTAACAAAGTTTATAAAACAAGGCGTCATGGCGGTTTACAAGAAGCAAAGGAAGATGTTCACAGGATTTTTCTAAGTACTGAAGATTGACAAGAACAAATTCAAATCACTCTGGGGCCTAATGTTGGGGATATAACTATTGAGTATAAACCGCCCAGGAGGTGCCGGTTTACCCTCAACCATATTGAAGCCCAAGAAGACTCAGAAGATGGTGTTTTACTATGAAGCTTAGAGGCCCAGAGCCCAGTGGCGGATTAGGGCCCATAATAGCAAACCACCATCGTTATGTAAACTTGTGTTGTAAGTTAGGAAAGGAGAGACCGAGCCGAACCCTTGTATGAGTCGGCCTCGGGACTCTGTAGACCGGCTGGGCGTCAACCTGTGTATATAAAGGGACGACCCGGCGGCGGTTCAGGGACGACAGACAACAACTTGAGACTCAGGCAAGCGTATTTGCTCCCTGATCAATGAAACCCAATCAATCCCATCACAACTAGATGTAGGCTTTTACCTTCATCGAAGGGCCGAACTAGTATAAAAACTCCCGTGTCCCTTGTCCGGTTTAACCCCTTTAAGCTAACCCGTTGCGATGGCTCCACGACTAAGTCCTTCCATGAGGACATCTGACGTGTTAATTCCACGACAGTAGGCACCTTGACAGAAGGGTTATGCAAAATATCGAGAAAGATGTTAGGTGGCACCGGCTTACGTTGAGATGCCAGCCAGCTTAAAGTATCAGCCGCCTCATTCTTCCTTTGATCAATGTGCTCCACTTGATAACCCTTGAAATGCCCAGCCACAGCATCTACTTCACGGTGATAAGCCGCCATGAGAGGATCCTTGGAGTCCCACTTGCCTGATACCTGTTGGGCCACGAGATCAGAGTCTCCTAAGCACCTTACCCGGCTTAAATTCATATCTTTGGCAATCCGGAGACCATGGAGTAAGGCCTCATACTCAGTTGCATTGTTAGTACAAGGAAACATAAGCCGGAGTACGTAACAAAATTTGTCACCTCGAGGGGAAGTTAAAACAACTCCAGCCCCCGAGCCTTCTAATTGCCTGGACCCATCAAAGTGAACAGTCCAATATGTGTTATCCGGCTTCTCCTCAGGTGCCTGCAACTCTGTCCAATCATTGATAAAGTCCACTAAGGCTTGAGACTTAATAGCAGTATGCGGCATATATTTCAAACCATGAGGTCCAAGCTCGATAGCCCACTTGGCGACTCGTCTTGTGGCCTCCCTATTCTGGATGATGTCTCCCAAGGGGGCAGAACTTACCACAGTTATAGAATGACTTTGAAAGTACTGCTTCAACTTCCGGTTGGCCATAAACACTCCGTAAACAAGTTTCTGCCAATGTGGATACCTTTGCTTAGACTCAATGAGCACCTCACTGATGTAGTAAACCGGCCGTTGAACCGGATGCTCCTTGCCAGCTTCCTTACACTCTACCACGATGGCAACACTGACGGCTCGTGAATTAGCAGCCACGTATAACAGCAACGGCTCTTTATCAATGGGAGCCGCAAGAACCAGTGGTTCAGACAATTGCCTCTTCAAGTCTTCAAAGGCAGCATCTACAACATCACTCTAGACAAAAGTGTCAGTTTTCTTCATCATCTGATACAGTGGTAGGGCCTTCTCACCTAATCGGCTTATGAACCGGCTTAAAGCAGCAACACGACCCGCCAGTCGCTGAACATCATTGATGCACTCCGGTTTAGCCAGAGAGGTAATTGCCTTAATCTTCTTCGGATTAGCTTCAATGCCTCTGTTTGATACCAGAAAACCCAAGAGCTTGCCTGCAGGTACACCAAACACACACTTGGCCGGGTTAAGCATCATCTTATAAACCCAGAGATTATCAAAGGTCTCTTTCAAGTCGGATATCAAGGTTTCCTTTTCTCTGGACTTCACCATGATGTCATCTACATAAGCATGAACATTACACCCGATTTCATCGTGTAGACAGTTCTGCACACATCGCTGATACATCGCCTGGGCACTCTTGAGTCCAAACGGCATAGATACATAACAGAAGGCTCCAAACGGAGTGATGAAAGCCGTCTTCTCCTGGTCCTTAACTGGCATTTTGATCTGATGATAACCAGAGTAAGCATCCAAGAATCTCAAACGTTCACAACCCACCGTAGCATCAATGATTTGATCAATATGGGGGAGAGCAAAGGGATCAGCCGGACAAGCCTTGTTTAAGTCCATGTAATCCACACACATCCGCCAAGTGCCTTTCTTCTTGAGTACAAGCACTGGGTTAGCCAACCACTCCGGGTGAAAAACTTCAACAATAAACCCGACCGCTAAGAGCTGGGCGACCTCTTCCCCAATAGCTTTCCGTCTTTCTTCGTTGAACCGTCGGAGAAACTGCCTGACCGGCTTATACTTCGGATCAATATTAAGAGTGTGCTCAGCGAGTTCCCTCGGTACACCCGGCATGTCAGAAGGTTTCCATGCAAAGATGTCTCGGTTCTCACGGATGAACTCGATGAGCGCGCTTTCCTATTTAGGATCCAAATTGGTACTGATACTGAACTGCTTAGAAGAATCGCCTGGGGTAAAGTCAACAAGCTTCGTCTCAGCAGCCGATTTAACTTCAACACTGGGTCATGCTTAGTAGTTGGCTTCTTTAGGGAGGTCATATCTACCGGGTCAACATTGTCTTGATAAAATTTCAGCTCCTCCGCGGCACAGGCAGACTCAGCATAAGCCGCGTCACCTTCTTCACACTCCAAGGCCACCTTTCGACTCCCATGCATAGTGATGGTGCCCTTGTGACCCGGCATCTTGAGCTGTGAATAAACATAACATGGCCGCACCATGAACTTAGCATAAGCCGGTCGCCCAAACAGAGCGTGATATGGACTCCTGATTTTAACCACTTCAAACGTCAATTTCTCAGCCCTGGAGTCATACTCATCTCCAAAGGCCACCTCCAATTCAATCTTGTCAAGTGGGTAAGCCGACTTGCCAGGAACCACTCCATGGAAAACAGTGTTGGATGTTCTTAAATTCTTATCAGTCAACCCCATGCATCAAAAGGTCTCATAGTAGAGGATATTGATGCTGCTACCTCCGTCCATGAGTACCTTAGTGAATTTATATCCACCAACCTGAGGCGCTACCACCAAGGCTAACTGACCCGAATTATCGACCCGTGGAGGGTGATCTTCTCTGCTCCATATAATGGGCTGTTCTGACCACCTCAAATAACGAGGAATTGCCGGCTCAACAGAATTCACGGCCCTCTTATGAACCTTCTGGTCACGTTTGCATAAGCTAGTGGTAAACACGTGATACTGCCCACCATTCAACTGCTTCGGATGGCTTTGATAACCCGACTGCTGCTGTTGTTGCCCTCCTTGACCAGACTGTTGCTGATTATTACCGACTGGATGTCCCTGAAAGTCGGAGTTTGAACCACCGCCCGGGCCATGAAAACCGCCAGCTCCTGAGCCGCCGCCAGACCCATGATTGCCATGAAAGGTGTTGGAATTCTTAAACGCCTTCATGATCGCGCAATCTTTCCACAGGTGGGTGGCGGGCCACTCCCAGGTTTCGTGTCTCGGGCAGGGCTCATTGAGTAGCTGCTCAAGAGATGGGCCTGACCCGCCAGATCGAGGCGGCTTGCCCTTACGTCTCTGATTGTTACCTTGCGCATTGGCGTTGGCCACAAACTCCGGGTTACCATCCGCCTTACGCTTATTGCCACCTTGATTCATTGGGTTATGCTGCTGACCCTTTCCATCGCCGTTCTTCTTTCCCTTCCGGTCTTTTCCTCATCAGACGCGGGATGCTTGGTACTATCAGAGTCGGCGTATTTGACTAATGCCGCCATCAGTGTACCCATATCGTTGCAATCACGCTTAAGGCGCCCCAGTTTCTGCCTCAGCGGCTCAAAACGGCAATTCTTCTCCAACATGAGGACTGCAGAATCGGCATCCATCTTGTCAGATGAATGTATTATCTCCTTGCCCCGGTGTACCCAATGAGTCGTAGATTCACCCTCCTCCTATTTATAATTTGTCAAGTCCACAATCGACATCGACTGCTTGCAAGTGTCTTTGAAGTTCTGGATGAAACGGGCTTTTAGTTCTGCCCATGAGCCAATGGAATTGGGTGGCAAACTCTTTAACCAGGACCGGGTTGTTCCATCTAACATCATGGTGAAGTACTTAGCCATCGCTGTGTCACTGACTTCCAATAACTCCATGGCCATCTCATAACTTTCGATCCAAGCTCCGGGCTGCAAGTCAGTTGTGTAATTCGGTACCTTTCAAGGTCCCTTGAAGTCCTTGGGTAGGCGGACATTACGCAGAGCCGGTACCAGACAAGGAACACCGCCGGCTCTAATCGCTACTCCCGTCTCAACGGAAGTCGTTGGATACTCTGGGAAATCTTGATGTGCCGTCTGTTGAGCCGCTAGCTGAGCCGCCCGCTCATTCTCCCGACGTACTCGGTCTTGCACCGGATTATAGTCACCGGGCTGGTTACGGCGTTGGGCGTTGCTTGAAAAAGCTTCAGAATCCATGTGCCTGCTATAACTCGGGCTCCGGCTCTGACGAGGCGGTGCTAACCAAGGCGAAGGAGTTGAATGAATCATGTCCCGGCTGTAAGAATAGGTCTCTTGCTGAGCCAAGGCCGTCTGGAGAAGTTCTCTGACCCTCCAGGTCTCCACCGCTGTCGGGTCATCACCATCCACGGGAAGAGCCGCCAAACGCGTCGAAGCCGCGATTAAGTTCTCCATTGGATTGGAAAAGTGATCCAGCAGTATTGGCACATAATGCAGTGGTGCCATGCTCACATGAGGAGGTGGCATCTCTCGAGCCTGAGCCAGTCCTCCTGCTCTGGCTGTCATAAACTAATTGCTCTCTGGTGGGTTACTTGGGCCGGCTCCGGGTGTAGCAAAAAGAACCCGAGGGTCGTAGTTCGGAGGTAAATGGGACTGGGTTTTCTGATGTCTCCTCCTCATCACCTCATTGGACGCGTTTAAGCTCATCGTGAGCTGGTAAGCTTCTGACTGTAGCCGCTGCACCCGAGCATCTAGAGCCGCCCGCTCTGTGGCTAATCTAGTGTCCTTAGCCGCCAAGGCCTCCTTGGCCTGAGCTATTTCCTCACGCACCCGTGCCACCTCCGCGTCATGCTCATCCTTGTTTGCAGGGATAACCGTGGCGGTTAACAGGGCCGTAAGCTTGTCCATGAGGTCTATCAGCACCTGAGCCGGTGGGTGCACAGGGCCTCCTGCCCCAGCTGCCCCTGTTCTGGATGTTATCGCCGTAGCGGCCGCAGAATTTTGGCCGGGTTGAGTCCCAGCCATGAAGACTCCTGCCCATCTTAGGGGCTCATAGGGGTCCGGAATACTAGTGCCATCGGAACAACCCCCAAGCACACCGTCTTGGACTTGGTATAATGAATCTGTTGAACCGGCGACGAATCATCACCCGAGTGGAAGGTCGTCTCACCACCATCTTCAGATCCTTCACAGAGTCCCTCTCCGTGGATGCAGCCCACGAAGGCACGCTTCATTACCGGTTGAACTCGGGCCTTCCTTGCACGCTGAGCCGTCTCGACAAGGTCGGTGCAGTTGTCCGGCTCAGGGCCCGGCTCACCAATCCTGCCGATGAAGACGTGGATTCCGCCGAAGGGGACCCGGTACCCGTACTCAATTGAGTCGGCGTCGGGGCCCCAGCCTTCATCGTCGATGTAGATCTTGCCGCGACGACTCTTGGTCATCCGGCCCACTACGTATCCCTTGAGCCCTTCAAAGTTGCCCTTCAAGAACTCAAATCCATCGTGCGCTGGCCCCATGGTGGGCGCCAACTGTCGTGGAATTGTCACGTCGGATGTCCTCGTGAAAGGACTTAGTTGTGGAGCCATCGCAACTAGGAAGCTTGAAGGGGTTAATCGGGACAAGGGACACGAGAGGTTTTATACTAGTTCGGCCCCTTACGATGAAGGTAAGGCCTACGTCTAGTTGGGTTGGTATTGATGTTTCGATGACCGGGGAGCGAGATACGCTATGCCCGGCTCTCAATCAGTTGTTTCTTGCCCTAAGCCGCCAACAGGTCGTCCCCTTATATACACGGGTTGACGCCCTGTGGCTTACAGAGTCCCGACCGGCTTATAAACAGTGTCCGGCTCGGTGACTAGTTAAATCTACCTTATGATACAAGTCATGCCATTGTGGCGGTTTCCTACAACGGGCCTTAAGTCGCCTGTGGGCCTTAAGCCCTTTATTGAACCGCCATCTTCATGCTTGTTCTTGGGCTTCTTTCTGGTAAATCTTCTTTGTGTAACCCGGCCCCTCTTGGGCGGCTTACATAAATAGTTATATCCCCAACACATACCTATTCCTTTTCGGAGTCTGAAACGTTCTGGAAAGTGTCCCTTATGTACTCCTCCGGGGTTACGGTGTCGATAACATTGGTTTCAACATTTATGGTATTACCTGAGATATAATGTTTGATTCTTTGACCGTTCATCACCTTCGGATTTGTGCCTTCGGCGTTGTTGATCTTTATGGCACCGGAACGATAGACCTCCTCGATAATGTAAGGACCTTCCCATTTAGAGAGAAGTTTTCCTGCAAAAAATCTTAAATGAGGGTTGTATAGCAAAACATAATCACCTACATCAAACTCACGCTTTTGTATACTTTTTTCATGCCATCTTTTAACTTTTTCTTTTAAAAAATTTGGCGTTCTCATAGGCTTGGGTTCTCCATTCATCAAGTGAGCTAATGTCAAATAGCCTCTTCTCACCAGCAAGTTTGAAATCATAATTAAGCTCTTTAATGGCCCAATATGCCTTATGTTGTATTTAGAAAGGTAAGTGACATGCTTTTCCATAAACCATTTTGTACGGAGACATACCCATAGGATTTTTATATGCAGTTCTATAGGCCCATAATGCGTCATCAATTTTCTTGGACCAATTCTTCCTGGATCTATTAACAGTCTTTTGAAAAATCAATTTAATCTCTCTATTACTCAATTCTACTTGACCACTAGACTGAGGATGGTATGGAGATGCAATTCTATGATTACCTTCATACTTAGTAAGCATTTTACAAAAAACACCATGAATAAAATGTGAACCAACGTCAGTCATTAAATATCTAGGGACTCCAAACCTCGGAAAAATAACTTCTTTAAGCATCTTAATAGAAGTGTTATGATCAGCACTACTAGTTGGAATAGCTTCTACCCACTTAGTAACGTAATCAACAACAACTAAAATACGTGTATACCCATTGGAGGAAGGAAAAGGTCCCATATAATCAAAGCCCCAAACATCAAATGGTTTAATAACAAGTGAATAGTTCATAGGCATTTCTTGACGTCTACTAATATTACCAATTCTTTGACATTCATCGCAAGACAAGACAAACTTACAGGAACCTTTGAAAAGAGTAGGCCAATAAAAACCGGATTGCAATACCTTATGTGCAGTTCTATTCAGCGTGGTGTCCTCCGTAAGCTCGAAGTGACACTTGCGTAGGATCTGTTCCTGTTCATGCGCAGGTACACAACGTCTAATAAAACCATCTACTCCTTCTTTATAAAGGTATGGGTCATCCCAAAAGTCATGTCTTAAATCATAGAACAACTTTTTGTTTTGCTGGTATGTGAAACTAGGTGGTATAAATTTAGCAACAATGTAATTAGCATAATCAGCATACCATGGAGCAGTACGAGAAGCATTTATAACGGCTAATTGTTCATTAGGAAAACTATCATCAATAGGTAGTGGGTCATAAAGAACATTCTCTAACCTAGACAAGTTGTCTGCAACGGGGTTCTCAGCTCCCTTTCTATAAATAATATGCAAATCAAATTCTTATAGCAAGAGAACCCATCTAATTAGTCTAGGTTTAGCATCTTTATTTTTCATAAGATATTTAATAGCAGCATGATCAGTGTGAATAGTTACTTTGGAATCAATAATATAAGGTCTGAACTTATCACAAGCAAATACAACTGCTAAAAATTATTTTTCTGTAGTAGCATAATTTCTTTGGGCACTGTCTAGAGTTTTACTAGCATATTGGATAACATTTAATTTTCATTGACTGTTTATCCTAGAACAGCACCAGCAGCATAATCACTAGCATCACACATAATTTCAAAAGGTAAATTCCAATCAGGTGGCTGAACAATAGGTGCAGAAATCAAGGCTTTCTTAAGTATTTCAAATGCTTCTACACAATCATCATCAAAAACAAAAGGAACATCTTTTTCCAAGAGACTAATGAGAGGCCTAGAAATTTTAGAGAAGCCTTTAATAAACCTCCTACAGAAACCAGCATGACCAAAGAAATGTCTTATACCTTTGATATCTTTAGGACACGACATCTTTTCAATAGCATCTACTTTACCTTTATCAACTTAAATACCTCTTTCAGAAATTTTATGCCCCAAAACAATACATTCATTAACCATAAAGTGGCACTTCTCCCAATTCAATACAAGATTAGTTTCTTCACATCTCTGCAAAACTCGATAAAGGCTGCTTAAGCAATCATCAAAAGAAGTTCCGTAAATGGAGAAATCATCCATGAAAACCTCAACAATCTTTTCACAGAAGTAAGAGAATATAGCAGTCATACATCTTTGAAAGGTAGCAAATGCATTGCATAAACCAAAAGGCATACGTCTATAAGCAAAGGTATCGAAAGGGCAAGTAAAAGTGGTCTTTTCTTGATCCTCTTTTGACACAGGTATTTTGGGGAAACTAGAATAACCATCTAGAAAGCAAAAATGTGTATGTTTGGATAGTCTTTCTAGCATTTGATCAATAAAAGGTAGAGGGTAATGATCTTTTCTAGTAGCTTTATTTAATTTTTGGAAATAAATTACCATTCCATAACCTGTAACAACTCTTTGTGGGATCAGTCCATCCTTGTCATTAGGAACAACAGTAATACCTCCCTTCTTAGGGACACAATGAACGGGACTTACCCACTAACTATCAGCGACAGGATAAATTATACCTGCCTCCAGAAGCTTTAGTATTTCATTTCTTACCAGTTCTTTCATCTTAGGACTTAACCACCGTTGATGATCAACAACTGGTTTAGCATCTTTCTCTAGTTTTATTTTGTGCTGGCATGGAGTGGGATTAATGCCCTTAGATCATCAAGAGTATATCCAATAGCAGCACGGTACTTCTTTAGAGTTTTCAATATTTTTTCTTCTTCATGCACTGAAAGGTTAGCACTAATAATAATAGGATATATCTTATTTTCATCAAGATAAGCATATTTAAGAGTATCAGGTAATTGTTTAAGCCTAAATACGGGGTCACCCTTGGGTGGAGGAGGATCCCCTAGGATTTCAACAGGCAAGTTGTGTTTCAAAATAGGTCCCTGATTAAAGAATACTTCATCTATTTTCCTTCTTTCATTCATAAACATATCATTTTCATGGTCTAGCAAATATTGTTATAAAGGATCATTAGGAGGCGCAACAATAGAAGCAAGACCAATAATTTCATCTTTACTAGGCAATTCTTTATCATGCGGCTGTCTACGAAATTTAGCAAAATTAAAATCATGAGACATATCCCCTAAACCAATAGTAACAATATCCTTTTCGCAGTCTATCTTAGCATTAACAATATTCAAGAAGGGTCTACCAAATATTATGGGACAAAAGTCATATTGTGGGGAACCAAGAACAAGAAAATCGATAGGGTATTTAATTTTCCCACACAACACTTCAATGTCTCTAACATCCCAATTGGTGAAATAGTGTCTCTATTGGCAAGCTTAATAGTGACACCAATACCTTCTATTTTAGCAGGTGCAATATCATGCATAATTTTTTTGTATAAGGAATGAGGTATTGCACTCACACTAGCACCCATATCACATAAACCATGATAACAATGATCTCCTATTTTAACAGAAACAACAGGCATGCCAACAACAGGTCTATGTTTATTTTTAGTATCGGGTCTAGCAATTCTAGCAACTTCATTGCAGAAATAAATAACATGCCCATCAATATTATCGACCAAGAGATCTTTGACCATAGCAATACTAGGTTCAACTTTAACTTGTTCGGGGGGTGTAGGTGTTCTAGTATTACTCTTACGAACCAGAGTTGAAGCTTTAGCATGATCCTTTATTCTAACAGGGAAAGGTGGTTTCTCAATATAGGCAGTGAGAACTATAGGATCAACATTATAAGTAATAGTTTTTTCTTCAACTTTAATAGGTTCTAATACTTTCACTTCAATGGGAGGATGATATTTAAACCACTTCTCCTTAGGGAGATCAACATGAGTAGCAAATGATTCATAGAAAGAAGTTACTATCTCAGAATCAAGTCCATATTTAGTGCTCAATTCATGAAAAGCATCGGTATCCATAAAAGATTTAACACAATCAAACTTAGGGGTTATACCTGACTCCTTACCTTCGTGGAGTTCCCAATCTTCAAAGTTGCTTTAATTCTTTCCAATATATCCCATTTGAATTCAATAGTCTTCATCATAAAAGAACCAGTACAAGAAGTATCAAGCATGGAGCGATCATTATGAGAAAGCCTAGCATAAATAATTTGAATAATAATTTCTCTTGAGAGCTCATGATTGGGGCATGAATATAACATTGACTTAAGCCTCCCCCAAGCTTGAGCGACACTTTATCCTTCACGAAGCCAAAAATTATATATATAATTACGATCACGATGAACCAGATGCATAAGATAAAACTTCTGATGAAATTCCAATTTCAATCGATTGTAGTTCCATGATCCAATATCATCACATAGCCTATAACATGTCAATGCCTTTCCCTTCAAAGATAAAGGGAATACCTTCTTCTTGAGAACATCCTCAGGCATACCTGCAAGCTTAAATAATCCACAAACTTCATCCACATAGATTAGGTGCATATCGGATGTAATGTTCCATCTCCTGTATAAGGATTAGCTAGCAGTTTTTCTATCATACTTGAAGGAATTTCAAAGTAAATATTTTCAGTAGGTTCATTAGGTTGAGGAGAAAATCTTTGCACTTCTGTTTGGGGTGAAGATACCCCGAACAAGCCCCTCAAAGGATTATTTTCCATAGTAACAAGTGACAGTAAATTTCAGCACACTATATAAATGTTTCCTTACCAAATTCCACCTACTAAAGGCGCTTCAGTCCCCGGCAAGGGCGCCAAAAAAGAGTCTTGATGACCCACAAGTATATGGGATCTATCGTAGTCCTTTCGACAAGTAAGAGTGTTGAACCCAATGTGGAGCAGAAGGAAATGACAAGCAGTTTTCAGTAAGGTATTCTCTGCAAGCATTGAAATTATTGGTAACAAATAGTTTTATGATAAGGTAATTCGTAATGGGTAAAAAGTAACAAAGGTAAACAAGGTGTAGCAAGGTGGACCAATTCTTTTTGTAGCAAAGGACAAGTCTGGACAAACTCTTATATAAAGCAAAGCGCTCCCGAGGACAGATGGGAATTATCGTCAAGCTAGTTTTCATCATGCTCATGTGATTCGCGTTCGTTACTTTGATAATTTGGTATGTGGGTGGACCGGTGCTTGGGTACTGCTCTTCCTTGGACAAGCATCCCACTTATGATTAACCCCTCTCGCAAGCATCCGCAACTACAAAATAAGAATTAAGGTAAACCTAACCATAACATGAAACATATGGATCCAAATTAGCCCCTTACGAAGCAACGCATAAACTAGGGTTTAAGATTTTGTGACTCTAGCAACCCATCATCTACTTATTACTTCCCAATACCTTCCCCTAGGCCCAAACCATGGTGAAGTGTCATGTAGTAGACGTTCACATAACACCACTAGAGGATAGACAACATACATCTCATCAAAATATCGAACGAATACCAAATTCACATGACTACTTACAACAAGACTTCTCCCATGTCCTCGGGAACAAACATAACTACTCACAAATCATATTCATATTCATAATCAGAGTGGTATTGAATATAATTAAGGATATGAACATACGATCTTCCATCGAATAAACCAACTAGCATCAACTACAAGGAGTAATCAACACTACTAGCAACCCACAGGTACCAATATGAGATTTTGAGATAAAGATCGGACACAAGAGATGAACTAGGGTTTGAGAGGAGATGGTGCTGGTGAAGATGTTGATGGAGATTGACCCCCTCTCGATGAAAGGATCGATGGTGATGACGATGGCGGTGATTTCCCCCTCCCGGAGGGATGTTTCCCCTGCAGAACAGCTCCGCCGGAGCCCTAGAATTGGTCCTGCCTAGATTCTGCCTCGAGACGACGGTGCTTCTTCCCGAAAGCTTCCTTATGATTTTTTTTCCAGGGCAAAAGACACCATATAGCAGAAGATGGACGCCGGGGGCCTGCCAGGTGGCCCACGAGGCAGGGGGCGCGCCCAGGGGGTAGGGCGCGCCCAGGGGGTAGGGCGCGCCCTCCACCCTCGTGGCTGGTGGGTGGCCCCCCTCTGGTTCTTTCTTCGCCTAATATTTTTTATATATTCCAAAACTGACTTTCGTGGAGTTTTAGGACTTTTGGAGTTGTGCAGAATAGGTCTCTAATTTTTGCTCTGTTTACAGTCCAGAATTACAGCTGCCGGCATTCTCCCTCTTCATGTCAACCTTATAAAATAAGAGAGAAAATGCATAAGTATTGTGACATAATGTGTAGTAACAGTCCATAATGCAATAAATATTGATATAAAAGCATGATGCAAAATGGATGTATCAATCATGTTTTGCTTGTGAGAGATGTTTAGTGAACGGGTCTGCCACATTTAGATTCGTATGTACTTCGCAAGTTTCTATGTCTACAATGCTCTGCATGGAGCTACTCTAGCTAATTGCTCCCACTTTCAATATGTATCCAGATTGAGACTCGGAGTCATCTAGATCGGTGTAAAATCTTGCATCGACGTAACTCTTTACGACAAACTCTTTATCACCTCCATAACCGAGAAACATTTCCTTAGTCCTCTCTAAGGACAATTTTGACCGATGTCCAGTGATCTATTCCTAGATCACTATTGTACCTCCGTGCCAAACTCATGACAAGGTACACAACAGGTTTGGTACACAGCATGGCATACTTTATAGAACCTATGGCTGAGACATAGGGAATGACTTTCATTCTCTCTCTATCTTCTGTCGTGGTCGGGCTTTGAGTCTTACTCAACTTTACACCTTGTTATATAGGCAAGAACTCCTTTTTTGACTGATCCATTTTGAACTCATTCAAAATATTGTCAAGGTTGTACTCATTGAAAATCTTATCAAGCGTCTTGGTCTATCTCTATAGATCTTGATGTCCAATATTTAAGCAGCGTCACTGAGGTTTTTCATTAAAAAATTCTTATTCAAGTATCCTTTCATGCTATCTAGAAATTTTATATCATTTCCAATCAACAATATGTCATCCACATATAATATCAGAAATGCTACAGAGCTCCCACTCACTTTCTTGTAAATACAGACTTCACTGTAAGTCTGTATAAAACCATATGCTTTGATCACCCCATTAAAGTGTATATTCCAACTCTGAGATGCTTGCACCAGTCCATAAATGGATCGCTGGAGCTTGCACACTTTGTTAGCACCTTTAGGATCGACAAAAACTTCTGGTTGCATCATATACAACTCTTCTTTAAGAAATCCATTAAGGAATGCAGTTTTGATGTCCATTTGCCAGATTTCATAATCATAAAATGTGGCAATTGCTAATTCGGACAGACTTAAGCATCGCTATGGGTGACAAAGTCTCATCGTAGTCAACTCCTTGAACTTGTCAAAAACCTTTTGCGACAAGTTGAGCTTTATAGACAGTAACATTACCATCAGTGTCAGTCTTCTTCTTGAATATCCATTTATTTTTTATGGGTCACTGATCATCGGGCAAATCCACCAAAATCCTTACTTTGTTCTCATACGTGGATCCTATCTTAGATTTCATTGCTTCAAGCCATTTATCGGAATCTGGGCTCATCATAGCTTCTTCATAGTTCGTAGGTTTGTCATGGTCAAGTAACACGACTTACAGAATAGGATTACCATACCACTCTGGTGAGGATCATGCTCTGGTTAACCTACGAGGTTCAGTAGTAACTTGATCTGAAGTTTCATGATCATTATCATTAGCTTCCTCTCTAGTTGGAGTAGGCATCACGGGAATGGATTTCTCGGTGAGGTACTTTCCAAATTGAGAGAATGTACAATTACCTCATCAAGTTCTACTTTCCTCCCACTCACTTCTTTCAAGAGAAACTCCTTCTCTAGAAAGGTTCCGTTCTTGGCAACAAAAATCTTGCCTTCGGATCTGTGGTAGAAGGTGTACCCAGTTGTTTCCTTAGGGTTTCCTATGAAGACGCACTTCTCCGATTTGTGTTCGAGCTTATCAGGCTAAAGCCTTCTGACGCATCCCCAAACTTTAAGAAACGACAGATTAGGTTTATTGCCAAACCATAGTTCATACAGTGTCGTCTCAATGGATTTTGACGATGCCCTATTTGACGTGAATGCAGCTGTCTCTAATGCATAACCCCAAAACGATAGTTGTAAATCGGTAAGAGACATCATAGGTCGCACCATATCTAATAAAGTATGGTTATGACGTTTGGACACACCATTACACAGTGGTGTTCCAGGTGGCGTGAGTTGTGAAACTATTCCACATTGTTTTAAATGAAGGCCAAACTCGTAACTCAAATATTCACCTCCGCGATCAGATCGTAGAAACTTTATTTTCTTGTTACGATGATTCTCCACTTCACTCTGAAATTCTTTGAACTTTTCAAATGTTTCGAACTTGTGTTTCATTAAGTAGATATACCCATATCTGCTCAAATCATCTGTGAGGGTCAGAAAATAACGATACCCACCGCGAGTCTCAACACTCATTGGACCGCATACATCGGTATGTATTATTTTCAATAAGTCATTGGCTCGTTCAATTGTTCTGGAGAATGGAGTTTTAGTCATCTTGCCCATGAGACATGGTTCGCAAGTATCAAATGATTCATAATTAAGCGATTCCAAAAGTCCATCTGCATAGACGAAAACGTTCGCATCGTTATTGTCCTGAGCGAACTACCACTCAAAGCTGACGTGGCAGGCCAAGTGCACCAAGGTCCGTGCTTTTAAATTCTTTGGTATGTAGGTAGTTCGCTGGGAATAACCAAAACTCTGATGGCAGCCAGTTAAAATTTTCCAACCCGATAACAATCAACCAGCTGAGAGCTGGAAAAAAAACCAAACAACACATTGATGGGATAGAATGAAACCCAATTATTTTCATCTAGCTGAAATAGGAACTCTGCCATTTTTTTCTTTTTGGCAGCTGAAATCGGACGAGGAGGCAGTTCAACGCATTTGTATTAGACAAGCGATTGCGCTAGGTTTCTTTCGGTCTAAGGCGTGCGAGTAGCCGTGCGCTACTACACATGCAAGGGCACCCATAGCCAGGGTTTTCGCTGCATCATCTCCAGTGGCCTTAGGGCCATGGAGATGTGGTTGTTGCCGGTCCTTGCCAACAGGAGGGCTCCGTTTTTAGGTGTTTCTTTGAGTTTTGATAGAGTTTATCCTACTCAGGAAGGCAAAAGCCAAAAGGCGAGGGCGGCTTCTTGAAGATGGAATGAGATTCTCTTCGATTAACCCCCGTCCCGTGGCGCTTCTAGCATCAGAGGGCGTGTGGAGTTTTGTCTCCGACGAATCTCACGGGATTCGGTCGGCGTCCGTCTTTGGTGGATCCGCTTGGATACGGTCTTTATTTGTCTACCTTCATGTGTCTTCAGGTTGGATCCTTTCAATCTACGCTTCTCTTCATTAACGACGGCTGTTGTTCGGGTGTGCTGATCCTCTAGGACCTTAGCGCGATGACTTTCCGACTTTTCTAAATACAACAAATTTGTCCGGCTTCGATGATGAAGGGACGATGGTGACGACGCTTTTGGGCTTGTAATCCTAGCTAGGCGGTCTAAGAATCTCGATGTAATTTTTATTTTTGATGTTTTTTATACTACCTTAGCTAGTGATGAATAAATTAGAAGTTTTCTAGAAAAGGACAAGCAATTGCGCCTTCCACGTAATAATGAAGTTGTACTACCAAATATGTTTTGTATTGAGCGAATAAGGATCGTTGACGGTACGTTTGTCTCCCTTGCAGTCGCCACACGCTTATATCCTTTATATATACTTTCCGGACGCGTGTTCGCCTATACGTGACATTGATGATTTTCTAATAAAATGGCATGAAGCCTCTCCGGCTATTTTGGAAAACAAGTCCGGTCGATCGTGGGATAACCTGAAACCAAGCCCTAGAACATGAACAGCACCCGGATACAGATTCCCGACTTGACCCTGGCCTCGGCCCAGTAAATAAACGTGTCTCCTGCTCTCCATCGATATAAACTGCGCCCGAGCCCCCCGCCTCCACGAACCACGATCCACAGGCGCGCACCGATTCAACTCGTCGCGGTAACCAACCAGCAATGGCGTTCAAGGGGATAACAGTGCCGCCCAAGGACCAGTTCACCGCGGAGCCGACGACCCTGGAGGTGACCGTGCTGTCAGCGGAGGAGGTCGTCCTCAAGGAGCTCCTGCGCCGCCCGCTGGACCGCGGCGCCTACGCCGTGGTGCACATGGAAAGGCCGGACGGGACGTTGTACACGGACAAGCCAACCCCGCGCACCGGAATCAACGACGAGGACAGCGACTGCAACGGGTACCCCTACTGGGGCGAGGCGGTGCGGGTCACGCTCCCCGCGGGCGTGCCGGCCATCCACGTGGTGATCTGCCGCTGGACGGACTCCGTGGCCGCGGCGCGGGTGCCCGTCGCCGACTTCAGCGTCGGCCCGCCGGGCCACCTGCATTGCCTCAGCTACCGGCTATTAGACACCGAGTCGGTGACGAAGAGACGCAACGGCATCGTCAACATCACTGTCAAGAGGCTCGACGGCGCGCAGGCCAAAGGGAAAGGCGGGAAAGACGTGGAGGAGGCCGCGAGTGGCACTGGTTATTCCTGCTGTGGTGGTGTCGCCGAGGAGGGGAAGGTGTCGATCGCCGCGGCTACGGCGGCGGCACCTGCCGGTGCGGTGATAGGCTATCCCGTCGAGTTCTATGCTGCTGGGCAGGCTAATGGAAAGGGCTCCGTATAGAGTGGCATTACATTCTTCTTGATCATGCCATATGTACAAATCATGCCGAAATTGTGCTACTAGTTGTCAGGATGTTAATTAGGTTAAATCCGAGCAGTATGTATTGGTCAAAAAATGGTTTTATATATTGTTCGAAAAATCCTTTTTTCCACCTACATTGTTTGGCTAGGTTTATTTTCTACCTATAAGCAGTTTATTTAGATGAATAATAACATTGCCTAACTTTATTATGAACAAAGCTCCAAACCAACAAGTTTTGCCGATGTGGCATCCACACAACTAAATTGTGCACACGTGGATTCACCTTCTTCTCTCTCTCCTCTTCCCATAGTCCCATTATGGCATCTCAACAGACTTGTGTTGTCTTGTCGATAAAACTAGTCATTATCATCAATCGAAAATTTATTATTTACAACTACTCCTATAGAGTAGATTGTGCCCAAATTGCCCAACATAAGTTGAGAGAATATACAAGTTTGTTTTCTATTTTAACCCGAAACTTGTGTAAGAGTTGTTGGTTGATTTACCTAGAACTTTGCCCTCTCTCCTCATTTATTATCTCACATCATAATATGTCCTAAATTGTAAATTTACCAACCATTTTTTGTTCTTGCTAAACAAGGCACAGTACTTGTTAATTAGCAGAAAACCGGACAAAAATCATCACAATGCGTTGTCCTGGCATACAAAAGATAGAACACACACCGTTGTGCTCAGCCGCACCGACAACATTGCACAGATCTCACAACTAAGGAGTTGTTATGCGAGGTCCTTGCATGTTGCAACTCGTTGGTCGGATATGCTCTATGTGTTGGTCATTTGACCAGATATGCAATTTTGTGATAATGTCTTGTTCTGATAGCCCTCCTGGTCGTGCAACTTGTTGATAATGTCTTTTGTTGGATAGCCCTCCTATCCGTGCAACTTTTATTTGAAGGTGGAGAAGAAGAGCTTCATCCTCATGCATTATTGGTTAAAGTTGAGTTCTCCGCTTTAAGACCGCCGGCATCGGCAATGAGGAAGAAGTGGGTGATCCAACAAACTCAACAAAATAGCCATCCAAGAAGCCTAGAAGGGCATTATGGTGTAAGAAGTGGGAGAAGGGGAAGTTGATGCGAGAAGATATGGTGGCCAAGATGACGAAGAGGTTCGAGGACATCTTGTCGAAAAAGAAGAAAGCATGTGTCAAGCACTATGATGTGAAGGAGAAAACGAAGGCGGAGTGGTTCACCACCTTGATGACGGCAACCGTCAGGAAGATGAACCTAACTCGAAGAGAAGAAAACCAAGGTCGAAGAGAGGAAGGTTGAACTCGCGACCGCTTCAGAGGATACCAAAGATGTTTCCCATGAGGATGGACGAGATGGATGCCGATGTGGCGATGATTGACTTCATCATTCATATTAGGATGTTGAAGCGCTTGGCATCCGTGTTAGGATTTTGACCATACGTGTTCCAGAGGTTAAAATAAAACTGGTGTTCTACCATTTTTATTTTATTTGATTATACTATATTCCTAGTCTCCTTCGCCCGCAGTGCAACGACGAGGGAGTTCGGTGCGTTTTGCATCAGATTAGCACAATTCCACGTAAGTTGTGCCAAAAATGTGTTTGCGCGTTAACGGTACGTTCAACTTGCGTTCACGGTACTATCCTTTATTCTGTCCGAACGAAACGCGTGTTTTGCCCTATATAAACGACGTGAAGAACGTCTGTCCTGCTATCTTGGGAAACAAATCCGGTCGATCGTCGGAGAACCGTAAACAGACGGGGAAATCTGACCCAAAACCTAGATACATACAGCCTAGGTTCCCGACTTGACCCTGATCTCGGCCCAGAGTAAACGCTCGCGTCGTCTGCTCTCGATCCATATAAGCTACGCCGAGCCCCCGTCTCTACGATCCACACGCGCGCGCGACCGATCGACCCAACTCATCGCTGCAACCACCAGCAATGGAGCTCAAGGGTACACCACTGCCGCCCAAGGACGAGTTCGCCATTGAGACGTCGTCGTCGTCGTTTACCGTGGAGGTGACTGTGCTTTCCGCGGAGGAGGTCGTCATCGGGGACCGCTGGCGCCGCCCGCTGGACCGCGGGGCGCACGCCGAGGTGCACGCGGGCAAGTCGATGGCGTCCACCGGCGTCAACAGCGAGAAGGGCGACTGCAACGGGTACCCCTACTGGGGCGAGGCGGTCCGCGTGGCGGTGCCGGGGCACGAGAAGGCGATCGGCGTGGTGATCTACCGCCGGGAGGAGCCCGTGGCGGAGGCGAGCGTGCCCGTCGCCGACTTCAGCGTCGGTCCGCCAGGCCACCTGCATTGCCTCAGCTACCGGCTGTTCGACGCTAAGTCCTTAACGAAGAGCCGCAACGGCATCGTCAACATAACCGTCAAGAGGCTCGACGGCGCGGCGGTACCAAGGCGTGAAGGGAAAGGCGGGAAGGCCGTGGACGACGCCGCGAGTGGCACTGGTGATTCCTGCTGTGGTGGTGTCGCTGACAAGGGGAAGGTGCCACCGGCGGCGGCGCTAGCACCGGCCGGTGTGGTGATGGGCTATCCCGTACGTCGAGTTCCCCGCTGCTGGGCCGGCTAAAGGGAAGGGCTGCGCATAGTGGCAGAACTAGTTAATTGGGTGTTTCGCAAACAAAAAAGTTAATTGGGTTTTGACGTTACATTCTCTTTGATCATGCCATGTACAAATCATGCTGAAATTGTGCTACTAGTTGTCTGGATGTTAATTACTCCCTCCGTTCTGAATTACTTGTCTTGGATTTGTCTAGATACGGATGTATGTAGACTCATTTTAGTGCTAGATACATCCGCATCTAGACAAATCTAAGACAAGTAATTCGGAACGGAGGGAGTAGGTTACAAAATCCGAGCAGTACGTATTGGTCACAAAATGACTTTTTATATAGTTCGAAAAAAAATAGATTTTCGGCCTACATTGTTTGTTTAGGTTTATTTCTACCTATATAAGCCGTTTATTTAGATGAACAACATTGCCAAGCTCAGCCACACAACTATATGTTCTCCTATACTCACATAGTCCCATTAGGGCATCTCCAACACACTTGTGTTGTCTTGTCTTGTTGATAAAATTAGTCTATCATCAATAAAAATTTTGTCATATACAACTACTCCAATAGAGACTGTGCTCAAATGCCCAATAGAAGTTGAGAGAATATCTCCCGCAAAAAAAAATCCGCAAAAAAGAAGAAGTTGAGAGAATATACAAATTCGTTTTCTATTTTCACCCAAGATCTTTTGTCGGAGCTATTGGGTGATTTTACCTACAACTTTGCCATGCCCTGTCATTTATTCCCTCACATATGTCCTAAATTGCAAATTTTACCAACAATACTTGTTTTAGCACAAAACCGGACAAAAACCATCACAATGCATTGACCAGGCAAACAAAATAGGGAGTAGCTAGAACTCATCTAGATGAGATATAATTTGGCCTCATTCAACTAGAAAACAAAAACAGATACAATCCACGTCAGCACACACACATCTTATAGCATCTTATAACATCACATTCAATGGCTATAAAAGGTGAATGAGATCAAATTATATCTCATCTAGATGAGTTCTAGCAAAAACTAACAAAATATACAACAAGCAACATCGTCGGTATTACTTCCCGAGCAAGTGACCGACGACAAAGCCCGTACCAAAAATTCCGCGAGGAGCAACATAAAGATCCAAGACAAGCAATTAGCCAGTCGCACCGATCCAAATTGTACAACATAGATCTCGCAATTAAGGAGTTGTTATGGGAGGTCCTTACACATTGCAGTCGACGCGCGGTCATATGGCTTGATGGTTGCAGGTCGGGATAGGAATGGGCCGGCCTGCTCTGGCCCAGACCTGGCCCCTGCTGGCCCCACTGTTCTGTTTAGGAAGATGGAGCCGGCCCAATGATCCTATACCGAGTAGCCTCATGTCTTATTGCGTAACACGGTACGATCCATTCTAATATTAGATTCCACAGGAAGAATGAACATTTGCACAAAACAATATTATTTCAACTAGCATCATTTAGCTGGTCTGAGTTTTAGCAAGTTAGGATATTGTGACTTTCTTTGTTGAAACTAAAAAAGTAACATATCCAGATGGTCATGATGATGTGGCACCCATGAGTGCAAAACTAAGTGATGTGGATGCCACATGGACAAAACCAGCGTCCACGTAGCCGAAACCGTATTAAAAACAGGTCGGAGGGTTCGTTGGATCCGAAGTGTAGTTTAGGGTGAGCGTTGGGAGTAGTCTTTTCTTTTTTTGAACTTATGTCTGTATCTTTCCTTGATAATGTTTCTTATTATTATCTGACTGACAAGAGTGCAGCGGCAGCTTCTGTGTTTAATTGAACACTTGAACAGAATATGCATTCCTAATAATCTTAAAAGGATAAGACAAAACGTGCAAGTCACAAATCGTCAACGTTTTTCTAATGGTTGGTCTGCTGTCCAGTCGTTCAGTTTGTTTGATAAAATGTGATTTTCACAAGGAAATCGATACGTCATTTCATAGCTTTTGCCATGTGAGACCCTGCAGGAGGGACCGACAGGTCGTCGTTTACCCACTCCACCGGTACGTGGACTTGACCAAAGTCTTCGCTTGGGACATGGTCTAGGATATAAGTCAATGGTACTAGGCACATGCCTCTTGGCGAATTGGATTGGCATATGCTACAAGTACTACAAGAACTTCATCCGCATTTCCGTGCACTCAAACCCATCGATCGCTTTGACGCAACAGCTGCCGCGTCGTCCAGTCCAAAACCCAGAGCAGGAAAACACGCAAGACATGAACCTTACACAGAGCTCTCACCAGTCGGATTCAGAGTTTTGCCCTATTTGCAGATCAACTCTGAAGCCCAACAACCCTGAAAGCACTCCAACTCTTCCTGTTAAACTGTCAATCTGCAGTTTCAGTACCGCGTCCGGGCTTAGTTTGGGACGAAGATTGCATTCGATCATCGTTGGTCCTTCACTGAAAACATGTTCGGGGGCACATCCCAGCAGCAACTCTGAAGCCTCATTTTTCAACGATAACTCTGAGTCTCGTCATCCTTCAGGACTGCAAACTGTGTAAAAATCATGAAATCGAGTGAAGGGAAAGATTTTCTCCTCATGGAGCTGATCGAGGCTGGACAAGCAGGCGAACTGACTCTCCAAATGCTACCACGCATGAGGTTGCTTTGGGTACAAAACTCTCTCCCGATTCCTTCTGAAACACGGGAAGTTATTCCTTCTGAAACACGGGACAAGTAAGGGCATCTCTAACGGATTCTTCAAACCGTCCGCATCCGTCCGGACCACAGAAGCCATCTAACACGGGCCTCTATCGGTCCGCCGAGCGGTCCAGACATATTTTCTCCCGCAAATTGGGGCCAAAATGGGAGAGTTACAGGAGTCCGAAAAGCAGACACGTAAAAGTTCGACATCCCCGGCCGACCCAATCATCCCTATCCCATTTTCTTCCACTCTGCCCCTTCTTTCCCTTACTTTGCATCCGCATTCTTCGCCTCCGCCGCCGCTGTTGTACGTCTCCGGCTGCCACTGAGGCGTTGCCGGATGTCTGCCAGCACCGACGCGCCATCTCGCCTCTACGACGCCGCTATCCACCCTGGAGTCGTTTGTACCCAGGTACATTCCACCCCCCCATAATGACCTCCATGGCGGACACCACGCTCGGCAGATGTTCCGTCAAATGTCATTGAGTTTATTTTCAAACACTATGTCGTTTGTTAGAGTGCGAAGGATGGCGAGCTACTCGACAGAGGGACGGTCATTTACGTACACACACTGTTGGATGAAATTAAAGGGAGTATGTGTGGGAGGGCATGATCCGTTGATAAAAAACTTGTTGGACATTCAATTAATCTAGTCGAATTTGAGACATTCTTGTACTAGACTTAATTTGCATGCTATGTATGGGTGATTTGTGCTATTTTCTATCCAAACTTTGATGAATGTTGGGCGGTTTGCATGGATTTCGTCCGGTTAGTTCAAATGCAGGTTAAAATGTACGCGGGCAGCGTTGAATGGCGGCCTCCTACATCCACTATCCGCGAATTGGTCCCCCTGTCCGCGAACGGATACGAAAGAAAATTTACGGGTGCCGTTGAAGATGTCCTAAGAGGTATCCGCCACCAGCTAAAGGCCTAAAATGGTGCAGGAGTAAGAGCATCTCCAATGGCAACCCGCAAAAAACCTTCCCCATCCGTCCGCTAATAGGGGGAGGGGGCAGTCCGCGGACATGGATGCGGGAGGCAGCCATCAAACGCTAGCCGCATACATTTTCATAGCAAACCAAACCAACCGAACGAAATTCATGCAAACACGGCAGGATTTCATGCAAACTCAACCAAATTTCATACAAACATGTCAGATTTCATACAAACCAAACGCAAATGGTTACATTTTGAAAATATTTTAACTAAAAAGTTAAAACTATGTGCACGTACGGTCCCACGGAGCTCCACTCCCAGGCTCCACTCCCAGGACATGGATACATTACACTAGTCTATGGCCGGCTGTGGCGAATCCCTTCATCACCGGACTGCCGGGAGTCCTGGAGGCATATTCTTCCCCCGTATCTTCCCTATGTCTGGTTGCGTCGCTCATCGGAGTGTGGCGAAGAGGGTGCATCCGCCGGAGAGGAAGGGTGCTTCCGTGGATGCCCAGGCCAGGGTGGTCAAAGATAAAGAAGAAACCATGCACGTCACCGGCTGTACAAGTCGGCGACACGCCGGCGGTGGCCTTCCTGGGACCCAAGCGGCGGAGGCCTCCTGTGTTCTAATTTCTCTCGTAGTTGCCAACAAAAATGGACGCGGATGCGCTAACCACCGACTCGTCGATCTCCTCCGCGCACCCGCCTTCTTTCTCTGACTGCATGGTGCTGCTACGTGCGCGTCGATGGAGGATGGTGCGGTCGTAGGCTCTGGAGGGGTGATTGCTTGTATCTGCGGTGGTATTTCCTCGAAGAGGAGAGGGTGATGCATCACAGCAATGATAAGTATTTCCCTCAGTTACGAAACCAAGGTTATCAATCCAGTAGGAGAACCAAGCAACACTATGTTAACGGTACCTGCACACAAATAACAAAAACTTGCAACCCAATGCGTAAGAGGGGTTGTCAATCCCTCTTCAGTATTGAGATAGATAAAATTGTATGAGACTGGATAAATAGATATAGCAAAAACACAAAATAAAATAAGTAAAGAAAAAGTGCAGCAAGGTGTTTTTGAATTTTTGGATTAATAGATCTGAAAATAATATGATAAGAAATAGACCCGGGTCAGTAGATTTCACTAGAGGCTTCTCTCAAAAAAATAGCATACGGTGGGCACAAATTACTGTTGGGCAATTGATAGAAGAGCAAATAATTATGACGATATCGAAGACAATGATCATGTATATAGGCATCACGTCCAAGATTAGTAGACCGACTCTTGCCTGCATCTACTACTATTACTCCACACATCAATCGCTATCCAACATGCATCTAGTGTATTAAATTCATGGAAAAACGAAGTAATGCAATAAGAACGATGACATGATATAGACAAGATCTATTCATGTAGTAATAGACCTCATCTTTTTATCCTTCATGGAAACGATACATGCGTGTCATGTCTCCTTCTGTCACTGAGATTGAGCACCGCAAAATTGAACCCATCACAAAGAACCTCTTTCCATTGGAAGAAAAATCAATCTAGTTGGCCAAATCGAACCAAAGTTTCGGAGAATAAATACAAGGCTATAACAATTATGCATAAAAGAGTTCAACAAAGACTTAAATAATATTCATGGATTGATCTGATCATAAACTCACAATTCATCTGATCCCAACAAATACACCGTAAAAAGTCATTACATCAAATAGATCTCCGAGAACATCGAGGAAAACATTGTATTGAAGATCAAAAGGAAGAAGAAGCCATCTAGCTACTATCTACAGATCCGTAGGTCTGTGGTAAACTACTCACGCATCATCGTAGGGGAAAGGGTGATGATGAAGAACCCCTCCGTTATCATTGACCGCTCTGGCAGAGTGCCGGAGACGGCTTCTAGATTGGATCTCGTGGTTTTGGAACTTGTGGCGGCTGGAATTGTGTTTCGTCGACTGCCCTGGAGTTTTTGGGATTCTGGAGTATTTATAGAGCTGAAGGTCGGTGGAAAAGCCTTTTGTGGGCCCTACTACCCACCAGAGCACACCTGGGGCCTCTGGCGTGCCCTAGTGCCTATTGGGCCCCACAGACCTCCTCTGGTGCACCTCCTTGGCCTTCTGGGTGTCTTCTGGGCAGAAAAAAATCTCGAAAAAGTTTCGTGGCATTTGGACTTCGTTTGGTATTGATTTTCTGCGAACTAAAAACAAGCAAAAACAGCAACTCGCAGTGGGCATTATGTCAATAGGTTAGTCCCAAAAAATGATATAAGGTTGCTAGTAAATGAGTATAAAATATCCAAAAATGATTCTTTAATAGCATGGAACAATAAAAAAATATACGTTGAAGACGTATTAAGGGGCGGTACAATGCGGCGGCGTCCATGCCCGTGTCGGTCTGGTGCTACTCGTCACTCCTCCGCGGGCTGGATTGGAGCGGCGAGTTGTTAAACCACGCGCTGGATTGAGGCAGCAACTTGTTCCGTCAGCCTAGGGGGGAGGTGGAGCAGCGAGCTGCCTCACTCGTATCCGCCAGGCTCGACGGGCCACCATGCCGGCTTTTATGCCAGAGAACTGCTCTACCTGCCCGTCGGATGCCATCGAAATGATGGAGAAAATGGTGAAAGATGAGATGGTGGAGCGGCGGAGGGGTGTGATTCTTGCCCGGCGTCTGCCATCGTTTAAATAGAGGGCGGACAGGAGGAGCTCGGCCGATGTTGCGTTTAATGCCGGCCAGCTCCTGAACGAACGTGTAGCCGGAGTAGGTTTCTTGGCTTCCACACGGGGTTAATGGAGGTGTATGAATGCGACAAGGAGGCGTGTTCGGCAGGGCGTGCAGTTGGAGACGCCCTCGACTGGCCGCCGCTTCAATGGCGGAGGCAGTGAGAGGCCGCGTCGCCCTGAGCCATCTTCAATGCGGAGCGCCGCGCTCTACAGCGGCATGAGTGCGGGCAGCTGGCACTAGGCGGGAGCGCGCACTGGAGGCGGAGGTTTTTCTTTTGGTGGGGCAAGGCTGTCAGAAGCGGGCTTGAAAGCGGTCCGGACTCCCGTAAACCTCCCCCAATTTTGTCTCCGGTTTACGGCGAAAATCACGTCCGGACCGTTCCACGGACCGATACAGGTCGGCGTTGGATGGCTTCTGTGGTCTGGACAACCCGGTCCGGACGGTTGCGGAAGTTTTACGGTCCACTTTGAAGATGCCCTAGTAACTGACTAAATTAGGAGATAATTTTGTACTAATAACTTCAGGTCGATCTGTTCAAATACGAAACGGTGGAAGGATATTTGGCGCTCATAGATGGTTCATTTGGGGGGCTGGATTTACAGGTCATGAAAAGATCGGGCACAAGTATAGTCCATGGAGCAATTTCCCTGGACATATATGATTCCTTTCTCTCACATTATTATTTCGATGTGGTGGTAAGAGTTTTTATTAACATAGTGCAGACGCAAGCGTTCATACACTCACCCCTATAAGCGCACATATGTACACGCTATCCCTATGGGTACTTCGAGAGACTGAGCCGGCATATCAATTTGAGATTTACAAAGTCACTGTAGGCCCCCCACTAAAAACGCATCACCGAAAACCTTAAAATTAATGAAAAAATAATACGAGCACCAGGACTGGGATACCGCTATCCCTCTAACCATCCAACCACAGATTGGTTTGCATGGGATGGTAAGAGTCAATAAGTATTTTGAGGCGGTTTTGATACACCCCACGGTTTTGTCATCTGACTCTATTAAGATGAAGGTAATGCTCACATTATTGACAGCGTTCTCCCAAAGATGCTCATGTATGTATGGTGTGTGTACGCTTGTAGAGGTGAACATACTTATATGTTTATAAGTGTCTATATATATACTCCTTCCGTCCTTTGAAGAGTGTACTTTCAACTTTGTTAAAAAGTCCAACATTTTTATGTTTGACTGTATTTACACAATAATACATCAACATTTATGACATCAAATTAGTAGTATTAGATTCATGATAAAATGATTTTTCATCATATACCCATTTGATTTCACAAATATTGATATATTTTTGCACAAACTCGGTCAAGCTTTGAGATAATTTGACTCTCCAACAAAGTTGGAAGTACTCCCTCCGGTCTTTTTTAGTTTGCATATAAGTTTTGTTCAAAGTCAAAGTATCTCTACTTTGACCAAACTTGAAAAAAATAGTATCAACACTCACAATGCCAAATTAATATTATTAGATTCATTATAAAATGTAGTTTCATAGAATATATATTTGATATTGTACATGTCCATATTTTTTTAATATAACTTCGGTCAAACTTTGCAAAGTTTGACTTGACATAAATCTAATACGCGAAGTAAAATGAACCGGAGGGAGTACACTTTTTAAAGGACGGAGTACAGAGAACGGAGGGAGTACGGTGTCTCTCAAAAAGAAACGTTTGAGACACGTGACCGGTTTTCACGTTCAAATGAAAGGCTTACGTATCTATGCATGTAGATACTTGTGGCAAAACTGACTGAAATACTTAAGGAGCATTTCGGTCGATTTATCCGGTAATATCATGTACAGATTGTAGTGTGCGGCATAGCCGTTGCAGTGTGCCGGCGACGTCTCTCGGATTTGGCTGCTACATGGTTACAACCAGTGGCGTCGGCTGCTACAACTGGCGACTCTGGTTGTTACAAGCCGCTGGCAGACTGGAAGACCACGAGATGCTGCCCGTGACAATGGCGTTTTGCTATGACTGTGGTCGAGAAAGCTGTAACGGGCATCTGTAGAAGCTGGAACCGGTCAACGGCAGAGCTGCAACTAGTGTTTACATAAGCTGCAATGGCGACGGGTTGGTGCTACGACACAGAGTTGGAACCGATGGCGCCACTGTTGCAACCGTACGTACATTCTGCTGGAACTGGCCGATGACAAAGCTAGAACCTTAACGGCGAGATGCTACAACTGGCATGGCGTTTTCTGGAGAAAGCTGCAATGGACATTGGCAAAAGCTAGAACCGATCACCAGCATAGTTGCAAACAGCTTCCACAAAAGCTGCAACGGCAACGACTGGGCGAGCCAGTGCTACAACCAGCAATGGTGTTTGCTACTACCGGCGTCGGCAAATGCTACAATCAATCATGGTGCGGGATCTCCATCGTCGAGGAGCTACACGGTAGCCCTTGACGGTGGAGGTTGACGAACCATGGACATGGTGGTCCCTTGGGAGCCATGGCGACACTCATTCGCGCGGAGCTCAAGGACCATGGCATGGCGTGCCCTAGCAGCCATGGCGGGTCTGGGAGGGCGGCGAGCCTGGGTGTGCGGCGGTGGTTCGATCTCCGATGAGGGGATTACGATGAGGGCCGACGGCGCTCGCCGCAGCCTCTCTCTCCTGCATGCGGAGGCTGCTACCTATTTTTCAATTGAACGATGCGGGAGAAGGAAAAAGCGAGGAGGAAGGAGGGGACGACGCAGAGGAGGGAGGCTGAACCGCGCGGCCTGGGACGCACACATCGTGTATCTGCGGTGCAACCGGCCGAAACTTTGGGTCGGTGCGCCGGCGCCTAATACCGCCATAAACCAAATAGTTAGCTGCAATCTCCTACAGCGATCGGAACCGTACATTCATGGCCAATGAAATCGGTTACGCCTGTGTGTGTATGTACTCCCTTTGTACGTGTTTAGATCACTAAAGTAATAATCTAAATGCTCTTATGAGTACTCCACATGCCTTGTTCAGTTCCGGTGGAACTCGACTCTCCCAACTCTGAACTGAAGACAGCAAGATCAGTATACTCGCCCACGCCACACGCATCTTCTGCATGCATGCACAAGCATATATACCAGCGTACGTCCTAGATTTACAATTCCTGCTAACGTATGTTTACAGTATACTACATCAGTCGACCGTCTGCCGTTGCTCTCAGTACTATACGTACGCAAGCACAGACTAGTACTCTACAGTTTCTTGTTTCAACACTTACGGTTCGGTGGGCACCTTGGATTCTTCTTGGATCCTAGTATACTTTTCGTCGCCGCCGAGGCAGCATCGAGTAATAAGAATGCCAGTTCACCTTCCGGCTCCTCAGCCATTTGGGGTTCCTGGCCGTCAGATCTGGGGCCTTGATCGGATTTAGGCCGTCGAATCGACCCCTGGAGCGACCTCGTCCGTCGGATCAAAAAAAGTTACTGCTGGAATGAATAGTTACTCCTGTTTCGTGCCACCGTGCGTAAATAGCCTGCCCCGTCGAGGGCACTTCCGTCATTTCACTACTGGGTATAAAAGCTCACCAGCTCCCGTAGAACCCTAGCCGCCTCCTCGATGGGGTCCTTCTCTCCCCTTCCTAGGCGCTCGCCCCGCCCTGCCGTCTCGCCCGTTCCGTCGCCCCGCCGTCTCGCCTGCCCCGCCCCGCCCCGCCCGTCCCGCTCGCCGTGGCCGTGGCCGATGACCGTGGCCCCGCGTAGCACAGCACCGAGCTCGTCTCGCTCCGCCGCGTCCTCTCCTCCTGTCGGATTCGCCCGCCGCGGCCATGGACGAGCTCGAGCTCGACGGGGGAGCAACGGGCCGCCCCGCCTGTCCCGCTCACCGTGGCCTTCGCCGATGACCGCGGCCCCGCGCAGCACAGCACCGAGCTCGTCTCGCTCCGCTGCGTCCTCTCCTCCTGCCGGATTCGCCGCTCACGGCCATCACCGCTCACCCGCGACCCTGCCTCGTGGTTAGAGTTTCGGGTGTTGGCTCCAACACCGGCGGCCATGGGGTTGCGCCTCCTCTCTGCCTCTGGTTGGTTCATCCCCTCCCCCTCCTTCCTCCTCCTCCTTCTCTTCCTCTCTATCTCTTTCTAATCCATCTCTTCTTTTGTAGCAGCAGAGGAGAGGAGAGGGGATTGAGCCTGCAGCTCCACATGTGCTTCAATTCGATTTGGAGTACCTACAGCTGCTGTAGAAGATAGGATGGACGAGAGCATATCATTGCAGGATTATTGTTGATGGGGTGTCGAGACATGTGACTGATGAAAGAGGGCAGGTGGTCGACCTCCTTGATATCCATGCCAGTAAGGATTATATATGTCCGTTTTAGCATTTTGTTCATATATATGCCATTCAGTAATAACTGCAGTCTTGAGATATGGATTCAGAGATACTGTAGTGTGTGCCCTATGCTGAATATTATAATTTGGTATGAGGTGTTTGTGTGTTTGGATGCTCTTCAACTTTTCTGGTTATACCAGATACTAATCTACAATTCTATATATGCCATGCTATTCGGCTTTTCATTTTCTTGATCTACCTGAATTGGTACTATAGAGATGTCTGATGTATGCGCGTATGTATGTTTAGGCAGTTTAGCCTCCTATTAGTTTCAACGATTGGTTTTGAGTTTAAGAGAATCAAGGAGGTTCTATTAGGAGAACTTGCTTTTGTTTTCCATGGTTAATTAATCCTGAGACTATTCAAAAGCAGGCCATCATTGCTATTAGGAGAATAATGGTTAATTAATTCTGATAGTCCTTTCTGTTTAGTGTACGATGGTCACATTTGTATTGACATCAAAATTCAGATTTAGTATGTTTATTGGGAGACCTTACTTATATTACTGAATCATGAATATCATTTGATATTCTAAGCAATAGTTCTCCTGGATATTCCAAGTTATACCTGCTCATACATCTGTTATATTACAATTTATTTGCTTGTCAAATGTTCGTGGTTTCAGATTAGAAGTATGCAGTAGCATCCATATCCAATGTAACTAATGTGTTCCAGGCTTTAGTGTTTTATTTTGATGGACCAATGTGCATCTTCTCCGAGACAGAAAATTAGGGGGAGTGATAGCTCTTGGATAGTTAGCCATTATGATAGAATAATAAATAAAATTGTCGGTTAATGGCTTATAGAACTGGTCTTAATAATAGAATTTCAACCGAGTCGTTGATGTTGTGAGAGCTCGGTGTCGTGTCCGTCGGCTGAGTAGCAAGCCGAGCTGCAACACTCTAAACATGGTGGTTCTACTGTGAGGATCTCATGCCTCTCACTCTGTGTATCTCTCATCAGCCCGTTCCACTTTTTGCTAATCATTCATGCCCTTCATGATCACTAAGGCTTTTCTTGGTTTTTTAGTTGTAGATTGTGATTAAGAATGATGACCCTGGTTAATTGTAGGATTTACCATGAGAGCATGCGATCTTTGCACCTGTGTGTCTTACCTATTAGTCATTCTGCTAAATAGTAATTACTAAATAATTGTTTCTGATAAATAACGATGCCTTTCTTATACAGGTTTTTTGGTGCGTTTGTGCTCGTCGGCGGGACGGTGCAAGGCGCAACTCCGACGCGGTTCCTTGCCGGTTGGACGGCGTTCACGCACAACCCTGGCGTACACTGAGTACTGCCTCCGCTACAACCTCCTTCGGTGAGCTCCATCTTCCTCCTGCTCCTCTGCTTCGGCTACTGTATGGGACATAGCCATGGCTATATTGATCCATCCATCCATCCAGAAATAAGAGATGAAGCATCCACCGAGCTCTCTCAGAGCTCAGGCTGCTTCAGTTTGCTGTTCCCACTCTCACTTACCTTCCGTCTCATGCATGCGCTTGGTTTCTTCCTCAAGCAGGCAGGCTGGGTGGGCTCCTCGCTAGCGTCAGCTTTCCCTGCCTGCCACTCCTCTCTGATGGAGCGGACCTTTGGATGCTCCTGCGCCTCCTTCCGTGGGCTAGGTAACTCTCTTTCTTTAATGTGCTCGTGGATGTAATAGGATTTTAGTGCAGATTGTCATGGGACAACTAAAACAAAAAAATCTTTAAACCTTTCCTGGGCATTATAATTGAAAAGTAACCTAAAATCCTTAATTTCATCGAGCTTGCTATCTAAAAAATGCTTAGAACTATTGCTAATATACCATCCTACGGGTGCTTAAAGATCTACTTATGAATCAGCTGCATTTTGCAATAGGCCAGCTCCTAATCTACGACTGTTTCGGCCGTTGGATCAGATATGTTTAGTACAGAGTAACCGCATCGAATAAATGTGTACAGAGCATACAGATTAAATATACTTTATAAATGAATATGGGGTAAGCAATGTCCGTTAGGTAATACTCCACTCTTGCCCACTGAAGGACAAGCTCGCTCTTGGGCTACTGCTAGGTGATCTAATTGACTCGGGGGTGTCTTTTCTCAATAAAGAGAGTCTCAACCATGAGAGCATGCGATCTTTGCACCTGTATGTCTTACCTATTAGTCATTCTGCTAAATAGTAATTACTAAATAATTGTTTCTGATAAATAATCATGCCTTTCTTATACAGGTTTTTTGGTGCGTTTGTGCTCGTCGGTGGGACGGTGCAAGGCGCAACTCCGACGCGGTTCCTTGCTGGTTGGACGGCGTTTACGCGCAACCCCGGCGTGCACTGAGTATTGCCTCGGCTACAACCTCCCTCGGTGAGCTCCATCTTCATCCTGCTCCTATGCTTCGGCTTCGAGTAAGAAGAATGCCAGTTCACCTCCTGGCTCCTCAGCCGTTTGGGGTTCCTGGCCGTCGGATCTGGTGCCTTGATCGGATCTGGGCCGTCGGATCGACCCCTGGAGCGACCTCGTCCGTCGGATCAAAAAAAGTTACTGCTGGAATGAATAGTTACTCCCGTTTCGTGCCACCGCGCGTAAATAGCCTGCCCCGTCGGGGGCATTCTCGCCACTTCGCTTTTGTCTGTGGCGGTGGCGTTCGTGCTAGGGTGATGATGATTAACTGTGGCTGGAATGAGTGTGCCTTTGAGCAATCAAGGCACCTATGGGTATCAAGTTGGATCCTCCCTGTTGTCTCTATAATCCTTTTTGATCCTGTGATGCCTATTGATGATTAACTCCCTCGTCGATGTTTCTAATTCTATAGGAAGAATTTTGTAGTTCCACTATTGGATTCCAAGCAGGCAATTCATGATCAGCCTTGTGCAAGCCATGTATGGGGCTGATCCTGATGGCGTCGTCCACATCTTTCGCGCCTGGTCCAGCTGCGCCATACCAAGGTCTCCTCCCCTGCCCCTGTTCTTCTCCTTCTCTCTCTCCCTCTCAATCCCCGATGTGTTTCGATTTGGTAGGCTTGGTTCCCTCCCTGATTGTGTGCATCATCATGGTGTTTGCTTGTTGTTCTAAAATTTCAACTGCATGGCTACTATTGGGTTGGCTTCTTATAAGTTATGGGAGAGAGTGAGAGTGTGGGCTTGGTCAGGGGGATCTCTTTTATTTATTTGCTGGTACCTGATAGTTTTTCATGTTCCCTTGTGAGATCTTAATGAAAATAATGATTTTATTTGTTGTGCGTGTGGGCGGGTGCAGAGAAGAAGAACCTCAACTCGGAGCTCTTGTTTCTTCTCAGTATATATGTATAGATTATAAATATAATAAATATATGTGTCCTTTTTTCCTCTTTCTCTCCTCTGGTTTTACCGCCGAACTGGGTGGCCTTGATGAATGATGTTGGCTTATTTTAGAGAAAATCTTTCTAAATAAATACTTGATAAATGATGTTGGTTTATTTTAGAGAGAATCTTTCTAAGTAAATATACACTGAAGAGAGGTTTCAATTTCCTAATAGTACATGTTCAAATTGTTGTTGTATGTGACCTTAGATAGAAGGATGTGCACTTGTGATTATCCCTTTCCCTTTTTTGTATCAGAGCTTTGTGCCAAAAAACTGCTTTGGTGCCGAGACAATTACCTTGCAACATTAATCTTGGCTGAAATTGTGCACCTTTACTAGATCAATCATGTTTGTCAGTGTTAAATAATTAGGCACATAATAAGATGAGATCATAGTGTAATCAAGTTTTGTGCCTAAAGAAAATCTTGAAGGATATCTATGTATAGTAGGCTTATTATGTTTTCTAGGTGCCTTGTGGAATACTAAGATAAAATAAATTTAATTTCATCTTTTATATTCTTTTATGTTAAAGAGGCTACATTGTATCCAGATCACTTAATATTATCCAAAGTGATTCTCTTTCATACGGACCAAATTAGTTCCTCGCTGTCCATGGGACGCACTATTTGAATAGTTTGCCTAACATGACATGTCCTTTAGCAGATCCATGCGTTGCAACATGCAAGCAAATCAAATGAAGGAGTGTGGACAAAGTTATATATCAAGCAAATCAGATGAAGACGTGTGGACAAAGTTATATATCTAACAGTCAACCGACCATGTAGTTTACTATTATGCACTATGAAAAACAGTGTAAACAAGTTATCTAAGACTAATACTGCTATGGCCTGCTTTTGGTTTCTATCATACCAAACCTTGCTTAGGTATTTCATGTCACATTTATAACAAATGCGCTGATGGAATGTAGATAGGGCCATTTTTTAGATATTTTACAGGGTGATTACTGTTATGACAACACCTACTCTTTGAGTAATGTCAGATATATTTCTATCCTGAGATATAGAGTAATATCAGATGTTAATCGGAAAAGAGTTATATCAGGGGTTTGATCATTGAACTTTTTTTTATTCCATCCTGATTAAGTTGTCCGGTACATGTGTTAAACTTGCCTTTCTACTAATGCATAATGTAGTTTGATCTTCCACTGCTTGGCCATATCGGTTGGACTGGCACCCTCCCTAGGCGTGTTGCCAATCTAGTGTACATTATGGAGCGCACACACCACCAGCCAACGCGAAAGAGATCCAGCGAGAACGGAGACGACGGCCGGCGTACGTACGCGATCCCATCACCGTTTCCCATCCCGTTTTTATTGCGCAACCATCCTAGTTGCATCTCAGTTATGACAGCTGCTAGCCATAGCTCGACCATACGCCTCACCTCGCCGGCGTACGTCGCGTCAGTTTATGAGAGTAGCTACGCGAGCACGTACGTTACGTACGCGCACGCCTGCATGTGTCGGATTGCCAAACTGCCCGGCCGGCTTCAATGCGCCGAGAAAGACAGCGGTGGAGCTCGCCGCTCGGCCGCGGGAACGGCGATCAAACGGCCAGCCGGCCGCCGCTGCACGCCCGACTCCGTGCATGGCGAGCCGTATACGATTAGCTACTTCCTCTGTCCCAAATCATAAGGCTTTTTTGAGAGGCATAGTGGCTAGCTAGCTAGCTAACCTGGGCTACCAAGACTTAGATGTTACCGTGATACGGGCATCTAGGCTGTCGGATTCTTAAAACGGACGGCATCTAGGAGATGTGGGATCAGCTGGACCTGTGCGTGATTTTTGGACTCCTTATAGGCTTTTTTGCAAACGTTGCAGAGTTGTTGAGAGCCGTCTGATCTGAGAATCCGATGGCCCAAAATCTTATATCATGGTAGCACCTAAAGATTGGTAGCACTAGATATTTTCCCGTGGCTAGCTAGCTAACCTCTGGTGATGCTGTGCAGTGCGGCCGCGTCACAGGCTCGCACAGGCCATTTACAGTCGCGGGATGAAGCGAAATCGGTTTCCTTTCAGATGAAACGAAATCGGTACCATGAAGCTCCTTAATTCGAGAAAAAAATATACATTCGAGGTAATGCGTGAGTACGTCTACACAAACAACAACCACAAACCATACCACACATGCCCACGTTAAAGATGAGCATGACTCCATATGCATGCTTGGCAGCGATAAAGCAGCCCTGATCATGCCGTGCAGCGCCCTTAAGACCTAACAAGTCGCAGGCTCGCACATGCCATTAACACGGAAGATAATGCCCGCGCGTCCACACACACACACAGAGAGACTGACACACATTAACTTTGGAGCCCTCGAACTCGCGCAAGACGATCGAGCTAGAGGATCAAACGGCCGTTGCTGCTGCATCCTTGCATGCATGCATGCATGGCTCCATATGCTTGGCGGTGAAAGCTATAAAGATCTGATGACACCGTGCAGCGCAGCTTATATACTGCTTTTCTATTAAAACCTCGCACAGTCACATGTCACCCTGTGCATTTCAAAACCGAACCGAAAAACCATACCGAAAATAAACCGAACCGAACCGATTTTATGGTTTTTATGGTTTCTGGTTTCGGTATGGTATGAACTTTTCATACCGATTTAAACTTTGTTTTTTATGGTATATACCGAAAAACCGAACGGTTAACCGAATAAACCGAAGTAAAAATAAATTTATATTTCTTGAGATGAACAACCATACAAGTTGTCATTTTTCTTGTACATGAGTCAATTTCACTAATAAGCATGTAAAATTTTCTTGTAACATAGTCACTTTTCTCTTTTTAAAATGCTAAGCATGTCAATAACCATCAACAGATGAATTAATGCATGCATATATACTTATATATATAGTCATATACTATTTGTGTAAAATAATATGTGTTTTGAGTCATAAATTTGCAAATTATTATTACATCATTTTCAAATTCGCGTCAACTTTGGTTTTTATGGTATATACCGAAACCATACCGAAATAATTTGGTATATACTGAAATCGAACCGTATTTTAATTTCATACCGTATTTACCGAAGTATTAATACCGTACAAACCAAAAAACCGTATAAACTGAACCATGTAAACCGAATAAACCGAACGCACAGGGTGAGTCACATGGCCCGTTTACACACAACATAATGTGCGGTTTCAGAGAACCCGGACCTGACACCACATAACTATGAAGAACATGCGCGAGTTATTAGTAGCATAACTCCATTCTGGCTTCTTCTTTGTCAAGACTAACACATCGCCTAGCTAGGTCCTCCTGAGAGAGATACGCTCTGACCTTTCTATGCGGTTTATTGCGCTTGCATTCCATTAAGACCATCAAGACGCAGGCTCGCACAGCACATTTACGCTCTTGACAGAGATAGAGTGTGTCTTCAGAAACCCCAGACCACACATTAACTTTCGAAGAACATGCCAAAGTTATTACTAGCACTTAATAACCATATCATCCAGCGACGATTTTAAATGACAATTTCAAACCTGGGTCCAGGAAAAGTACACCACGCGTAAATGTGGCCTTATAGTGCCACTAAATGTCTGCAGGCGTAGCAGTGAATTTTTTTTATATCAAACCTCAGCGTTCATCTGCGTGCACTGTATACATTTGCTGGGTTGTTCGACGTACAAACGCCAGCGGCCAGCGAACACACGACACATCAAGCTTCCCCAGTGAGGCTAGGGGTCATAAAACACGGCATGAATTGAATCTGTAAAGCAGCAGCACAGGCAATAAAAATCGAGCATGTGATGTGTCATGTCGTGCCACATGCAATGGCTTTCACGTCTGAGCGCCTAGTCAGTCAGTCAGTAGTAATCACCGGAGTCATAATAAACCCAATAATTAATGGAAACGGTCACATTCATGGGTAATTACTCGTGCATTGGCCCATCATCTAAAGTTATAAACCCAATTAATGAAAACCTGCAGAACGCGACCGGGTCATCATCCAGGGGTTTTATTGCGACAATTGAAACGGCCATATTTACGATCTGGGATCCACGCACCATAATTAGGCTGGTCATAGTGGAAGTAACATAGGTAGTAACATAGATGCCACATAAGCAAAAATGGTGATGTGGCAAGTAGTTAATGAGGAGAGAGGCAAATAGAGTAACATAATATGTTACCATCACATAGCGGTTTCCAATGCATAATGAGTCTACAAAGTAATAAATAAAGGCAACTATGTTACCACACCTATGACACTACCCACTATGAAGATAGTAACATAGACTAGTAACATATGTATGTTACTAGTCTAAGTTACTCCCCACTATAACCAGCCTTAGAGAAACATAATTCGGGGCATATGGGCTTGATCGGCATCCCTAATGGAGGCTTGCTACTGGCACATCTCAATATGAGAACATTACCGCGTAGGGGCCAACATATCTGGGAATTTGGAGGTGTCACTGCAATTCCTTCACTAGTTGGCATATTTCTTCCCAGGACGAGCTGTGCTATTGTTCCAGGCACACTATGAACTACTCCCTCCGTTCACAAATATAAGATGTTCTAACATGATTTTGAATAGAATGTATATATACATGTTTTAGTGTATTTGTTCACTCATTTTCTAGTCCTTATTAGTCCAAAATATATTAAAAAATCATATTTGTGATGAGAGGGAGTAGTGAGCAACAACATATCGGTGTTCTACACCTATCCTCTTCTTTCACTTGCTCGAAAACCCTCGCAGAAAGTTCTAAAAAATAGTAGAAAAAGTTCATTGCGTAGTCGCAATTTGCAGTTTAAGATTTAACTCATTATTAGAAGGGCTGGGCGCGCTTTGCCGCGCCGTTGAATTTGTTGGGATTCTTAAATTTCTTTACTCACTCTATTTCAAAATATATGGTGTATTACTTTTTTGAAAAGTCTTTTCTTGCGCGCGGGGGGGGGGGGGGGGGGGGGTGGGGAAGGGGGGGGCGTATTTTTGAAAAGTCTAACCTCTTTAAATTTGATCAAAGTTATAGAGAAATATATCAAAATTCATAATATCAAATCGGTGTTATTAGATTCATCATGAAATGAATTTTTATTTTTTTGTTTAATATTGTGGATGTCGATATTTTTGGCTCTGAACTTGGTCAAAGTTAAAGAAATTTGACTTTGCAAAAAACTAATAACCCTTTTATTTGAAACTGATGGAATATTTAGTTTGACCGATGAGGGAGACGATGGAGTGTGTTTTATGTTAATTTATAATGCGGATATTTAGTGGGCCTTTCACGGTGTGATTATGTGTTATCTGCTAATAAACCATATTTATGCAGGGATATTTTTTTTATCAGTGGTTGCATGTACTCCCTCCTTCCATCTATATAGGGCCTAATGCATTTTTCAAGACCGCCTTTGACTACCGATAAAATTAATAGTACATGTGATGTATAATGTGAAAATGATATCATTGGAAGCTCATTTCACATACCGATAAAATTAATTGCACGTCATATATTATTGCTCTAACATTTGTCAAAGTTAGTCTTGAAAAACGTATTAGGCCCTATATAGATCGAAGGAGGGAGTACTGTATTCGTGCTATAGTATCACATGGTGACGCTTTTTTCTAGGTGATGGGAGTCTGCGAGATGTTGATATGTTTTTATAGGCCGGTTGCTACTGATTGATTTGAAAAATCGTTGGCCCGATCGAAATCGTAAATCAAATCCAAAATGAACACCTCAATCGAATTGAGGAGCTTTAAAATTATTGAACATGGAGAATTAAAATAATTAAATGGGAGAGCCCGTTGAGAAATGGTTGACCCAGTCAAAATTGGGTGACCCAACTCTAAATTGTAGCCTCAATTAGTTGTGAAGCTTTAAAAATTAGAAAGCATAGTGTATCGTACAGAAAATTAAATGAGAGTTTTTGAGAAATTATTGACCCAGTCAAAATTGGATGACCAAATCCTAATTGAAGACCCCGATTAATTGTGAGCCCTCCAATCCTAGGGAGTTTATTGATATAGTATATATATTTGAGAAACATTAAAAAATTCTGCTATGAAAACTAGTTAATGCAGACTGGGCACTGATTTGAGTATTTCTGTTGTTTTTGAGCTTTGATCATTGACCATTCCTTGGATTACTTTGAGGATTTTAACAACTTTTAGTGAGCATTTGAGCACCTGGTGCACTAGGCAGGTTCTTGAGACTTGGCCTAGCTTGGTTTGGAAAGGGTATTTGTGTACATAACATATATGTTGGCTCAAATCAGCGCATGGATGTCCTTAGAGCATCTACAGCCGGGCCCTCAAATCAGCCTCAAACGCCCGAGTTGCCCGCCCGGTCACTAACCGGTCACGATTTTTTGACCCAAATGGGCGCCTCAAACGGGCCTCAAACAATCGGGCGGACCGGCATGAAGGAAATATGCCGTAGAGGCAATAATAAAGTTATTATTTATTTCCTCATATCATGATAAATGTTTATTATTCATGCTAGAATTGTATTAACCGGAAACATGATACATGTGTGAATACATAGACAAACATAGTGTCACTAGTATGCCTCTACTTGAACTAGCTCATTGATCAAAGATGGTTATGTTTCCTAACCATAGGCATGTGTTGTCATTTGATTAATGGGATCACATCATTAGGAGAATGATGTGATTGACTTGACCCATTCCGTTAGCTTAGCACTTGATCGTTTAGTATGTTGCTATTGCTTTCTTCATGACTTATACAAAGTTCCTGCAACTATGAGATTGTGCAACTCCCATTTACCGGAGGAACACTTTGTGTGCTACCAAACGTCACAACGTAATTGGGTGATTATAAAGGTGCTCTACAGGTGTCTCCAAAGGTACATGTTGAGTTGGCATAATTCGAGATTAGGTTTTGTCACTCCGATTGTCGGAGAGGTATCTCTGGGCCCTCTCGGTAATACTCATCACCTAAGCCTTGCAAGCATTGTAACTAATGAGTTAGTTATGAGATGATGTATTACGGAACGAGTAAAGAGACTTGCCGGTAACGAGATTGAACTAGGTATTGGATACCGATGATCGAATCTCGGGCAAGTAACATACCGATGACAAAGGGAACAACGTATGTTGTTATGCGGTTTGACCGATAAAGATCTTCGTAGAATATGTGGGAACCAATATGAACATCTAGGTTCCGCTATTGGTTATTGACCGAGAATAGTTCCAGGTCATGTCTACATAGTTCTCGAACCCGTAGGGTCCGCACGCTTAACGTTACGATGACAGTTTTATTATGAGTTTATAAGTTTTGATGTACCGAAGGTTGTTCGGAGTCCCGGATGTGATCACGGACATGACGAGGAGTCTCGAAATGGTCAAGACATAAAGATTGATATATTGGATGACTATATTCGGACACTGGAAGTGTTCCGGGTGTTTTCGGAGAAAAACCGGAGTACCGGAGGGTTACCGGAACCCCCCGGGAAGTAATGGGCCTTGATGGGCCCTAGTGGAAGAGAGAGGGGCCGGCCAGGGCAAGAGGCGCGCCCCCTCCCCTTGAGTCCGAATAGGACAAGGAAGGGGGGGGGGGGCGGCGCCCCCCTTGCCTTCCCCCTCTCCCACTCCTTCCTTCCCCCTCCTTCTTGGAATAGGAAAGGGAGGGGGCAAACCTACTTGGAGTAGGTTTCCCCCTCCTAGGGCGCGCCTCCCCTTAGGCCGGCCCCCTCCTCCTCTCCCCCTTTATATACGGGGGAGGGGGCACCCCATAGACACACAAGTTGATCTACGGATCGTTCCTTAGCCGTGTGCGGTGCCCCCCTCCACCATATTCCACCTCGGTCATATCGTCGCAGAGTTTAGGTGAAGCCCTGCACCGGTAGAACATCATCATCGTCACCACGCCGTCGTGCTGACGGAACTCATCCCCAACGCTTAGCTGGATTGGAGCCCGGGGAACGTCATCGAGCTGAACGTGTGCTGAACACGGAGGTGCCGTACGTTCGGTGCTTGGATCGGTCGATTCGTGAAGACGTACGACTACATCAACCGCGTTGTCATAACGCTTCCGCTTAACGGTCTACGAGGGTACGTAGACAATACTCTCCCCTCTCGTTGCTATGCCATCACCATGATCTTGCGTGTCCGTAGGATTTTTTTTTGAAATTACTACGTTTCCCAACAGTGGCATCCGAGCCTAGGTTTTATGCGTTGATGTTATATGCACGAGTAGAACACAAGTGAGTTGTGGGCAATACAAGTCAGACTGCTTACCAGCATGTCATACTTTGGTTCGGCGGTATTGTTGGATGAAGCGGCCCGGACCGACATTACGCGTACGCTTACACGGGACTGGTTTTACCGCCGTGCTTTGCACACAGGTGACTAGCGGGTGTCAGTTTCTCCAACTTTAGTTGAACTAAGTGTGGCTACGCCCGGTCCTTGCGAAGGTTAAAACAACACCAACTTGACAAACTATCGTTGTGGTTTTGATGCGTAGGTAAGAACGGTTCTTGCTCAGCCCGTAGCAGCCACGTAAAACTTGCACAACAAAGTAGAGGATGTCTAACTTGTTTTTGCAAGGCATGTTGTGATGTGATATGGCCAAGACGTGATGCTATATTTTATTGTATGAGATGATCATGTTTTGTAACCAAAGTTATCGGCAACTGGCAGGAGCCATATGGTTGTCGCTTTATTGTATGAAATGCAAACACCCTGTAATTGCTTTACTTTATCACTAAGCGGTAGCGATAGTCGTAGAAGCAATAGATGGCGTAACGACAACGATACTACGATGGAGATCAAGGTGTCGCGCCGGTGACGATGGTGATCACGATGGTGCTTCGGAGATGGAGATCACAAGCACAAGATGATGATGGCCATATCATATCACTTATATTGATTGCATGTGATGTTTATCCTTTATGCATCTTATCTTGCTTTGATTGACGGTAGCATTTTAAGATGATCTCTCACTTAATAATCAAGAAGTGTTCTCCCTGAGTATGCACCGTTGCGAAAGTTCTTCGTGCTGAGACACCACGTGATGATCGGGTGTGATAGGCTCTACGTTCAAATACAACGGGTGCAAAACAGTTGCACACGCGGAATACTCAGGTCATACTTGACGAGCCTAGCATATACAGATATGGCCTCGGAACACGGAGACCGAAAGGTCGAACGTGAATCATATAGTAGATATGATCAACATAGTGATGTTCACCATTGAAACTACTCCATCTCACGTGATGATCGGACATGGTTTAGTTGATTTGGATCACGTGATCACTTAGATGACTAGAGAGATGTCTGTCTAAGTGGGAGTTCTTAAGTAATATGATTAATTGAACTTAAATTTATCATGAACTTAGTACCTGATAGTATTTTGCTTGTCTATGTTTGTTTGTAGATAGATGGCTCGTGCTGTTGTTCCGTTGAATTTTAATGCGTTCCTTGAGAAAGCAAAGTTGAAAGATGATGGTAGCAATTACACGGACTGGGTCCGTAACTTGAGGATTATCCTCATTGCTGCACAGAAGAATTACGTCCTGGAAGCACCGCTGGGTGCCAGGCCTGCTGCAGGAGCAACACCAGATGTTGTGAACGTCTGGCAGAGCAAAGCTGATGACTACTCTATAGTTCAGTGTGCCATGCTTTACGGCTTAGAACCGGGCCTTCAACGATGTTTTGAACGTCATGGAGCATATGAGATGTTCCAGGAGTTGAAGTTAATATTTCAAGCAAATGCCCGGATTGAGAGATATGAAGTCTCCAATAAGTTCTACAGCTGCAAGATGGAGGAGAATAGTTCTGTCAGTGAGCATATACTCAAAATGTCTGGGTATAATAATCACTTGATTCAACTGGGAGTTAATCTTCCGGATGATAGCGTCATTGACAGAATTCTCCAATCACTGCCACCAAGCTACAAGAGCTTTGTGATGAACTATAATATGCAAGGGATGAACAAGACAATTCCCGAGCTCTTCGCAATGCTAAAGGCTGCGGAGGTAGAAATCAAAAAGGAGCATCAAGTGTTGATGGTCAACAAGACCACTAGTTTCAAGAAAAAGGGCAAAGGGAAGAAGAAGGGGAACTTCAAGAAGAACAGCAAGCAAGTTGCTGCTCAAGAGAAGAAACCCAAGTCTGGACCTAAGCCTGAAACTGAGTGCTTCTACTGCAAGCAGACTGGTCACTGGAAGCGGAACTGCCCCAAGTATTTGGCGGATAAGAAGGATGGCAAAGTGAACAAAGGTATATGTGATATACATGTTATTGATGTGTACCTTACTAATGCTCGCAGTAGCACCTGGGTATTTGATACTGGTTCTGTTGCTAATATTTGCAACTCGAAACAGGGACTACGGATTAAGCGAAGATTGGCTAAGGACGAGGTGACGATGCGCGTGGGAAATGGTTCCAAAGTCGATGTGATCGCGGTCGGCACGCTACCTCTACATCTACCATCGGGATTAGTTTTAGACCTAAATAATTGTTATTTGGTGCCAGCGTTGAGCATGAACATTATATCTGGATCTTGTTTGATGCGAGACGGTTATTCATTTAAATCAGAGAATAATGGTTGTTCTATTTATATGAGTAATATCTTTTATGGTCATGCACCCTTGAAGAGTGGTCTATTTTTATTGAATCTCGATAGTAGTGATACACATATTCATAGTGTTGAAACCAAAAGATGCAGAGTTGATAACGATGGTGCAACTTATTTGTGGCACTGCCGTTTAGGTCATATCGGTGTAAAGCGCATGAAGAAACTCCATACTGATGGGCTTTTGGAATCACTTGATTATGAATCACTTGGTACTTGCGAACCGTGCCTCATGGGCAAGATGACTAAAACGCCGTTCTCCGGAACTATGGAGCGAGCAACTGATTTGTTGGAGATCATACATACTGATGTTTGTGGTCCAATGAATGTTGAGGCTCGTGGCGGGTATCGTTATTTTCTCACCTTCACAGATGATTTGAGCAGATATGGGTATATCTACTTAATGAAACACAAGTCTGAAACATTTGAAAAGTTCAAAGAATTTCAGAGTGAAGTGGAAAATCATCGTAACAAGAAAATAAAGTTTCTACGATCTGATCGTGGAGGAGAATATTTGAGTTACGAGTTTGGTCTACACTTGAAACAATGCGGAATAGTTTCGCAACTCACGCCACCCGGAACACCACAACGAAATGGTGTGTCCGAACGTCGTAATCGTACTTTACTAGATATGGTGCGATCTATGATGTCTCTTACTGATTTACCGCTATCGTTTTGGGGTTATGCTTTAGAGACGGCCGCATTCACGTTAAATAGGGCACCATCAAAATCCGTTGAGACGACGCCTTATGAACTGTGGTTTGGCAAGAAACCAAAGTTGTCGTTTCTTAAAGTTTGGGGCTGCGATGCTTATGTGAAGAAACTTCAACCAGATAAGCTCGAACCCAAATCGGAGAAATGTGTCTTCATAGGATACCCAAAAGAGACTATTGGGTACACCTTCTATCACAGATCTGAGGGCAAGATTTTCGTTGCTAAAATCGGATCCTTTCTAGAGAAGGAGTTTCTCTCGAAAGAAGTGAGTGGGAGGAAAGTAGAACTTAATGAGATAACTGTATCTACTCCCTTGTTGGAAAGTAGTTCATCACAAGAACCGGTTCCTGTGACAACTACACCAACTAGTGAGGAAGCTAATGATATTGATCATGAAACTTCAGATCAAGTTTCTACTGAACCTCGTAGGTCTACCAGAGTAAGATCCGCACCAGAGTGGTACGGTAATCCTATTCTGGAAGTCATGTTACTTGACCATGATGAACCTACGAACTATGAGGAAGCGATGATGAGCCCAGATTCCGCAAAATGGCTAGAGGCCATGAAATCTGAGATGGGATCCATGTATGAAAACAAAGTATGGACTTTGGTTGACTTGCCCGATGATCGGCAAGCCATTGAGAATAAATGGATCTTTAAGAAGAAGACTGACGCTGATGGTAATGTAACTGTCTATAAAGCTCGACTTGTTGCGAAAGGTTTTCGACAAGTTCAAGGGGTTGACTACGATGAGACTTTCTCACCCGTAGCGATGCTTAAGTCTGTCCGAATCATGTTAGCTATTGCTGCATTTCATGATTATGAAATTTGGCAAATGGATGTCAAAACTGCATTCTTGAATGGATTTCTGGAAGAAGAGTTGTATATGATGCAACCAGAAGGTTTTGTTGATCCAAAAGGTGCTAACAAAGTGTGCAAGCTCCAGCGATCCATTTATGGACTGGTGCAAGCATCTCGGAGTTGGAATAAACGTTTTGATAGTGTGATCAAAGCATATGGTTTTATACAGACTTTTGGAGAAGCCTGCATTTACAAAAAGTGAGTGGGAGCTCTGTAGCATTTCTAATATTATATGTGGATGACATATTGTTGATTGGAAATGATATAGAATTTCTGGATAGCATAAAAGGATACTTGAATAAAAGTTTTTCAATGAAAGACCTCGGTGAAGCTGCTTACATATTGGGCATTAAGATCTATAGAGATAGATCAAGACGCTTGATTGGACTTTCACAAAGCACGTACCTTGATAAAGTATTGAAAAGGTTCAATATGGAACATGCAAAGAAAGGGTTCTTGCCTGTATTACAAGGTATAAAGTTGAGTCAGACACAATGCCCGACCACTGCAGAAGATAGAGAGAAAATGAAAGGAGTTCCCTATGCTTCAGCCATAGGCTCTATCATGTATGCAATGCTGTGTACCAGACCTGATGTGTGCCTTGCTGTTAGTTTGGCAGGGAGGTACCAAAGTAATCCAGGAGTGGGTCACTGGACAGCGGTCAAGAACATCCTGAAATACCTGAAAAGGACTAAGGATATGTTTCTCATATATGGAGGTGACAAAGAGCTAGTCGTAAATGGTTACGTCGATGCAAGCTTTGACACTGATCCGGACGATTCTAAATCGCAAACCGGATACGTATTTTTATTAAACGGTGGAGCTGTAAGTTGGTGCAGTTCTAAACAAAGCGTCGTGGCGGGATCTACATGTGAAGCGGAGTACATAGCTGCTTCGGAAGCAGCAAATGAAGGAGTCTGGATGAAGGAGTTCATTTCCGATCTAGGTGTTGTACCTAGTGCATCGGGACCAATGAAGATCTTCTGTGACAATACTGGTGCAATTGCCTTGGCAAAGGAATCCAGATTTCACAAGAGGACCAAGCACATCAAGAGACGCTTCAATTCCATTCGGGACCAAGTCCAAGTGGGAGACATAGAGATTTGCAAGATACATACGGATCTGAATGTTGCAGACCCGTTGACTAAGCCTCTCTCACGAGCAAAACATGATCAGCACCAAGACTCCATGGGTGTTAGAATCATTACTATGTAATCTAGATTATTGACTCTAGTGCAAGTGGGAGACTGAAGGAAATATGCCCTAGAGGCAATAATAAAGTTATTATTTATTTCCTCATATCATGATAAATGTTTATTATTCATGCTAGAATTGTATTAACCGGAAACATGATACATGTGTGAATACATAGACAAACATAGTGTCACTAGTATGCCTCTACTTGAACTAGCTCATTGATCAAAGATGGTTATGTTTCCTAACCATAGGCATGTGTTGTCATTTGATTAATGGGATCACATCATTAGGAGAATGATGTGATTGACTTGACCCATTCCGTTAGCTTAGCACTTGATCGTTTAGTATGTTGCTATTGCTTTCTTCATGACTTATACAAAGTTCCTGCAACTATGAGATTGTGCAACTCCCGTTTACCGGAGGAACACTTTGTGTGCTACCAAACGTCACAACGTAACTGGGTGATTATAAAGGTGCTCTACAGGTGTCTCCAAAGGTACATGTTGAGTTGGCATAATTCGAGATTAGGTTTTGTCACTCCGATTGTCGGAGAGGTATCTCTGGGCCTTCTCGGTAATTCTCATCACCTAAGCCTTGCAAGCATTGTAACTAATGAGTTAGTTATGAGATGATGTATTAAGGAACGAGTAAAGAGACTTGCCGGTAACGAGATTGAACTAGGTATTGGATACCGACGATCGAATCTCGGGCAAGTAACATACCGATGACAAAGGGAACAACGTATGTTGTTATGCGGTTTGACCGATAAAGATCTTCGTAGAATATGTGGGAACCAATATGAACATCCAGGTTCCGCTATTGGTTATTGACCGAGAATAGTTTGAGGTCATGTCTACATAGTTCTCGAACCCGTAGGGTCCGCACGCTTAACGTTACGATGACAATTTTATTATGAGTTTATAAGTTTTGATGTACCGAAGGTTGTTCGGAGTCCCAGATGTGATCACGGACATGACGAGGAGTCTTGAAATGGTCAAGACATAAAGATTGATAGATTGGATGACTATATTCGGACACCGGAAGTGTTCCGGGTGTTTTCGGAGAAAAACAGGAGTACCGGAGGGTTACCGGAACCCCCCGGGAAGTAATGGGCCTTGATGGGCCCTAGTGGAGAGAGAGAGGGACCGGCCAGGGCAAGAGGCGCGCCCCCTCCCCTTGAGTCCGAATAGGACAAGGAAGGGGGGGGGGGCGCCCCCCTTGCCTTCCCCCTCTCCCACTCCTTCCTTCCCCCTCCTTCTTGGAATAGGAAAGGGAGGGGGCAAACCTACTTGGAGTAGGTTTCCCCCTCCTAGGGCGTGCCTCCCCTTACGTCAGCCCCCTCCTCCTCTCCCCCTTTATATACGGGGGAGGGGGGCACCCCATAGACACACAAGTTGATCTACGGATCATTCCTTAGCCGTGTGCGGTGCCCCCCTCCACCATATTCCACCTCGGTCATATCGTCGCAGAGTTTAGGCGAAGCCCTGCGCCGGTAGAACATCATCATCGTCACCACGCAGTCATGCTGATGGAACTCATCCCCGATGCTTAGCTGGATTGGAGCCCGGGGAACGTCATCGAGCTGAACGTGTGCTGAACACGGAGGTGCCTTACGTTCGGTGCTTGGATCGGTCGATTCGTGAAGATGTACGACTACATCAACCGCGTTGTCATAACGCTTCCGCTTAACGGTCTACGAGGGTACGTAGACAATACTCTCCCCTCTCGTTGCTATGCTATCACCATGATCTTGCGTGTGCGTAGGATTTTTTTTGAAATTACTACGTTGCCTAACACGGCACACCTCATATCCAACCCAAATATGGGGCGGATATGGGGTGCCCCGGGCACGCCCTGGCGTGTCCGCCTGACAAGCCCGGCCCACCACCAACCCCACGGCTGTCCCACAAAAAAACCTTCTAGCTCATCGCTCCGAAACCCTAGATCACTCACTCTCCTCTATCGCTCCGTCCTCTCCTCTCCCCGCACAGTTTTCGATCGAATCCGGCGCAATGTCGAGCTTCGGCAGCCGCTCCGACTCCAACCTAGATCCGGACTATGAGCGTGCCCTCTACATCGCCTTGGAGCGGTCAGGTGGAGATCGGGGCAGCTACGGATCTGCAGCCTTGCTGCAGACGAGCTTCCCCGTTGGTGTTGGCCCCTCCTGGCCCGTGCGTAGCTCGGACAGGCGGCCTGCGCAATCCGCGCCTCCCCTACGCCGCCCCCTACCCCCCGTTGGTTGCCGCTCCCCCACGTGCGCAGCAGTGGGTGCTTGTGCCTGCCCTACAGGCCCGGACGCGCACGCCGGAATCAAAGGCGCGTGCCTATTGGGGAACATTGCACGGAAAACAAAAAAAATTACGCTCACGCAAGATATGTCCATGGATATGCATAGCAACGAGATGGGAGAGTATATCTACGTACCCTCGTAAATCGTAAACGGAAGTGTTTAGTAACACAGTTGATGTAGTCGAACTTGTTCGCGATCCAACCGATCAAGTACCGAACGTACGACAACTCCGCGTTCATCACATGTTCAGCTCAGTGACGTCCTCGCCTTCTTGATGTAGCAAGACGGGCGAAGTAGTAGCTGAGTTCCGGCAGCACAACGGCATGATGATGGTGGTGATGCAACTATATATCTCCACAGGGCTTCACCAAGCACTACGGAAATATGACCGAGGACGAACTAGAGGGAGAGGGGCGCAACACACGGCTAGAGAATCTAGGTGTGTGTTGTCCCTCTCCCTCCTCTCATATATATAGGTGGAGGGGGAGGGAAGGCAGCCCCTGGGGCACCCAAGTGGCCGGCGGCTGCCCTAAGGAGCATGGGGGAAGGAAAGGGGGCTGCCTGCCTTTGGGGCGCCTCCCCCTTCCTTTCCTCCCTCTTTGGTGCGTGGGCAAGGGGTGGAGGGCCACACCAGCCCCCATGTGGGCTGATGTGCTTCCCCCCTTTGGCCCATAAGGCCCACCGCTTGCCAGTGGCCTCCCGGAACCCCTTCCGGCACTGATAAAATATCCGGTACTTCCAAAACCTTTTTGGTGACCAAATACTATCGTCCTATATATCAATCCTTACCTTTGGACCATTCCGGAGCTCCTCGTCATGTCCATGATCTCATCCAGGACTCCAAACAACATTCGTTCATCAACTCATATAACTCATACAATACTATATCGTCAATGAACGTTAAGCATGCGGACCCTATGGGTTCGAGAACTATGTAGACATGACTGAGACACCTCTCTGGTCAATAACCCAAAGCGGAACCTGGATGTCCATATTGGTTCCTACATATTCTATGAAGATCTTTATCGGTCGAACCGTTATGACAACATACTTAATTCCCTTTGTCTGTCGGTATGTTCCTTGCCCGAGATTTGATCATCGGTATCTTCATACCTAGTTCAATCTCATTATCGGCAAGTCTCTGTACTCGTTTTGTAATACATCATCTCATGACTAACTCCTTAGTCACTTTGCTTGCAAGCTTCTTGTGACTTGTATTACCGAGAGGGCCTAGAGATACCTCTCCGATACATGGAGTGACAAATCCTAATCTCGATCCATTCCAACTCAACAGACACCTTCGGAGATACCTATAGAGCATCTTTATGATCACCCAGTTACTTGTGACGTTTGATAGCGCACAAGGTATTCCTCTGGTATCCCGGAGTTGCATGATCTCATAGTCAAAGGAATATGTATTTGACATTAAGAAAGCAATAGCAATAAACTGAATGATCATATGCTAATCTAATAGATCGGTCTTGACCAGCACATCATTCTCATAATGATGTGATCCCGTTATCAAATGCCAACTCATGTCTATGGTTAGGAAACCTTAACCATCTTTTTATCAACGAGCTAGTCTAGTAGAGGCTCACTAGGGACATGGTATTTGTTTATGTATCCACGCATGTATTTGAGTTTTCGGCCAATACAATTTCAGCATGAATAATAAACCTTTATCATGATTAAGGAAATATAATAATAAGCATTTTATTATTGCCTCTAGGGCATATTTCCATTAGTCTCCCACTTGCACTAGAGTCAATAATCTAGTTCACATCATCGTGTGATTAATACCCATAGTTCACATCACCATGTGATTAATACCCATAGTTCACATCGCCATGTGACTAACACCCAAATATTTACTAGAGTCAATAATCTAGTTCATATTGCCATGTGATTAATACCCAAAGAGTACTATGGTGTGATCATGTTTTGATTGTGAGACAAGTTTAGTCAATGGGTCTGCCACATTCAGATCTGTATGTATTTTGCAAATTTCTATGTCTAGAATGTTCTGCATGGTGCTACTCTAGCTAATTGCACCCACTTTCACTATGTATCTAGATTGAGACTCAGTCATCCGAATCGGTGTCAAAGCTTGCATCGACGTAACCATTTACAATGAACTCTTTATCCCCTCCATAACCGAGAAATATTTCCTTAGTCCTCTTAGGTAACTAAGGATAATCTTGACTGCTGTCCAGTGATCTACTCCTGGATCACTATTGTACCCCCTTGCCAAACTCATGGCAAGGTACACAATAGGTCTGGTACACAGCATGGCATACTTTATAGAACCTATGGCTGAGGCATAGGGAATGACTTTCATTCTCTCTCTATCTTCTGCCGTGGTCGGGGAGTCTTACTCAACTTCACACCTTGCAACACAGGCAAGAACCCTTTTTTGACTGATCCATTGAACTTCTTCAAAACTTTGCCAATGTATGTGGTTTGTGAAAGTCCTATTAAGCATCTCGATCTATCCCTATAGATCTTGATGCCCAATATGTAAGTTGCTTCACCGAGGTCTTCCATTGAAAAATTCTTATTCAAATATCCTTTTATGCTATCCAGAAATTCTATATCATTTCCAATCAACAATATGTCATCCACATATAATATAAAAAATGCTACAGAGCTCCCACTCACTTTCTTGTAAATACATGCTTCACCGTAAGTCTGTATAAAACCATATGCTTTGATCAGCTCATCAAAGTGTATATTCCAACTCCGAGATGCTTGCACCAGTCTATAGATGGATTGCGGGAGCTTGCACACTTTGTCAACACCTTTAGGATCGACAAAAAATTCTGGTTGCATCATATACAACTCTTCTTTAAGAAACCCGTTAAGGAATGTAGTTTTGACATCCATTTGCCATATTTCATAATCATAAAATGCGGTGATTGCAACATGATTCGGCCAGACTTAAGCATCGCTGTGGGTTAGAAAGTCTCATCATAGTCAACTCCTTGAACTTGTCGAAATCCTTTCGCGACAAGTCTAGCTTTGTAGACAATAATGTTACCATCAGCGTCAGTCTTCTTCTTTAAGATCCATTTGTTCTCAATGGCTTATCGATCATCGGGCAAGTCCACCAAAGTCCATACTTTTTCTGATACATGGATCCTATCTCAGATTTCATGGTCTCAAGCCATTTATCAGAATCTAGGCTCATCATAGCTTCTTCATAGTTCGTAGGTTCGCCATGGTCTAATAACATAACTTTCAGGATAGGATTACCATACCACACTGGTGCTGATCGTGCTCTAGTTGACCTACGAGGTTCAACAGTAACTTGATCTGAAGTTTCATGATCATTATCATTTGCTTCCTTCCTAGTTGGTGTAGGCATCATGGGAACGATTTTCTGTGATGTGCTACTTTCCAATTTGGTAGAAGATACAATTACCTCATCAAGTTCTACTTTCCTCCCACTCACTTCTTTCGAGAGAAAGTCCTTCTCTAGAAAGGACCCATTCTTTGCAACAAATATCTTGCCTTCGGATCTGTGGTAGAAGGTGTACCCAATACTTTCCTTAGGGTATCCTATGTAGACGCAGTTCTCTACTTTTAGTTCAAGCTTATCAGGCTGAAGCCTTTTGACATAAGTGTCGCATCCCCAAACTTTTAAGTAACGACAACTTAGGTTTCTTGCCAAACCATAGTTCATATGGTGTCGTCTCAACGAATTTTGACGGTGCCCTATTTAACATGAATGCGGCTGTCTCTAATGCATAACCCCAAAACGATAGTGGTACATCAGTAAGAGACTTCATAGAATGCACCATATCTAATAAAGTATGGTTATGACATTCGGACACACCATTAAGTTGTGGTGTTTTAGGTGGCGTGAGTTTTGAAACAATTCCACATTGTTTTTAAATGAAGGCCAAACTCGTAACTCAAATATTTGCCTCTGCGATCATATCGTAGAAACTTTATTTTCTTGTTACGATGATTCTCCTCTTCACTCTGAAATTCTTTGAACTTTTCAAACATTTCAGAATTGTGTTTCATCAAGTAGATATACCTATACCTACTCAAATCATCTGTGAAGGTGAGAAAATAACGATACCCGCCACGTGCTTCAACACTCATCAGACCTCATACATCGGTATGTATTATTTCTAATAAGTCATTAGCACACTCCACTGTTCTAGAGAACGGAGTTTTAGTCATCTTGGCCATGAGGCATGGTTCGCAAGTATCAAATAATTCATAATCAAGTGATCTCAAAAGTCCATCTGCATGGAGTTTCTTCATGCGCTTTACACCAATATGACCTAAACGGCAATGCCACAAGTATGTTGCACTATCATTATCAACTTTGTATCTTTTGGCATAAATATTATGAATATGTGTATCGCTACGGTCGAGATTCAATAAACCATTTACATTGGGTGTATGACCATAGAAGGTTTTCTTCATGTAAACAGAACAACAATTATTCTCTGACTTAAATGAATAACCATATCGCAATAAACATGATCAAATTATATTCATGCTCAACTCAAACACCAAATAACATTCATTTAGGTTCAACACTAATCCCGAAGGTAGAGGGAGTGTGCGATGGTGATCCTATCAACCTTGAAATCATTTCCAACATACATCCTCACCTCGCTCTTAACTAGTCTCTGTTTATTCTGCAACTTCTGTTTCGAGTTACTAATCTTAGCAACTGAACCAGTATCAAATACCCAAGGTATACTACGAATACTAGTATCAATAACATGTATATCAAATATACCTTTGTTCACTTTGCCATCCTTCTTATCCGCCAAGTATTTGGGGCAGTTCCGCTTCCAGTGACCATTCCCTTTGGAGTAGAAGCACTCAGTTTCAGGCTGAAGTCCAGCTTTGGGCTTCTTCACGGGAGTGGCCACTTGCTTGGCATTCTTCTTGAAGTTCCCTTTCTTTTCCTTGGCCTTTTTCTTGAAACTAGTGGTCTTGTTAACCATCAACACTTGACGCTCTTTCTTGATTTCTACCTTCACCGATTTCAGCACCACGAAGAGCTCGAGAATCATTTTTGTCATCCCTTGCATATTATAGTTCATCACAAACTTCTAGTAGCTTGGTGAAGTGACTAGAGAACTCAGTCAATCACTATCTTATCTGGAATATTAACTCCCACTTGATTCAAGCGATTGTAGTACCCAGATGTCTGAGCACATGCTCACTGGCTAAGCTATTCTCCTCCATCTTGTAGGCAAAGTACTTGCCAGAGGTCTCATACATCTTGACATGGGCATGAGTCTGAACCAATTTCAGTTCTTGGAACATCTCATATGCTTTGTGGCATTCAAAACGGTTTTTGAAGTCCTGATTCTAAGTCGTAAAACCTGACGCACTAAACTATTAACACTACAAAAAATACACTTCTGTGATGATACGTGTTTGACACAGTAGGTCGCGTTTTTTGTCATGCATGTACATCCATGACGATTTTATGACAGAATCAAGATAGTCATACCTGTGATGTCGTAGAAGTGTTCCATGACATCACCAAAATTATCATCATGGAAGTGTCCACTTCCATGACGATAAATCACGCATCACAGAAGTGCTTTTGTCAAGGTGTCCGACACGTGGCATCCACCGTAACGGAACGCTGTTAAGCTATCAGGTCCGGTTTTGGATCCGATAACCCGTTAAAAGTTCGAACCAATGGGGATTTTCCATGTGTAAAATCATCATTGGCCGAAGGAAACACGTTTTGCCTCACCGTTGGGACAGATGTCATCCACTCATTGGACAGGAGGCGTCTATGATAGGTCGACACGTGGCATGGCCCAACAGTGGCCCATTCCGGTGAAAAAGGTCGCCCCAGTAAAAATTAGCAGGCCGGCCTATATAAGGCCTACTTGTGTCAGGTCCATTTAAGCCCATGACCCATACGAGATGTGCCAATTCGGCCCGTCAACGGCCCGTTAAAGATTTGACACCATTGCAGCCCATCGTCAGTTCGAGCCCGTTAACAGCCTACTATATATTTGGGCTCAATATCAGCCCGGTGAGATTTCGTCCTGTTAATGGCCCATTCAATGGATGGGCCAATTCTCAGGATGTACATCTTTCGGCCTTTTAGTGACCCATTTAAATGTTGGGCTAATTTTCGGCCCGGTGTGTCTTTTAGCCTGTTGACGGCCCATAAATCTGATGGGCCATTTGTAGTCGGACCTGAGTTTCGGCCTTTTAGCGGCCCATTTAAGTGTTGGCCTAATTTCCGGCCCGGCGTCACTTTCAGCCCGTTGACGGCCCATAAATCAATTGGGCCATTTGTAGTCGGACCTGAGTTTTGGCCTTTTAGCGACCCATTTAAGTGTTGGGCCAATTCCCGGCCCTGTGTGCCTTTCATCCTGTTAACTGACCATAAATTAGTTGGGCCATTTGTAGTCGGACCTTAGTTTTGGCCTTTTAACGACCCATGCCCTTCATGGTCCAATACCAGCCCGGTTTCTCTTTCGGCCCGCTAAAGGCCCACAACACAGTTGGACCATTTACAATACGACCTGACTTTCGGCCTCTTAGCGGCCCATGCTCTTCATGGTCCAGTACAAGCCCCTGTCTCTTCTGGCCTGCTAAAGGCCTACAGTATAGTTGGGCTATATGTAGCCCAAACTTAGTAACAGCCTGTTAACGGCCCGTGAAATAAATTGGGCCCACCTGTTGCCCGCTTCGATGTCGGCCTGTTAACGACCCGAGAGGTAAGAGGGTCGACCATTAACTTCCGGCCTAGTAACGGCCCATTAACCTAATGGGCCCACTAAAGTTCGTACATGTCTTTAGGCCAAATTAGATAACTCGAGCCCATTACCATGAGCAATTATGCACAGGACCAAAACCGATCAAGCAAAGGTACGGCTGTAACACCCCGGATGTAACTTTCCATCTTTGTAACTCCAACTCTTGCCATTTTCGGCCATGTGTTATGATATTCCCTCCGTGGTTGGGTTTTTGTCTTTTGTTTTGCATTTTATTCATGTCATGCATCTCATATCATGTCATCATGTGCATCTCATTTGCATACGTGTTCGTCTCATGCATCCGAGCATTTTCCCCGTTGTCCGTTTTGCAATCCGACACTCCCACATGCACCGGCGCACCCCTCTTGCCTCTTTTCGCATGCGGGTGTTAAACATTCTCGGAATGGACCAAGGCTTGCCAAGTGGCGTTGGTACACCACCGGTAGACCACCTGTCTTGTTTCGTGTTATTTGGAGCTCGTTTGATACTCCAACGGTTAACCGCATAATCGCAAAGGCCTCTTTTGAGTTGCAGCCCAACACCCCTCCAAAACAGCCCAATAACCCATCTAAGTCACTTCCATGCTCTCCATCGTCGGACCACGATCGTGTGGGCGAAAACCGCACTCCATTTGGATCCTCCTAGCTCCCTCTACCTATAAAAACACCTCCATCCCCGAAATTTTCGGGCAAACCCTAGCTACCGCTCCCCTCGCGCCGCCGGACACGTCCAGACAGTGCCAGACGCATCCGCCCTCCGCCGCCCGGCCAACCGCGAGCCGCCACGTGGCCTGCTCCGCCGCCCCCACGCCGCCGGCCCGCCTGGCCCGCTCCCGGCCCCCGCGGCCCATCTCGCACCGCCCGCGAGTCCCGCCGCCTTCCTGCGCCGTCGCCGGTCTCCGCCGCCGCCCGGGAGCCGTCGTCGTCCCCACCGCCGTCCAGCCGCCGCCAGCCGTCGGCTGCCATCGCCGCGAAAGCCTGCCGCGCCACCCCGGTCGCCGCGCCGACCTCCGCCGCCGTCTCCGCGCTCCGGCCGCCGCGCACCGTCTCCTTGCCGCGTCCCCGGCCAGATCCGCCGCCCCGGACCCTCTCCGGCCATCCCCCTCCTACCCCGAGCTCCTACTCCGGCGTTCCTCGACGTCCGCGCCAGATTCAGATCTGAAATATTAGGTTGACTTCAAATTTCCACCAAGTCTGCATATTATCATGCCATATTCATCGTGTCATAACTTTGCACCCGTGGCTCCGTTTTGGGCGTGTAGCATACCGAATTGTTCGCCTCGATGAGTACATCATTTTATCTCATTGCATCATTTTCATTTGAGCTCATATTGATGCCCTAAATGCTGTTGGAAGAGGGCTATGTGATGTTAGTTTCAGATTCTTATCAGAACATGCACTTTTGTCATTTTTGCCTTGATGGATGTGTGCATCTTATGTACTTGAGCCCTACATGTGTTTTGAACTTTGCCATGCCATCTTTACAGAGGTGCTTACCATGTATTTTTGTGATCAATGTGGTGACTAGCACAAGCATGCAAACTAGGCCTCGTGATGTTGCTGATTTTAGTCCCTATTCTGCTGTTATTTTGTTGCCATGTAAACATGATGCTACAGAGAGATCCATGCTTATTTTGAGATACTTCAGTAAGGGTGTTTTGAATATATGGTTATGTTCTATCCATCCATGCCCCTGGTTGCAATTATGGAGTAGTCTAGCATGTCATTTTGGTGCTCTACATTTGCTACAAAATGTTTCCTGCCAGATTGTTTACATGTTATTTGATTTTGCCAAGGTTGTTGTAGTTGATCCTTGCATTCTATGAACTTGTTCTTGCCATGGTTAGCTTCATAAACATGTCTTCTTGCTGATGCTATGCTTAACTTGTCATTCAATGACTTGTGGTGAGTGAATCGAGCTCGCGAAGATGCCTTCATAATTTCTATCAATGTCATGCTCTGTTTGCTGAATCTGTTACGAAACATGCTATGTTTACATGGGTGCCATCATACTTTCTGATCCTTTTTGGCTCAGGGTCACTAAGGAACTTTTGTTCTATGCTTTGAGTAGAATCATGCCATGTCTTGTTTTTATATTATAAGTTCCTGTAGCATGTTGATTACTTGCTCTGAACATTGCTTCCTGATGCTGTTTATGCCATTTCCTAGCTGATATCTTTTGTACTTTTGCCATGCTTGTTTGAACCTGTTATGGTGTGATTTAGCCGTAGCTAAGTGTTCCTCTTTTGTCAAGCATCTCCTGTCACTGCCGTATGATTTGTTTTTATGTTCGGGTGCTGTAGCATAGTTTCTTGTTGCATGCTAAGTAGCATCGTGCTGTTAATCACAGATTTGTGCCATTCTTGTTTTGCTTGCCATTTGCAAACCGTGCATCCGTTCCCGGTGATCCTTATATCGATTTCAACCAAAATCATGTCATCTTTCTAGCGGCATACTTGGTTTGCCAAGTTGATGCCTTGTTCATAATTTTTCCTTCCGAAGCATGCATACGCATTGCATATCACCTCTCGCATATCATGTCATGTATGGCATCATGTTGCTTGTGCATTGCTCCGTGATTTATTGTGTTTCCATTGCTTGTGTTCTTGCTTTGGGTAGAGCCGGGATACGAGTACGTGCACAAGGAACCTGTTGAGTACGCTAATGAGGATCAAGCCTTCGACAACTCTGAGAACTTTGCAGGCAAGATGACCATACCTTCGATATCACTTCTATCTTTGCTTTGCTAGTTGCTCGCACTATCGTTATGTTAGCTCTACCTGCCACTGTTTATCATTCCTCCCTATTGCCATGTCAAACCTCTAACCATCCTGTCCTAGCAAACCGTTGTTTGGCTATGTCACCGCTTTTGCTCAGCCCCTCTTATAGCGTTGCTAGTTGCAGGTGAAGATGAAGTTTGTTCCTCGTCGGAACATGGATATTTGGGATATCACAATATCTCCTGTTTAATTAATGCACCTTATATACTTGGTAAAGGGTGGAAGGCTCGGCCTTATGCCTGGTGACTTGTTCCACTCTTGCCGCCCTAGTTTCCGTCATACCGGTGTTATGTTCCTTGATTTTGCGTTCCTTACACGGTTGGGTGATTTATGGGTCCCCCTTGACAGTTCGCTTTGAAAAAAACTCCTCCAGCAAGGCCCAAACTTGGTTTTACCATTTGCCACCTAAGCCTTTTTCCCTTGGGTTTTCGCGAGCCCGAGGGTCATCTTTATTTAACCCCCCAGGACCACTGCTCCTTCTAGTGTTGGCCCGAACTGAGCTGCCTGCGGGGCCACATCGGGGAAACTCGAATTCTGGTTTTACTCGTAGCTAGTCTCATCCGGTGTTGCCCTAAGAACGAGATATGTGCAGCTCCTATCGGGATTTGTCGGTGCATCGGGCGGCTTTGCTGGTCTTGTTTTACCATTGTCGAAATGTCGTGCGAACCGGGATTCTGAGGCTGATCGGGTCTTCCCGGGAGAAGGTATATCCTTCGTTGACCGTGAGAGCTTATGATGGGCTAAGTTGGGACACCCCTGCAGGGTATATTATCTTTCGAAAGCCGTGCCCGCGGTTATGAGGCAGATGGGAATTTGTTAATGTCCGGTTGTAGATAATTTGACACTTGACCTCTCTAAAATGCATCAACAGCGTGTGTAGCCATGATGGTCTCTTCTCGGCGGAGTCCGGGAAGTGAACACGGTTTGGGTTATGTATGTACGTAAGTAGTTTCAGGATCACATCTTGATCGCTTCTAGCTTCTCGACCGATGTGTTGCTTCTCTTCTCGCTCTCACTTGCGTATGTTAGCCACCGTATATGCTTAGTGCTTGCTGCAGCTCCACCAGATTACCTACCTATGAGCTTAAATAGTCTTGATCTCGTGGGTGTGAGATTGCTGAGTCCTCGTGACTCACAGATTCTACCAAAACAGATGCAGGTGCCGAGGATACCAGCGCAGATGGCGCAATCGAGCTCAAGTGGGAGTTTGATGTGGACCTTGGTCGTTACAATGTTTCGTTTCCAGATGATTAGTAGCGGAGCCCAGTCAGGACGATCGGGGATCTAGCATTTGGGGTTGTCTTCTTTTCATTTGAATTTGACCGTAGTCGGTCTATGAGTGTATTTTGAATGATGTATGAACTTATTATGTATTTTGTGAAGTGGCGATTGTAAGCGAACTCTCTTTATCCCATTCTTGTTCATTACATGGGATTGTGTGAAGATGACCCTTCTTGCGACAAAACCACCATGCGATTATGCCTCTAAGTCGTGCTTCGACATGTGGGAGATATAGCCGCATCGTGGGTGTTACAAGTTGGTAATCAGAGCCATCCCCGACTTAGGAGCCTCCTGCTTGATTGTTTGCTGGCGTTGTTGAGTCTAGAACAAAAATGTTTTGAGTCTTAGGATTATATATATCGGAGAGTAGGATTCTTTTTACTCCTCAGTCCCTTCATCGCTCTGGTGAGGTCTCCTGACGTAGATGTTTTGACTTTCCTCTCCTCAAATTTCACTAAAAAAATTTTTAGGATCACGCGGGTATCTTGGAATCGTTCCGATGGTTTTGTGACGACAACATTGTTCTTGGTGCCTCTTGTCTATTGTGTGGCATTGACCCGGGGAGTTGAGCTCCGAGGTGTTGTCGTCACAATTTTATCGTTGCAGTTCTGGAATACCTGAGTTTTGCCGACATCGAAAATCTCTTTTATGCAGTTGTTGGTGAGATAACCTCAACGCCACCCAGTACTGGGGTGGGAGTTCGGGAGTATTGCCATAACTCATATAACGGATGCTTTTCGAAGGTTGAGGTATACGATTTCTAAAGGTTCCTTAGTTATGTGTTGACGGATGGATACAGCTGGATGTAGGGATTGTTAGTTTGGGTGAGATATATTGCTTCCCCTGTATCCCCAACACCTGATTGCATAATCGGAAAGTTTCGGGAGTCTATAGGTGGGATTCAAGTAGCTCTAGCATTTCTTCCCGCAGATATTTGGTTTGTGATTGGGTAATCCTTACCACTTATTTGTTCCAGTTGTACCTTGTTTATTTCATTCATCAATCTCTTATCAAGTGGCTTCTCAACTTAATGGATGTGTGATGTTAGCTTTGGGAATTCATTCGTTCATCCTTGTTCGAATGTTTATTGTGAAGACTATATGTTGCAATTTCTATCCGTTGGTTCAACTTGTCGATCTGTCTATCAAGATGCTAACGGATGTCACCCTCTTCAGGATGGCTCCGCCAACGCGTCAGAATCCGGAACGCAATGATGGGAGTCAGGCAAACCCTCCACCTCCACCTCCGCCTCCGGAGGCATGGCAAGCTTTGATGGCAGCCACAAACGCCAATGCTCAGATGATGATTCAGCTCATGCAAGAGCGCAACCAAGGTCAAGGCAACCAAGGGAATCAAGGTCAAGGGCAGTTCAACCATCAGCCTCAATTTCCTACCCTCAACCAATTCCTTGCAAATCATCCAAAGTCTATCAGCTACTGTGTCGAGGCCACAGACGCCGATGATTGGCTCATGGATATCAACAAGCATTTCGAATGCAGCAATGTCAGGCCTGAGGACTACGTCAAGTTCGCTTCTTTTCAGCTCAAGGATCAAGCAGCTGATTGGTTCCAGCAATACAAGGATTCCAGAGGAGGTCGAGTGATTACTTGGACTGATTTCTGTCGGGACTTTAAAGCTCACCACATTCCTACCAGTGTTGTTGAGAGCAAGCGTGAGGAGTTCCGCAATCTCAAGCAAGGCAACATGTCTGTGTACGAATACAACAAGCAGTTTCAGAAACTTGCTCGCTTCGCTAAACAAGACGTTCCTGATGAGAAGAGTATAATCTATCAATTCAGAGGTGGCCTCAGAGAGGATCTGCAGTTAGCTCTCGTTCTTGTTGAGCCTACCAGTTTGATCAATTCTACAATATGGCCCTCAAGCAAGAAGGTGCTCAGCTCAAGTGTGAGGCTTCTAAGAAGAGAATCAGGGATGCAGTGCAGTCTTCTTCTTCCTCACAAGTGGCAGCTAAGCAGCAGAAGTTCTACCTTCCTCCTCATTCGTTCCGTCAGCCCTATCAGCAGAAGAACTCAGGTGGTCGTGGATCTTCCCACCCACCCAACCCAGGCTATCAGAACAAGTCTCAGCCTCAAGCTCCAAGGTCAAATGCTTGTTATCATCGTCCGCTCTCAGAAGTGACTTGCAACAAGTGCCAGCAGAAAGGTCACTATGCGAACAAATGCTTCAATCAAAGGCGCCTTCCTCCTCCTCTTGTGAGATCTTCAAGCAATGCAGTGGTCAAGCATAATCCAAAGTCTGCAAAGGTGAACATGATGAATGCAGCGCAAGCGGAGGAATCTCCTGATGTGATAATGGGTAATCTTCCAGTTAATGATATTCCTGCAAAAGTCTTATTTGATACCGGTGCACCGCATTCTTTCATGTCATATCCTTTTGCATCGAAGCACAATTTTGACACAGAGGAGTTACCTAAAGCTATGCAAGTTATTTCTCCGGCTAAGCATTTGAGCTCTAGGATGATGGTTCCAAATGTCGGTATCAAGATGGGCGACTATAAATTTCTGTCTTCTCCAATTGTTCTTGGCGACTCTGATATTTATCTAATTCTCAGGATGGACTGGCTTTCTAAGCACAAGGCTCAGCTTGATTGTGCTGCCAGGCAAATGCAATTGACACACCCTTCTGAGGATGTTATCATCTATGCCGCTCGTGATGAAACCATTTGGTTGTTTTCTCTCAATGAGAAGGGCGAGTTGGATGCTATTTCTCAAATTCCAGTCATTTGTGAGTACCAAGATGTCTTTCCATAAGAGCTTCCGGGTATGCCTCCTCATCGGCCAGTCGAGTTCGTTATTGATCTTGAGCCTGGAACTGAACCCGTTTGCAAGCGTCCTTACAAGCTTGGACCCAAGGAGCTGAAGGAATTGAAGAAACAGCTCGATGAACAAGAGCGTCTGGGTTTGATCAGACCGAGTTCATCTCCATGGGGTTGTGGAGTTCTTTTTGTCCAGAAGAAGGATGGCACGGACCGACTGTGCGTCGATTACCGTCCATTGAACAAGAAGACAATCAAGAACAAGTATCCACTTCCCAACATCAATGAGCTTTTCGAGCAACTCAAAGGTGCTAAAGTATTCTCCAAGCTTGACCTTCGTATGGGTTATCATCAGATTCACATTTGTGAACAAGATATTCCCAAGACAGCATTCAGAACAAGCTATGGTTCTTATGAATATACTGTCATGTCTTTCGGCCTTGTCAATGCTCCTCCAACATTCTCTCGAATGATGAACTTTATCTTCAACCCCTACACAAATGAATTCGTCTTGGTGTATCTCGATGATATCTTGGTCTTCTCCAAGAATAAGAAGGATCATGCCAAACATTTGCGATTGGTGCTCGACAAGCTCAGAGAGCATCAATTCTATGCGAAGTTTTCCAAATGTGAGTTCTGGCTTGATGAAGTTCTTTATCTTGGTCACATCATCTCCGCCAAGGGCATTGCTGTTAATCCCGCGAAGGTGTCTGCAGTTGTGAATTGGGAACCTCCTCAGAATGTCAAGCAGCTCCGCAGTTTTCTTGGTCTTGCAAGCTATTGCCGAAGATTCGTTGAGAACTTCTCTAAGATTGCAAAGCCTCTTTCCAACCTCCTCCAGAAGCATGTCAAGTATGTCTGGACGCCTGAGTGTGACGTCGCTTTCAACACCCTCAAAGAGAAGCTAGTCACAGCTCCTGTCTTGACTCCTCCTGATGAATCCAAGCCATTCGAAGTGTTCTGTGATGCTTCTCTTCAAGGTCTCGGTGCTGTGTTAATGCAAGAGAAAAAGTTGTGGCCTATACCTCTCGTCAGTTGAAGCCCAACGAAAAGAACTACCCCACTCACGATCTTGAGTTGGCGGCAGTTGTCCATGCATTGATAACATGGAGACATCTCTTATTGGGAAGGCAAGTGGACATTTTCACCGATCACAAGAGCCTCAAGTATATCTTCACTCAACCCAACCTCAACCTCAGGCAAACTCGATGGGTCGAAATGATTCAAGAGTACAATCCTAGTATTGAATATACTCCTGGCAAGGCGAATGTGATTGCAGATGCTCTGAGCAGAAAGGCTTATTGCAACAGTCTAATTCTCAAGCCATTTCAACCGGATCTTTGTGAAGCTTTCCGCAAGCTGAATCTTCAAGTTGTTCCTCAAGGCTTTCTTGCCAACCTCATAGTCTCTCCTACTTTGGAAGATCAAATTCGTGAGGCACAACTCCTGGATACCATGGTGAAGAAGGTGAAACGTGGTATTGACAAGGGCATTACCAAATACAAGTGCTATCGCTTGGATGACAAAGCTACTCTTTTCTTCGAGGATCGAATTGTGGTTCCAAAAGGCGATATGAGAAAAGTCATCATGAACGAGGCACACAATTCCCTCCTATCCATTCATCCTAGAAGTACAAAGATGTACCATGACCTCAAACAGTCGTATTGGTGGACTCGAATGAAGCGAGAGATTGCTCAATTCGTGAATGAATGTGATGTCTGCGGAAGGGTGAAAGCAGAACACCAACGACCAGCTGGTCTCCTCCAACCTCTTGCTATTCCGGAATGGAAGTTTGATCATATCGAGATGGACTTCGTGACTGGATTTCCCAAGTCCAAGCATGGAAATGATGCTATCTTCGTTGTCATTGACAAGCTTACTAAAGTGGCTCATTTTCTTCCTATCAAAGAATCTATCACAACAGCTCAGCTGGCAGAGCTATACACCTCCAGAATTGTCTCCTTACACGGCATTCCACAATTGATCTCTTCAGATCATGGAAGCATCTTCACTTCTAAGTTCTGGGACTCCTTTCAGAAGGCCATGGGCACCAACATTCATTTCAGCACAACTTTCCATCCTCAAACAAGTGGCCAAGTCGAGCGAGTCAATCAAATCCTCGAAGACATGCTCAGGGCTTGTGTCATTTCTTTCGGTATGAAGTGGGAAGATTGTCTTCCATATGCCGAGTTCTCCTACAACAACAACTTCCAAGCGAGTTCGGGAAAGGCCCCATTCGAAATTCTCTATGGCAGAAAGTGTCGTACTCCTCTCAATTGGTCCGAGACAGGTGAACGCCAACTTCTTGGCAACGACTTGATCACAGAAGCCGAAGAAATGTGCAAAGTCATTCGTGAGAATCTCAAAGCCGCGCAATCGCGCCAAAAGAGTTATGATAGCAAGCACCGTGACTTGGCTTTTGAAATCGGAGACCATGTCTACCTCCGTGTCTCTCCAATGAAAGGCACTCGTCGCTTCGGTATCAAAGGGAAGCTTGCCCCTAGATACGTGGGTCCTTTCAAGATCATTGGCAAAAGAGGCGACCTCGCCTATCAACTTGAGCTTCCGTCCAACTTTGCAAACGTGCACGATGTGTTTCACGTGTCATAGCTTCGCAAGTGTTTCAAGACTCCTGAGCGCACTATCAACTTCGAAGAGATTGACCTCCAGAAAGATCTCTCTTATCATGAGCACCCCATTGCTATTCTTGAAGAAACCGAGCGCAAGACTCGCAAAAAGTCAATCAAATTCCTGAAAGTGAAGTGGTCACACAATTCAGACCGTGAAGCCACCTGGGAGCGCGAGGATCACCTCCGTTCCGAATATCCGGAGTTCTTTCAGTCCTAGATCTTGGGACGAGATCCTCTTGTAGTGGTGGAGTGTTGTAACACCCCGGATGTAACTTTCCATCTTTGTAACTCCAACTCTTGCCATTTTCGGCCATGTGTTATGATATTCCCTCCGTGGTTGGTTTTTTTCTTTTGTTTTGCATTTTATTCATGTCATGTATCTCATATCATGTCATCATGTGCATCTCATTTGCATACGTGTTCGTCTCATGCATCCGAGCATTTTCCCCGTTGTCCATTTTGCAATCCGACACTCCCACATGCACCGGCGCACCCCTCTTGCCTATTTTCACGTGTGGGTGTTAAACATTCTCAGAATGGACCGAGGCTTGCCAAGTGGCCTTGGTAAACCACCGGTAGACCACCTGTCAAGTTTCGTGTGAGTTGGAGCTCGTTTTATACTCCAACGGTTAACCGCATAACCGCAAAGGCCTCTTTTGAGTTGCAGACCAACACCCCTCCAAAACAGCCCAATAACCCATCTAAGTCACTTCCATGCTCTCCGTCGTCGGATCACGATCGTGTGGGTGAAAACCGCACTCCATTTGGAGCCTCCTAGCTCCCTCTACCTATAAAAACACCTCCATCCCCAAAAATTTTGGGCAAACCCTAGCTACCGCTCCCCTCGCGCCGCCGGACACGTCCGGACCATGCCGGACGCGTCCGCCCTCCGTCGCCCGGCCAACCGCGAGCCGCCACGTGGCCTGCTTTGCCGCCCCCGCGCCGCCGGCCCGCCTGGCCCGCTCCCGGCCCCCGCGGCCCATCTTGCGCCGCCCGCGAGTCCCGCCGCCTGCCCGCGCCGTTGCCGGTCTCCACTGCCGCCCAGGAGACGTCGTCGTCCCCACCGCCGTCCAGCCGCCGCCAGCCGCCGGCTGCCGCCGCTGCGGAAGCCTACCGCGCCGCCCCGGTCGCCGCGCCGACCTCCGCCGCCATCTCCGCGCTCCGGCCGCCGCGCGCCGTCTCCTCGCCGCGTCCCCGGCCGGATCCGCCGCCCCGGCCCCTCGCCGGCCATCCCCCTGCTACCCCGAGCTCCTACTCCGGCGTGCCTCGACGTCCGTGCCAGATTCAGATCTGAAATATTAGGTTGACTTCGAATTTCCACTAAGTCTGCACATTATCATGCCATATTCATCGTGTCATAACTTTGCACCCGTGGCTCCGTTTTGGGCGTGTAGCATACCGAATTGTTCGCCTCGATGAGTACAACATTTTATCTCATTGCATCATTTTCATTTGAACTCATCTTGATGCCCGAAATGCTGTTGGAATAGGGCTATGTGATGTTAGTTTTAGATTCTTATCAGAACATGCACTTTTGTCATTTTTGCCTTGATGGATGTGTGCATCTTATGTACTTGAGCCCTACATGTTTTGAACTTTGCCATGCCATATTTACAGAGGTGCTTACAATGTATTTTTGTGATCAATGTGGTGACTAGCACAAGCATGCAAACTAGGCCTCGTGATGTTGCTGATTTTAGTCCTTGTTCTGCTGTTATTTTGATGCCATGTAAACATGATGCTACAGAGAGATCCATGCTTATTTTGAGATACTTCAGTAAGGGTGTTTTGAACATACGGTTATGCTCTATCCATCCATGCCCCTGGTTGTAATTATGGAGTAGTCTAGCATGTCATTTTCGTGCTCTAGTTTTGCTACAAAATGTATCCTGGCAGATTGTTTACATGTTATTCGATATTGCCAAGGTTGTTGTAGTTGATCCTTGCATTATATGAACTTGTTCTTGCTATGGTTAGCTTCATAAACATGTCTTCTTGCTGATGCTATTCTTAACTTGTCATGCAATGACTTGTGGTGAGTGAATCGAGCTCGTGAAGATGCCTTCATAATTTCTGTCAATGTCATGCTGTGTTTGCTGAATGTGTTAACGAAACTTGCTATGTTTACATGGGTGCCATCATATTTTATGATCCTTTTTGGCTCATGGTCACTAAGGGACTTTTGTTCTATGCTTTGAGTAGAATCATGCTATGTATTGTTTTGATATTATAAGTTCCTGTAGCATGTTGATTACTTGCTCTGAACATTGCTTCCTGATGCTGTTTATGCCATGTCCTAGCTGATATCTTTTGTACTTTTGCCATGCTTGTTTGAACCTATTATGGTGTGATTTAGCCGTAGCTCAGTGTTCCTCTTTTGTCAAGCATCTCCTCTAGATCACTGCCGTATGATTTGTTTTTATGTTCGGGTGCTGTAGCATAGTTTCTTGTTGCATGCTAAGTAGCATCGTGCTGTTAATCACAGATTTGTGCCATTCTTGTTTTGCTTGCCATTTGCAAACCGTGCATCCGTTCCCGGTGATCCTTATATCGATTTCAACCGAAATCATGTCATCTTTCCAGCGGCATACTTTGTTTGCCAAGTTGATTCCTTGTTCATCATTTTTCCTTCCGAAGCATGCATACACATTGCATATCACCTCTCGCATATCATGTCATGTATTGCATCATGTTGCTTGTGCATTGCTCCGTGATTTATTGTGTTTACATTGCTTGTGTTCTTGCTTTGGGTAGAGCCGGGAGACAAGTACATGCATGAGGAACCTGTTGAGTACGCTAACGAGGATCAAGCCTTCGACAACTCTGAGAACTTAGCAGGCAAGATGACCATACCTTCAATATCACTTCTATGTTTGCTTTGCTAGTTGCTCGCTCTATCGTTATGTCAGCTCTACCTGCCACTGTTTATCATGCCTCCCTATTGCCATGTCAAACCTCTAACCATCCTGTCCTAGCAAACCGTTGTTTGGCTATGTCACCGCTTTTGCTCAGCCCCTCTTATAGCGTTGCTAGTTGCAGGTGAAGACGAAGTTTGTTCCTGGTCGGAACATGGATATTTGGGATATCACAATATCTCCTGTTTAATTAATGCACCTTATATACTTGGTAAAGGGTGGAAGGCTCGGCCTTATGCCTGGTGACTTGTTCCACTCTTGTCGCCCTAGTTTCCGTCATACCGGTGTTATGTTCCTTGATTTTGCGTTCCTTACACGGTTGGGTGATTTATGGGACCCCCTTGACAGTTTGCTTTGAATAAAACTCCTCCAGCAAGGCCCAAACTTGGTTTTACCATTTGCCACCTAAGCCTTTTTCCCTTGGGTTTCGCGAGCCCGAGGGTCATCTTTATTTAACCCCCCGGACCAGTGCTCCTTCGAGTGTTGGCCCGAACTGAGCTGCCTGCGGGGCCACCTCGGGGAAACTCGAAGTCTGGTTTTACTCGTAGCTAGTCTCATCCAATGTTGCCCTGAGAACGAGATATGTGCAGCTCCTATCGGGATTTGTCGGTGCATCGGGCGGCTTTGCTGGTCTTGTTTTACCATTGTCAAAATGTCTTGCGAACCGGGATTCCGAGGCTGATCGGGTCTTCCCGGGAGAAGGTATATCCTTCATTGACCGTGAGAGGTTATGATGGGCTAAGTTGGGACACCCCTGCAGGGTATATTATCTTTCGAAAGCCGTGCCCGTGGTTATGAGGCAGATGGGAATTTGTTAATGTCCGGTTGTAGATAATTTGACACTTGACCTCTCTAAAATGCATCAACAGCGTGTGTAGCCGTGATGGTCTCTTCTCGGCGGAGTCCGGGAAGTGAACACGGTTTGGGTTATGTATGTACGTAAGTAGTTTCAGGATCACTTCTTGATCGCTTCTAGATTCTCGACCGATGCGTTGCTTCTCTTCTCGCTCTCACTTGCGTATGTTAGCCACCGTATATGCTTAGTGCTTGCTGCAGCTCCACCAGATTACCTACCTATGAGCTTAAATAGTCTTGATCTCGCGGGTGTGAGATTGCTGAGTCCTCGTGACTCACAGATTCTACCAAAACAGATGCAGGTGCCGAGGATACTAGCGCATATGGCGCAACCGAGCTCAAGTGGGAGTTTGACGAGGACCTTGGTCGTTACTATGTTTTGTTTCCAGATGATCAGTAGCGGAGCCCAGTCGGGACGATCGGGGATCTAGCATTTGGGGTTGTCTTCTTTTCATTTGAATTTGACCGTAGTCGGTCTATGAGTGTATTTTGAATGATGTATGAACTTATTATGTATTGTGTGAAGTGGCGGTTGTAAGCCAACTCTCTTTATCCCATTCTTGTTCATTACATGGGATTGTGTGAAGATGACCCTTCTTGCGACAAAACCACCATGCGGTTATGCCTCTAAGTCGTGCTTCGACACATGGGAGATATAGCCGCATCGTGGGTGTTACAACGGTATACAGGGAATAACGTTGCACATCCAGCATATATTACAGGAAATTACATCCACTGGGCAATCAAAGATTGATGCCAGTGCAAATAAATGAGCAGAACCTAACCATCTACAACATCACAATCTACAACCTCAGCACAGATGACGCCCACAAGCATGTGGGCAAGTTCTTGCTGCTTTGCTACACTGTCTCTGAAAACATTGATCAGTTGTTGTGTCGCGCGACTCTGCACCTCTGATTCATCCACCATTTCCATCATTGCTTCAGCCATTAATTGATTCACAAACATACATTTATTCCGTTGCATTCGAGATAGAGGATACTGAACAGATTCAGATGGCGATTTTGGCAAGCTTGTATTATTGATAGTGGAGAGTGTCTCGCCACTACATCATAACATAAATTAGGATGGGAACCAAACAAATTAATCATGAGTTATTGCCATATTACCTGGCCTAGATTTACTGGAAAGAAACAATGGGGTTGCCTTGCTATTTTTAGAGTTTGTCTTCTTATCTTCAGCAACCTGCACAAAATTAACACACTAGCATTGCTATCATTGGCCAAGTTAGATAATAGGAAAGCAACATTGAACACAATGAACGTTTGGGCAAGTAGCCTACACCAAATAAACACAATATGGCACAGCTATCATCAGCCGGGTAAGGTAATACGAAAGCAACATTGACACAATGAATGAATGGGCAACCAGAGAAGCACTACAATTCAGTAATGTGCGTGATATGAGATAGTACATTCATGCAACTCAGTATGCAAAACTACCAGGCAGTTTTCCTTACAAAAATCAACATTGTCGCCTTTATCATTTTGCTACAACTAATTTTAGATCAGATAAAGGTTAGATTCACACCGATTAACAAAATACATGCTGATGTAAAAATATAGTGATATACAACAGGTACTTACATCAGCATTGGAGCACAGAGAATTCCCGCAAGATATTTTCCTTGAATACGATCCCAATGGAGGAAGTCTTCTATCGTTTAATCTTATTTTCTAAAAGAGAGATGGGTAAGAAACATGTAGAAAATATGATCAGAATGCTATAAAATTTCATGATGCGAGGATACGTACACGCTTCTTAGAATGGAGTTGACATTCTTTTGCTGGACTGGAGCGGACTAGTTCTTTGGCCACTGGAATCTGCTTATTATCAGTGGGAGTTGGGTTTCTCTATGCTGGAGCAATATCTATGAAAAATGGAGTTGGTTTATTATCTCCTGGCGTTTGGATCTTTTGCAAAGTCCTGGTTTGTAACCCTTCAGATTCTAACATAACCGTCTTCCCCTTGCATGCCTTATATAGAAGAATGGTGATTCAGTTATAAAACATGCTACAATAGAGATGGAATAGGTACTGAATAATAGAAAGGCATGACATATTGACATGTATTCCCTCCATCCGGAAATAAATGGATGGGTCTAGGCGCATTTCAGTTCTAGATACATCCAGTTTTATCCATTTCTGTGACATGTAATCCGGACGGAGGGAGTATGATGTAAGAGCTAGGGATACGACAGGACAACATAGTAAAAAAACACTAAAAACCCACTGCATAACCAAAGTATTCAAACCCACTGATATGATATAGTACACTCATGCAGCTCAGGATGCAAAACTACCAGGCAGTTTTCCTTACAAAAATCAACATTGTGGCCTTTAATCATACATTTTCTACAACTAAATTTAGATCAGATAAAGGTTGGATTCACGCCGATTAACAAAAATACATGCTGATGTAAAAATATAGTGATATACAATAGGTACTTACATCTACATTGGAGCACAGAGAATTCCTGCAAGAATCTTTCCTCATAACCGATACCATTGCAGAAATTCTTCTATCTGTTAAGCTTATTTTCTAAAAGAGAGATGGGTAAGAAACATGTAGAAAATATGATCAACATGCTATAAAATTTCATGATGCAAGGTTACACACACGCTTCTTAGAATGGAGTTGACATATTTTTGCTGGACTGGAGCGGACTAGTTCTTTGGCCACTGGAATCTGCTTATTATCAGTAGGAGTTGGGTTTCTCTGTGCTGGAACAGTATCTATAAAAACTAGAGTTGGTTTATTATCTCCTGGCATTTGGATATTTTGCAAAGGCCTTGATTGTAACCCTTCAGATTCTAACATAGTCGTCTTCCCCTTGCATGCCTTGTATAAAAGAATGGTGCTTTAATTATAAAACATGCGACAGCAGAGAGATGGAATAGGTAATGAAGAATAGAAAGACATGACATATTGACATGTATTCCCTCCATCCGGAAAAAAATGGATGTGTTTAGGCTTATTTCAGTTCTAGATACATCCTTTTTTATCCATTTCGGCAACATGTAATCCGGACGGAGGGAGTACGGTGTAAGAGCTAGGGATACGACAGGACAACACAGCAAAAAAAAACTAATTGAATGTAAAACTGTATGCTAGCGGAATACGTATAGAAATAACTAAGGCAACATAGACGTGTATGATTGGGAAACTAAGATGGCATTGCAACAGAGCACTAGAACAACACTTCAATGTAAAAAAACATGGTATGGTAGACAGATGAAGTACATGCTAATGGATAACAATGCATAAGATATTCAGAAGCATGATGTCCAAATTAAGCAGATGGCATTGCGACAGAGTAGAATGACAGTACTTGAATTTGAAAACATGTTATCATGAATGGAATAGGTACTGAAAAACAGGAAGGCATGACATATTTACATGCATGATCAGCATGCTAAGCACATGGCATTGCAACAGAGTAGATACACTCCAGGACATTACATGCATGTTGTACCCATATCACAGGCCAAGTTAGAGCAAGGACCTTGCGGGGTGAAGAGAATTCATCATCTTTTTGCAAGTCTTTTGAAGAACCGCCTTTACATGTTCCATCATATTGGGTATCATTGACATCAAGTTTATTGGCCTTTACATTGCTCCGTGAGGTTCTTGTGGATATATCAGTGTGTGCAATTATATCTGACATGCATGGAAGCCAACTAGTAGTTAGATTTATGTAATGAGTGCCTGTAGGAGACGACATAAATAGTAGGACTGGGGTTAACTAGCAGTAATAGGTCTCATAAACTAAAGGGAGAACACAGATGAAAGCGACAGAATATGTATTGTTTGTACTCGAGATTAACTAGATGGCACACAAAAGTATTAAAGAAGAACATAGGTAATACTAGAAGTGGTATAATACTATAATCACCAGCCTGTGGGATAGCATTGGCTGATGGATGATAACTATGGAACAATGTTACCTAAAGAACAAGTATCTTAGCTGAACTATGGAACAACGTTAACTCCTGAACAAGACCCGTAAAAGATCAGCATGAATATACAGTGAAATGTGATGATCTATTTTCCATGCTTAGATGAATAACAAAGCCATAAATGTTGCACACAAGTAAGATGAGGGTACAACTTATCTGGCTCCCATCCATAGGAGTGAGCATCCTGTGCTGACTTGTCGATGGCCCTACAGTTGTTGTGGTTGTCCATGTCGGGCACGCACATTCGATGCAGGGAACTGTGTAGCTCCCTTTTGGTGTATGCTTCCCTTGTTGGAGCAGCTGCGGTGAGTCGGAAGACGGTGTGTCTGAGGATGCAGATAACGCATAATGTTAAGAACGACATATCTCTTTGATATGAAGAAATACACTAAGAGATCAACAGCAAGGTACGAGAGTGGTCACACGTCTGTTGACTGAAGACTAAATTGGGGTCACACGATTTTATTTTATTTTGGTACTGTCCGATCTACTGCGGAAGGCTTGATGGCCGTCTTGTGCATCCCGACCGACACTCTTCGGAATCTTCCCCGAAGAGCCAGAGACCAACGGCAGAGCAGCCTGCCTCCGCTGTACGTGGCCCCGGCCAAAACCCCGCTCCCCGCCCCACTGCACTGCCATGGTTGCGCCGCCCCTGGGCCAATCCACAAAGACTCCCCGTCATCCAGATCCGGCGGCGGCAGTACCTTCAACCCACGCAACTCTAAAAGATAGCCATCTAAGCGCTACTTCCACGGTGAACTTGTGGCCCCGCACCCTTACGTTAGACACCAGCCAACCGGCAGCCTAGGAGCTCCGCCGCCTCGAGGGGTGCTGCTTCCCATTGGGAATCGATTGGCCCAAAATAAAAATTCAAAAAACTGATGCCTAAATAAAGTGATTTAAGATGAGGGTGCGACCTATCTGGCGGCATGGTGAAGTAGGCAGGTCCAGCTGCCCAGTCGGTGAGGCTGGTGCGGTTGCGGTGGCGACCGGCGGCAGGGAAAGAGCGATGTCGCAACGGTCGATGACTACGGGGAAGCAGCGCCAGGACTCTGGACGGATCCGAAGTTGGAGCCGCTCCGGCATCATGAACAACGGCGGGGGTGAATCAGCTCTGGTACGGTTCACGCGACCACCGTCGAGGCAGCACCAGCAACACGGAGTAAGAGGCACATGGCCCAGTGCACGACGACAAATGGACAGCGTCTCCGGCATTAGGGAGGAGGGCGGCTGTGATATTGGTGCGGTGGGGGGTGCCATGGAGGTGGGGCTGAGGTTTCGCGGCTCGGGAGAAGGGAGCTTCCTGGGGAGAAGGTGATTTGGCGCCCACGAGGTATGAATGGGGGCGGGCTGGGGGGAATTGGGAGGGGAGTGGAACCATGTCTTACAGACGCATTTTTCTGAAATGTGAAGGGAAGTTACAGTTTTACCCTTGCCTATAGGCTTCTCGGCTTGGGTTTGTGTACTGAGGGTCGGGGATAGTAGAGTAACTTTGCTTCTCCCCAAATAGTGGGCGGGAGCGATTTCGGGCGAGGAGGGCATGTTTTGAACTATAGTGGGTGCGAGCGATTTCGGGCGAGGAGAGCGTGTTTTGAAATAGTGGGCATGAGCTATTTCGGGCGAGGATAGCATGTTTTGCCGACCATGGTTTATGAATTATTCGGCACATGTCATTTCGGCCGAGGAGAAGGCATGCTTGGATGAAGTTATGAACCTACCCTCGATGTACAACGGGCCAATTGATGCGTGTCCCACATAGGACGGTAATTTCGCGTCTCCCATTTATTTGCTCGGGAGAATTCCACCGAGCAGAGAGGATGTTTAACGGTTCGTTCAAATTTTGGGAGAACGAGAATCCACGTCTACCTTACCAAGTCGATTCGTATCAAATTTTGAAATATTAGCTTGCCACTTCTTTTTTAGATGGAGAGATGATGCTCGGGAGTAATGTGTTTTTACATGCTCGTTGCTAGCGATTTACTATATGACAAATAGTTGACCCACTCAAAAACGCGAATCAAACCCAAATGAAATATCTCGATTCAATGAAATAGCTCGTTCAGTAGGTCAAAATAGTGAACTAAATCCAAAATTGAATACCTCAATCGAGTAGCATGTTGTACAGTATTATAGTACTCCATGAACATGTTGAAAGTCAAATTGATGAACTTGTTTGATATACGCATATATCCGTTCATGTGTGGATTGCAGACAACATGTTCTCCAATTTAAATATTTGAATGCAAGTTTATATCGAAACATGGTTTATATCAGTCTTTGATGCATAAAACGCGACCTCCCCCTCTCCCGGACTCCTTTTCTCTCTCCCTCTTTCTTTCTCTCTCTCTCACCGACAATCTTCAATTCTATCGCACGCATCCGACACAAAAACCTTGTTGGTCCCTCTTTATCTCTCTCTCCCTCTCTCTCTCTCTCTTTCTCTCTCTCTCTCTCTCTCTCTTTGTGTGTGTAGGGGGGGGGGGTCTTTCTAGTTCTCATGCATATATACACCATCTATAGGTCTCTCTCGCACACCATGTATGATACTCTAGCTAGTCCAAGCTAGATATCTTGGGTGCACTCATCGTACGCACACAAATTCATTGGCTCTTTGCCCGTAACTCTCTCACACACCACTCTGTCGTCTCAGAGCTCTTCCCCCCCCTCTCTCAAACTCTCCATCCACCTAGGTCACACATACACATGCATATCTCACTCACACTCGATAGGCCCATCGAAAACTTATCTCTCTCCCTCGTTCTCTCTCCATCTCACACGCACACACACACACAATCTCATGCCTAGCTAGCCAAGTACGATGGTCTCTCACTCAATTGTAGGCACACGCAGTCCCCCCTATATGTATATGACTAGCTAATCTTAGTCTCCATCACAAACATGTGCATTGTCTATCTCGATTTCTCTAGGGGCATCTTTCTATCGCGCACGCACTCCCCCGATCTCCCACCCATATAGTCCCCTCACAATCTCGAGGGGATCTCTCTCTCACAAACACACCCTCTCTCCCTCCCCATGCGTCTGTGCCATCCATGTGTCCCTCTCGACCTTTGTTCCTTGTTGTCCAGACCTCTATTGGACATGTGCTACAGGGGTGTATCTCTCCGTTGGAAACAATCACACAGTAGCTATCTTCATGTATCTCATCGCCTCGCTTTTCCATCTCGGAGATGCATGCGTGATATGTTTGCATAAGAAACGAAAAAACACACACTCTCTCTAATTTATCCTTTGTTGTCACATTCTCTTTCACACACATACTCTTTTTGCATACTTACTCATTCTCCTTCACACACACTTGATCTGTCTCGACTTAGTCACTCTCCTTGGTCCATAGCATATAGATTTATTGAAAAGTTAAACATCACAAAGTTTGACCATGTACGTGGAGAAAAACAATTACATTTAGTACGACAAACATATACCATTAGATTCACCATGAGATGTAGTTTTGTATGATGTATCTTTGGTATTGTAGATATAAATAACATTTGCGTAAACCTGATCAAAGTTTCCAAAGTTTGACTTCTAAAAAATTTACATGCACTGCATTATCGAGCGGATGGAATATCTCTTTCTCCCTCTCAGCTATCTGACGCACCACTCAGCCTTATCGGGGCTCCTCAATCTCTCTCAAACTTTATTGGTCAGTTTGGTTCGTGACCTGACCCTCATGCCTTGATGGCCAGTACTGCCTGCTGTGGACGTGAGATGTAAAATATTTCTGCCTCACTAGGCTTGTGTGGTGCTGAAGCGTTCGGTTCATGCCTGGGCCAGGCAAAGCATCAACGTCCCATCAATCAATCCATGCAGCAATTATTTAATGCTAATATCCATCCATGTTGCTGTTAGGCTCGTGGCCGCACGACCAGGCACGGCCAGGCGTTCGAAATCGATCGCCTGGGCCAGGCTACTTGCAGTGTCTGGAGTCCAGCCAGGCTAATTAAAGTGCAAGGGAACCCAGGCCAGGCGGGCTTTCTTTTTAACAGGGTAGAAACCAAACAAGCGTGCGTGAAATCCATCCACAACCCTAGGCCGGGCAAAAGATTCTTAGGACACAAGCCAAACTGACCTTATATCTCCCTGGTTCACACATACACATGTCTCGCTCGCGCTATACATATAGACCCATCCAACACTCTCCGCCCTTGTTCTCTCTCCATGTGACACGCACCCCCCAAAGTAACATAATCCCTCACTCCATCATAGGCGCAAGCACTCCCCCCCCCCTCCTAAGTATGATTATCTCTTACTAGCCATCAGGAACACACGTATTGTCTCCTTCCATCCATACGTCTATCTCGATATCTCTCGGGGAATCTTCTATCGTGCACACACCTTGTCACTCGATCTCCCACCCATGTAGTCCCGTCACGATCTCCAGAGGATCTCTCTATGACAAACATACACTCTCTCCTCCCCATGTCTGCATTTTCTCCGTACGTCTCTCTCGACCTCTCTCCCTTGTTTGTCAGACCCCTCTTGGCCACGTGCTAGGGGTCTTGCTCTCTCGGTTCCAAATAACCACACACTATCACCTCACCTTGCCTCCATTGTCGAAGATGCATGTGTGATATGTTTGCATAATACATGCATGTTTTTTCTCTACTTTTATCGTGTGTTGTCCATATCTCTTTCACACACGCACACACACCTTTTTCACTCTCTCTCTCTCTCTCTCTCTAGTTAGGGACTCTGTCACGTCCATAAACATATGGATGTTTTGAAATGTCAAACCTCAGAAAAGTTTGACCAGGTATATGTGGAGAAAAACATTTACATCTGGAATAATAATTAGATTCATCACAACATGTACTTAGTTCATACTATCATTTATCTTTGGTATTGTAGACATAAGTAATTTCTTTATAAACTTGGTCAAAGTTTCAAAAGTTTGACTTAAAAAAATGTTGGAACTACATTATCGAACGGAGGGAGTAGCTCTTTCTCTCTCTCTGCTATCTCTCACGGGCCTCCCCTCTCACTCGAACTCTCTATACTGATGGATTATACGCTCACTGTGTCAGCGTATAGCTCCGTATATTGTTTAGTTGACCGGTCAACCAATCCACATGCCGCCTTGTAAGCTCGTTGTATCTTCGTGTGCTGGCCCATGTGGCAGTGGGTGAAAATAAGTAAACTAGAGGCCCATCTGACACACGGTGAAGTAAACAAAGTTGAAACCACTCGGGGTAGCACCCCACACACTAGCAAATTGAGGGCGCATTGAGGACACACTTCTTGCGCGCGAAGGACGCACTCGCGCACAATTCACCATTGCGCGGTGGCATGCATAGAAGGACGCACTCGCGCACACCCAGCACACAACACACACCAACACACGTGTACACCGGCATCACCGTCGGTTGAGATGGACGGCGAGGCAGCTAACAAGCGGAGGCGGCTCGAGCGAAAACCGCATCCGGCAAGCCTGGACATCATCAGCAGCCTCCCCGATGACATGCTGCTCGTGATCATCGGCCTCCTCCCCACCAAATTTTCCGTGCGGACCACTTGCTCTCCCGGCGGTGGCGCCCCCTCTGGTGCTGCGTCCCCCTCAACCTCACCGTCGACAGCTGCCTCTGCAACGGGGATTGCAAACGCATGGCCGCAGTCTCCAAGATCCTTTCATCGCACCCTGGGCCAGCCAGACGCCTTGACATCCGCATGTTCAGTACCAACTGCAAGGTACAACTCAAGTTCGACGAGTGGTTCTTATCCCCCGCCCTAGATCAGCTCGAGGAGCTCAACTTTGAAGCTGGACGATGTCGCTCTCTGCCGACGTCCGCGCTCCGCCTCACGCCAACACTGCACCGCGCCAGCTTCAGCTCCTGCTATCTTCGCCAGATTAATGCCGCGCCCGCCCTTCTTCTCCCTCAACTCAAGCAGCTCGACCTCTTCGATGTTGTCATCTCGAAGAAGGCTATGGAGCACCTACTCCGTAGCTGTACTGTGCTCGAGTACCTTCGTCTTGAGCAGATCCATGGGTTCATTAGCCTCCACATCGCCTCGACGAATCTCCGATGGATTTATGTGTCTTGCTGGCCCCGCAACAAGACATCAATTGGGAAGAGATCACTCCAGCTGTTCCACGTTATGGTCATTGAGAATGCGCCTTTGCTTGAGAGATTGCTTGTATCGGATCTAGAAGGTCCAACAAAAATCAGGGTCATTGACGCGCCGAAATTGACAGAATTGGTGTATTCGTCTGCCAAATTCTCCGAACTCTTTATTGGATCCGTAATCGTTCAGGTACAACACTCATCTTCTTCTCCGTCTTCTTGAAATTCACATTTTTAAATTTCTTCTTGATGTATTTACAACCGTCTTCCAGAAAATGATTCCCACAAGCTTGACCCAGTCCATGCGCATAGTGAAGATCTTAGCACTAAAATCTATCGGCCCCAATCTAGATATAGTTGTTGGATTCCTTACATGCTTTCCGTGCACGGAGAAGCTACTCATCGAGGTGAAACTTCTTTCCTATAAGTAAACGGTAATCACAACGTAGCTCAATTTTTTTGTAATTTTCCCAAATTACGATGACAAGTGTAGCGTTCAAAACTACATCTACGCACTGCACCGAAAGAAATGTTTTTAGTATTTTTTTTGCGTGATCACCTGCATCGTTTTTATGCTGTACTACTATAGTAGCCTAGGCTAGTCATAGTGGAAAGTAACTTAGACTACTCCAGTAACTCTATGGTTACCCTAAGAGCAAGTACTACCTCCATCCTGGTTTACTCTTCCAATTTTGTAGTATCAAAATTTGACCATAGATTTAACTGATAAAATGTTAATGCATGTCACTAACACTATATCATTGGATTCGTATTTGAACATAATTTCAAATGGTGTAATTTTTAGTGACATGCATTGGCATTTTCTTAGGTAAATCTTTGGTCAAAATTTTATACTAAATACGAGGTAGTATTCCCTCCGTCCCAAAATTCTTGTCTTACATTTGTTTAGATATAGATGTATCTAACACTAAAATGTAACTAGATACATCCGTATTTAGACAAATTTAAGACAAGAATTTTGGGACAGAGGGAGTACAAAACTGGGCTATGTAGGCCAAAACATGTGCCAAACTCACTTGTGATGCATTTGGCATCGATGCCCCTCCATTGCTCACCTGGTGCCCCAATCTGGATCACCTACTTTGCTCCGGTGCCAAATTAACTCATGCAATGAAAAAATGCTGCGTGGGAGAGAGAGAGAGGACTGAGGCAATAAAAAAACACTTGCTTGGGAGAGTGAGAGGCTGGTGCAGTTGGTTTGATTGATTTGTTTATACATGTGGGTCTGTGTGCACAGTGGTGCCAACTCTCTCACATCGCGAGAGCGGTGCCAAAATCTTTTGATTTGACATCGATGCGTATTATGTGGCATACTTTTGTGAAATATGGCATCGGCCACATAGTGGAAGGCAACAAATGCCCAAGGTCTTCACGTGCTCCTAGTTAAATGAGAGGAAACAGAAAGAGAGAGAGAGAGAGAGAGAGAGAGAGAGAGAGAGAATATCACTAGCCAGCCAACCCTATCGTATGAGCGAATGATATTGGTACCTCTTGACGTCACACCAATCTTATACAGCTAGCTGCTCTAATATGTTCTCTTCTTTTGTAGATAAAAAAAGACCTGAAAGTGAAAAATGTGTTGCACTATAACAATCTCATCGAATGCCTTGATCTCCATCTTATAGAAATTGATTTGATCGACTACCGAGCTAGCACATCTGAGATTAAATTGGCCAGGTTCTTTGTTCTGGAGGCAAGTGTGCTCAAGGTAATGAGGTTTGGCATTCTCTAGCGCAACAATGAATGGTGTGCTGATCACCGCAAGCGTCGAAGCCTAAATGACAAAGTCTCTGCAGAAGCAGAATTTGTTTTTGAAACATCAAGTGGCCAGAGAATCGAAAACTTATTTGCCCATTAGTGACTTGTCAGGGCGGTGGATTTTAGTTTGTACGATAATGCTGCATCCACCTAAAGTAACGAAAGTTCTTACGTAAACTTACTAGTAATTCCCTCTTCGTAGGTGGAGCATTACTCCTAACATTTGTAATATCAGTTTGAAACTTGTAATATTGCCATGTCCTATTCCCGCGTTTTCAAAATCCTGCGAATCAAACAGGTCCTGAGTTGGTGATGATGTTGTCCCTCCCATCTTTCACCAATAGCCGTCGGATCTAGATCTGACGCATACAAACCAAGCTTCTCCATTTTTGCAAAAAGATGCCCGCACTTGTTCCCTATTTACAAACAACTCCTTGCCGTCCACCCCTAATCTTGGTGTTTCATGCAATGCACGGGCATCTACGCATGGGAAATTATGTCGAACAGGGTTAGTTGTAAGCAGGCTAGCTCTACAGCCATGATGAT